>NW_024582056.1:16747041-16890066 GCF_017639235.1 Corvus kubaryi
GGAGGGAAGTTAAATTTTCTTTGAACTGATACTCTGCATTTTCGAAAGTACTTGGCAAGCAATAGTCATCATCTTTTCCTTTAGAGAGAATGCAAGAAAACGTATCTGCTACATAACAGATATCCAAGGGCCAAGCTGCTTCTCCCCATATTGAAGGTTACTGCATCTTGCCCTTCACATAGTGCCATGTATTTCTGTAGGAGCCTTCATTCAGAAGCCTGATAGCCCATCCATTCCAATTAATCATAGTCAGGGCCTGATGACTTTAGAGATGAAATACGAGTGTATCAGGCTTTTGATTTAGTGGTATAGTTCCTGAACTCAGGACCAAATCTGTGCAGCAGACAACTCTTTCTTTACAAACATCGAAAATCCTACTGCTGGACCTTGAAGGAAATATGCAATCCCAGTCTTCCCCTAAGTTAAAAATACTACCTATTGTTTCAAGTGCTATCAGTCATGGCAGTGACGAAGAGCATCCCCCACTTCTGACTGGGAGTTGCAGATTTAATGGGAACAGACCACAGCTTTCGTTTGCACACAATTACTTTCAGCTCCAAAGTTCTCTTCTTGGAAAATATTTTCCCATATTCCCTGATATTTGGAAAGGCAGAGAATCTTATAGTGATTAAGAGCAGGAAGAGAAAAAGGAATTTAATACCGAGGATTGCCACACACGGGATACCATAGGAGCACTGTCTCTCACCAAGAGATGAATTTGTCCCTCCAAATGTGATATCAGCTTATAGCAAGCACTTCTGTATGTGAATCCTCATCACCTACTTGTTAAAGTTGTGCTAAATTAGATAAATATTAATTAATTTTGTGTAATTTATTTTCCTATCACACAATCAAAAATGTGGACAAGATACTAATTCCATGAGAATAACAGCCTTAAGGTAAAAAGAAAAACCACCACTCCCCTCTGAAAAAAATGCCAGCAAACCCCGTAAAAACAACAGAATAAAGGTTGTGTCTGTTATTTTCACCTTTTGTGGCTGAGACATTATTATTTTCTGTAATTGCACAAACACACTATCATTTTACAGGATCATCTCCCATTCACTGCATATTTCAACAGCTGCTTCACCCTTCACTGTGCATGTTAACCCCTACAGACTGGATGTCTGCTCTCATCCTGTTGAGTATCCAGCTGAAGACATCTAGGACAGTTTTTCTACTAAATTCCTGAGTGTATTTATTCACATCTCTGAGCACTTTTTTAAATTAAAAAAAAAAAAAATCACAACCTGAACCTCTGCTCAGTTTACTCAGAAAAAAAAAAAAATTCTAAGTTACTGATTGGAGGGGAAGAAGTCCAGCTGGAGTAACTTCCTCATCATCACCCAGAAGTGCTGTCACAATAACAAACATCTCTGAGAGCAGTTTGAGCAGCCGCATAGCCAGGGATCAGATACTGATTAAAACCAGATGAGGAAAAAACCTGTGAGTAGTGTTACTTTAAATATAGATAAGTTCTCCAGTTAGGTTGGCCTGTAGTGATTTGAAGAAAAGTGTGCAACTGTAAAAAGCTGTCGATGCCCTATCCCAGGAAAAGTTAAAAGCCGGGGTGGATGGATCTCTGAGCCACCTGGTCTAGTGGAAGGTGTCCCTGCCCATGGCAGGGTGGTTAGAAACAGATTTTTAAGGTGCCTTCCAACCCAAACCCTTCTATGATTCCATGAAATATGTGTGCACACACACACACATTTTCAGAAGTTAATCAGCCAAATTTAAGAGGAATTCCTTCATGTCAACAAAAGACTCCTTGCTGTCAAAATCATGGATATGCTAAAGCTTCACAAAAGATAGTTGCAAATAGGGAGTTCGTGTGATTGTTTTTAGTTAGCAATTCCTTATCTTAATTCTTCTTGAAAAGGCAAATTATGATCAGTTCAGCTGGAGGCAGAAACTCATGATGGGAAACTTCATCCCAAGTAATTACATTCTGGCACAGTTGTAACAGAAGCAGGATCTCTATAAGAAAGATATTTGGCAATCTGTGCTGTGGTCACTCTGCCTTATAGATAGATCTGCGTATGCAAGCACAGAATAAGCTTCTCTCCACTTCCAGAGAAGCTAAAGTTCTAACCATCATCCTTATCTCAAGTTCACAAGACACTTAAAAACATAAACCAACAGTGAATTTTCAAAAAAACCCTAAGTGGCTTAAAGTATGTTCCCATTATCACAAAACACCAGTTTAAGTGAATGCAGACTGGGAGCGTGAATACACACAGGCAATGAATGTTCCCAGCAGTTAGACAGTAAATTGTCTGGCCAAAGTAATTTATGTGCTTGCACAGTCTTCATGGATATTATCCTCCTCCCACACTTTGGCTGACATTTTTAAAGTGCTTTCATTTACTTACAAACATGTATGAAGCATGTCGTGCTGATTCATGAAATGCGTATCATGAAATATCGGTTAAATAGAGTGGAAGGGTGCCGGAAAAAATTGACCCTGGGGATGTGCCTACAATGTTGCGCTCTGACCTAACCAGTGAAAGTTGTACCAGGCTGTAAAAGAGTATTTCTGAAGGAAACAGTGAAAGTACAATCAACCCAGCCATTTAAACTTTGGTACATTAAAATATCTAGCTAGGAGATTACTCTGTGTGTACATGTATAGAAAAATTAAGTCATAATTTTTATACCTACTTTGATTATCTGATGGGTAGTACACTGAATATGTATTTACATGAATATTGGCCCTTCTGTTACTGACAAGTGTTCATCTCAGATTATCGTTTTGGCTTACTCTTCATTTACTGCCCCTTATGGCCACTCAAAGGTTTCCTCTTACTAGTAATATATAATGATTGTAAATTATGAAAGAAGGAGACATATTGCTGTAACTCACATAATTTTTTTCATTCACCTATAACAGTATTTCCCCACTCCAGGATATATCTTTTTTAATCTCAAAAAGTATGATTCATAGGAAAGAAGTGTCAAATAATTTTTGCTTTGTCTAAAATTTGCAAGTGTTTTACATTTAGCAATTAACCATGAAAAACATATTTAAATGAATCTTATTTAAATCGACCCAGCATATATATTTAATATAGCTGCACAAGAGAATCAGCATGGTACTATGCTAATTTTCTGTAAAACATTTTTTGTTCCTTTCAAAATTACCAGTCCCTGAAGTAAAACAGGAGTCCATTTTCAGTTCTGCATCATTTGAATTTGAGATGGAGCATTGAAGAAAGCTGCTTTAATTGAAGCTTAAAAGACATGGAATTGAGCCTTTAGGGAGTGTTGGGTACTTTTCTTGTCGTTCTGGTTGATTGATTTGCATGATGTGGGTGGGGAATGTTGTTGATCAGGCTGTCCATTTTAATTTTGTACTGGTTGTGTCAGCTTTAAAGTGAGGGGCGAGTATATAAGCTTTAGTACAGACACTGTGCTGCAGGCCAAAATAAGTAAAACAGCACTATATACACTCTTGAAAAGTGTGATATTTAAGTCAACTCAGAATATCATATGCTGCAATGCATTATTTTTAGTCTCGTATTGAGTAAGTGCCTTCTCTTTTTTCTTTTCCTGATTCACATGTATATAAACAAGGTGAAATAAAAGTCTTTAAACCTAACATGCCACTGTCCTGGTTCCTTGAGAAGTACTGCTCTGAATTTAGCAGAAAACCAACAAGCCTTAATGATGAGACTTGAGATGTCCCCTAAAGGAAAAAAATTCCTAAAACTTATTTTGCTCTTCTGATTTACTTTGCAGCGTGTGCCAGATTTGGCTGCTGTCATATCTGTGTGTCTTACCACTGCCTGATATCCTATAAAATCACTCTACTTAAGAGGGGTTGGATCAGTCTCCTAATTTGTTGTTATATACACACCTATTGCAATCAGACTTCTTTTTTAAAAAGGCAGAGCAACTCTGCACTTGCCACTTTTTGTGAACCATTTCTACCCAGAGTGTTTAACTGGGTAACTGTTCTTGCTGCATTGCCTGTGATGCTGCTATGATCATTGTGAAAATCAAAAGCGCCTTCCAACAGATGGCACACAGGCCAATTAATGACAGCAGTGCTTCTGTGTTACTTGGTGTCCTATAAAAATGGAACAAACAGCCTTCCCTTTTGCCTGTGTTATAATAAAACAGTGTTCATTGCCACTCTCAAAAATGGGAAAAACACCCCCACCACCAAAAAAACAGGTCTCTTTCCACCCACTCCCCACCCCATGACAAGGAAACTATGTTTCAGGAGATGAGTAATAGAGCAGCTTTTTTTTCTGAAGGTTACAATCAATACAAAAAATAAAACCTTAACTATACTTCTTTTAAGAGGTTCTTAATGAAATGTGCAAATGCCTCAGCATTTTTGTATTCAGCACAGTTCAGTGCAGTAGTACATGGGGTTATAACGTACCTAAGGAGAGAAGACATAAAGAATTAGGTCTGGAGTCTGGGGAAGGCAAAAGCTTGACTAGATTAATTGATTTCCAGACCGATGTTTTAAAAATCTATACCGTGAAAATACTAATGAGTTCCTTTTTTGGAGGAATGAGAAGAAGTTCTAAATTTAACTATGAACTTTCAGTAACTTTCAGTAACTATGAGGTCTTTTGCTCTGGTATTTAGGATACAAAGCAGCTGGAGAGGTTATCTTCCTATGAGCCCTCCAAACATGTCTCAGGTATGTCTGGTGCTATTTGTTGTGATGGGCACAAAAAAAGCAGTGTGTATCAAAGAACTTAAAAGCTGAATGTTGTAACATTGAATTTATAGACACCTGGCTCTGGAGTAAAATCCTACATTCAGCTCTTGGGCTGAATATGTAGGGATAGTTTTCCAGCTCATGTCATGTTGGAGAACTGCCAACAGACTGAATCAGGAGTGCTTGGTCAACATCTTCAGCAGAGAGATGCCAGCGTCAGTGGTTGGGAGTGCTCTCTGCAGTGGTACCTGTTAAATCTCGCATCTCTGCCTCAGCTCCAGAGACACACCTCTGTTCACTTGGGATCTGTTTCCACAAGTGTGCTCTCGAGTGTAGGTAGGATTTATGTCCCTTATTTCTGGATGCTAATAAGGACCAGGTATTTTCCAAGTGGTGGTTTCACAACCCTGTTACTGCAAATGTGAGTGTCTGCAGGAGTGGAACTCAGGGGACAGACTGCACACTGCCAACCCCAGCTGCAACCCCAGGTCTGTAGTTTGTTGCCCAGTAAACACTAAAGGTTGTAATGCGGGAGTTTTAAATTTAATCCAAATCCCACTCTAGACTTTCTAAATACCCATGCTGTACCTGACTTTTCATGCTGTTCATACTTATGAACTAACTCTCATGAGAAATGATCTGATACTCTGAAAGGGCTGTCATCATTCCGTGGATTACACACATAGACAGAGAAGAATTGAAAGAAATCAATTGAAATGTGTTAAAATAATTCACACATTTATAATTCTGCCCTCCTGGTAAAGTCCTCAATTACAACATCCCATTTAATATTGGAATATTACATATTCCTTGTCACAAAACTATCTTTTTGGAGGTTATTGAACCCTGTTAAAATATTGGCCACTTTTGAAAAGAAACATAACCTCCTGATTTTCTTCAGCTTTTCTGCAAAACCATTTCTTAAGTTCAACATGAGATCTCAAAAGTTAGACTTTGAGGCAGCACAAAGCTCTCCAGACAGTGGTGTTTAGTTTTCTTCTCCCCAAATCACCTTGTGATGGAATTTGCAGTGAAGCTGATGTCCTTGCAAGGCAAAAATAGGAAAACAGGCTCTTAGGTGCTTCTTTAGATACTTAGATTGACTCCAGAGTAAATAGAAACAAGATTTATTATCCAGGTCCCAGCACTTCAGTCAAGTGTTCTAATTTCTAATTATTCCAAGCAGAGTGAGACATGTTTTCCCCAGAGTGACCAGGCGCCTAAGCAACCCTTAGAATTGCTTTAGTTAGAGAAAGAAGTCTACTCATTATCTCCTACTTTCCTAGCAAAAAATGAACGCCAGCATTTCTAGTTTAAACATGTAGTAAGAGTGGCATCTAATGGCCCTGAAACCCTCAGGATGGTGGAGGAGGACATGCTGATTTTTAAAGGGTCACATATAGGTGTTTTGCCATTTTATTAGGAACTGTAGGAACAAACTAAGGATTTTGGATTCCACCAGGCACCTAGTTCCACTGGGATCTGCAGTTTTTGATGCTCAGATACTTGTGGATCCTGTCTGAAGCTAGTTTGCTGATGTGAAGAGTTTGTGTACTCTTGGTTAGCTACCATCCCTATAAATAAACAAATATATACCACTACAGTTCTATAGAACTATAGTTCTTCCTTTCCTGCCTTCCACTCCATACGGAATTTTTATAATTCTTGAATTACAACATGACATAATCACCAACATTTCCTCTGGCAACACTATATCTCTGTAAAGCCTGATAGCTAACAAGAACTGTTTTCAAAGCAGAGCTGATCTCATTGCTGATGCTTGTCCATAAAGATGTTTTGACATGATAAGATTCTGTATAAACTGATGTGTTTGTTATTGAAACAAAACTTAAGTCTTCATATCTATTCAAAAGGGAAAAGAAGAAAGATAGTAACTACTGGATGGAAATGGCAAAGCAAAAGAATTAAGGAAATTCTTTAGCTGCTGAAAGACTCTTATAAGTACGGAAAGAAACAAATTAAACTGATAAGAGTAGGGTATTTGGCCTTTATGCAAATGGTTCCTGATGCTTCTCCTCCAAACCTTTCTTTATGAGTCAATAGCTTAAAGTAGCACACACCCAACACTGCTGTAACCTGGTATGCTGCTATCAGGAAATTTAAGATTAGACTCTGTCAAAAAACAGTCAAAGAACAGACCATAAATTAAAGGGGGGCAGGGGTGGGGAGGGGAAGGGGAGGTGGCAGTGGTTGCTTAGAGTGCCTTAGAGGCTGCTATTCTGGTCAGAGAATTATTTGGAGCAAAATAGCTGCAATTATAGGTAGGGAATATAAATGGGAATTTGAATGAAATATACACAGTTATATGACCCACTAATGACTCCAAAAAAGGGCATAAGATGAATGAGTCACCGAGTTTTAAATATAGGTTGCTGCAATAGCTTTACCATCAAACAAGGCTCCACTTGAATTAAAGGGAAGTGAGGGCTATATGATGGGGTCCTACAGCTATGCTTCAGTGACAACAAAGGCAAAGGCTACACAAGTTGTTTCTATTATGAGCAATATAAGAGAGAAGCATTTGCAAAGGGATGACTCACGGATCAGAGGGCTTTCAGTTTGACTCTGATACAGCGGTTCAGATAAATGTGCTCATTATTTTCTATAGCCTGTGACCTTTCCCGATTCAGAAATAGTAACATTTATTTTTCTGCACAATATTTATTTTAACACTGTTACTATTGATTTCACTGTATTTCATCATTTGTTCCAATTGTATAGTTAGGCTCACTTGCTAATATAAGATCAGCAGCTTTCTAAAGGCAAAGAAAATAGCAAAGTCGTGCTAGGATTTTAACAGCTGGGAACAGAAATAGCCTTTGACACAATGCTTTAAACTAATTTTTTTACTACATGACACAATTTGTTTTTGAAGAAGTGTGATGTATCTTACAGACACGTCTAACAAAACATGGTCATTAGAGAGGTAAAACAAACAAAATGACCTCTGCTCTGCTGGCCACCAAAACTGCACAGGCAAGGAAGTGAAGAATTTACAAGGTCCTTTGGAAACATAAACCCAGAGACTATATTGCAAATGTTCTTCCTATCATTTGCAGTGCTGTCTCTGAAGGTCATTTCTAATTTCAGTCACAATTTGCATGAAGTGAAAAAGTAATTCAGATAGACTGCTAAAAGGTTTGGGTTTAAGGGACCATATATTGCTATAAGAAGCTTCTGAGTGCTTATATGCAAAAGCATGTCTCACAACTTCAAGAGATTTTCTTTGCATGTTTGAAAAAGTGAAAGGAAACTTCAAAATAATGATAAAAAAAGGCAACCTATTTTTTCCCCATTTCCCCTCTCCTGCATCACATATGCATACTTCTAAAGAGATAAGAAGAATCAACTTCATTGTCACTCTGCTGCAAATTTCTGTAGAGACAAACTTAAACAATGATTTATTTCTCAGAATATATAAAACAAACAGGAGTTTTTTTCCCCGGGAAATTTTGGCATCATTTACTGATATGAAACCGCAAAAAGCCTCTGGTATTTAAAAGTGATTAGGAACCCAATCCAGCCAGCCTTTCTCCTGTCCACAGCTCAAATGAATTAGCTTACTCTTAGGAGTGAATACAGGGTGAGAGCACAGGGCTTTTCCCTTGGCATGGGTGACAGCTGTGCACCAAGCTCATCCTGTCAGAGCAATAGAGCTCAGAGTTTAAGCTGCCCTTCAGTCCCTAGTTTAGCACAAGCTGTTTATAAGCTCTCTGGTAGCTTGTTAATGCAACAGTTTTCATTGATTATAATGACACAAAAGAAGTAATTAAGGGGGAATATTTTAACTGTACCTGAATTTAACTTGTCCTCTGTTGCTATTCATATTATCTGGTGCGTATATAACCTCACCTTGAAAACATATATGTAAAGGTAGAACGAACAAGATAAAAAAGAAGATAAAAGTAGTATGGAAATATAACAATATTATATATGAGAGTGTGCAGGTCTGGCTGATTTCCTCCTGTCAATACCAAGACAGCTCTTACATGCACTGAGTTTCTTTGAGTTAGTATGTTGAATAAATTCAACCCTGGCAACTCTGCTGACAACCAGCATTACAGTTATAGACCATAAATCCATAAAAATATTTTCTCCCATCTATTGTGAAATTCTGGAAGTGCAGCTCAAAGAAATGGAAGATATATAGCAGGCCTGAAGCAAATACTGAAGAACTTGTGATCTCCCCGTGCTTATTTATGTGATGAGTCCTAATAACATTGGCATTTCCTGCAGGTCACGTTTGTCTGGGAATCTCTGGAGATTTGTAGCAGAGAGGGTGATGCATCTTTTTGTCTGTAACCTGTGCATGCCTTTTAGAGGTTTCATAGGTCTATCCAGGGATCCCTTGCAGTTAAATATCTTAGTGTCTCTTCCATATATTGAGGTAATTGCCACGATGGAAGATGTATGTGTTATATGCTTAGGCATATATTCATGAAAAGTCTAGTATTTTTAAAGGCATGCAGTTTCAAATAACCCACTTTCATAATGTTCATAACTTAGTGTAGAATTACATAAAATTTGTAGTCCATGCTAGAATGAGAGTATTTAGTACATAAACTGTTTTGTGGGATACCAACTATAGAATGCTATTGCCATTAACTTTGCAATATCAAACTTCATGCAGAAGTTTGATTGATACCCTCAGTACCAAGTGCCTGAATATTAATGGAACTAGCACAGATCTTCACATCAAAAGTATGCAAATGTTCAGAACTAGTTATTTACTTTTTATAGTTAAGACCTAGAAAAAGAGTCTTAAGTAAAATATTATAGCTCTAATTTTTTGATGGACTTATAATAAGGAGCTTGGTAAGGTTTGTTAAAGAATTATTTGAAGAAATTGACAGTGGTAATCTATATAGCACTGGAGCAAAACCTATTCATTTTCATATGAAGGTAGATACTTTTGAAATATCTTTTGTGTATTTTATGTACCAAACAGAACTTGTTTCAGTACAATATTTCATGCTGAAAATAATATTCTGCCAGGGGTATAAAACATGAAGATTGATTTTCATTGAAATTTTCAGGCAGGCAGGCCTTGGTATATACTAAAAATCAATAACCACTTTAATATCTTTTAAATCTTACTATTTATTTCTATTCTAATAGAGGGTGGCAATAAGAAGCCCCCCTGGTGTCAAAACTAGTATTTTTGTACGGAAATGGGTATTAAAAAAATCACTTTTTGTACTTAGGGACTCTAAACTGCACACTCCTGGGTGCTTTATTCTGTGCCCATAACGAGTCCCATGGAAACTGAAGAGGACTGTTCATATGCATGAAGTTAAAACCTATTCTTAAGCACTTGTAAGCTTAAGGCCTGGTTTAAAAAATGCGTTAAGGATCCATCATCTTATTGCCTTTATATTTCCAGTGAAAAGAGCATTTGTTATATAAAATCATTCTTCTGTATCAGACAAAACTGTTCTGTAACCCTACACATCACAGGAGAGAAACAAAATGCAGGAAATAAAAATCACTGTCAGCCCAATTGTAGAAGTTTTCTATGGAACATGTTTTTTCAATATCTTAAAGCCACTCCTCCAGATTGTATTTCAGGGACAACATGAGAGTTTAGACTTCGAAAGTGACACCAGGGATCTAAGCACTGGAAAGCATTGCCTGTCAGTCACTTCTGAGGACAACTTGAAAAGGATTAATGCAACAAAATAAATTGAGCATGAACTCAAATTACTTGGTAAAGCTGAGTCATAGCAAAAAATTTCTGTGTCGCTGTCTGAGAAACCAGGCCTTTCTGTTTCATAATGGCATAAACTACTTTTAAAAACAGTCAGTAGTGCTGTTCCTGGTAATGCAAAAAATCTTTCTTTACAGAGAAGACTGAGACTTGTGATTTAGTCCACTTTAAGATGCGGGCGAAGGACCATACCTGCCCACACACTGTATTTTTTATTTATTTTATCATTTGCAGAAATGCAACATTCCAGAGGAAATAGCCTGAAAGGAAAAGACAATTGGACCCATAGATGAGTGAGGTTCCCAATGTAATTCTAGGGGTTTTTTGCTGAAAGGAAATGACATTATAATTAATAGAAGATGGTATGATCAATCAAATAAACCTTTCCATTCTGAAACTGCAACATAGGGTTTTTTGAGCATACAGAAGAGAGGAAAACACTTTTAGTATGGTCATACGTTTAGCTGAAATTGAGCAAATAGATTCTATTTAAAGAATGCTTTTTCTGGTGACTGGGAGCGCAGTTCAGAAACAAATCCCTTAAACTGCTATTATTAGCCATCTCAGAGGAGAGAGATATTTTATCTGACTCTGCCCCAGTTTGAAGACCTCTCAGTAATATGAAGAAATTGAAGTAAAACTATATGAAACTCATTTGTCCTAATTTCTAGGGCCTACTAGAGAGATCCATATTGCAAGTCTAATCTAAGGAATGATGCTTTAGAGGGCTAGTCCCCTGCTCCCAAACATGAAGCTTTCTTCCCACCAGCTCTTCTCCTTTACACTAGAGAGGTTGTGATTTTATTTTATATTTCCAATTGAAATGAAACTCTATCATCTTAATAGAAGTTGGGAACATTTAAAATTCAAGATACAGTTTCTATATAATGGCAGAATTGTATTGAGGCACAACCTACAAGCACCATTTTCTTTTCTTGTTGCATTAATTCATTTGGTGACAATCTATGTGTGGTCTCTTAGTTCAATTTATATTCAGTCAAATGACTAAAGAAAGAGCTGTCTTTTTTTTTTAGGTGATAACCTTAGAGAAAATACACTTCTTCAGAAAACTGCCTCCTACATTTTCATTACTCTGGCACACTGATGGAAATTACCAGAAATGTGTGTCAATTGGAAAAAAAAAAAAAAAACAAATTTGGAAACCCGTGTGAAATCATATGATGGCACCACAAACTCAGGAAGATTTAGCAAAAAAACCTAAAATAAAACAAATTCCATGGTGTCCTGAGTGGTTTTGAAAGAGTTTGAGCCAGGAAAACCACTGTACTTTAACGGCCAAAAATAGTGTGGATTTCTGCCAACCTTGTCTTTCTAGGTTTGTGACAGTTCATATTTTTCCTGTCTTTCTGTTGGCTACTTGCATTCTCAGTACTTTAACTAAAGGGTAAGGAATAAAGTTATACTTGGCCAGCAGGCCATATTGATGAGTCAATATATACTGTTTTCTTGGAGGCCAAAAATACCTTTCTTATGATGTAATCGTGGAATTCTATTTAAATTAACAACTAGTACCTATGGTAAGTGCCCATGCTAAAAACCAGTGGTCTGGCACAGAGGAGACAGCAGAGCTCAGGCATTATGTCCAGTGACATCCAGTCAAATGGATACACTATCCAAGGTAGCCACAAAGTTTACAGGTTTCTACTGGATTTTGAAGCATAAAACTCAAGAAAGCAGACTTTGCAGAGAGAAGTAAAATTTCATTAGATTAACTGATAGACCAAGCATGCTCTGCTTGGTCATAGAATCTCTGTAGTATATACCAGCAATGTCTGTTGCATCTTTCTAAACAGAAAATACATCACTTCCATTTCTGCCTGCATTGTGGGGATTTTAACAGGTCGTTTACAGTGTTTGATGATTGACAAGAACAGCGTAAAGTTCCTGCTCAGCCCTGCTCACTTTCTAGCACTACAAGTAAAGAACAGCACAATCTCACTTTGGCTACAAAAGGAAATATCTGTTGAATAAAGTCAACACTTGAACTAGAGAGAGGGTGTGAACAATAGTAGACAGATACCCGTGAGTAATTTTGCGCATGAATATGCTGGTTGTGAGAGAGGAGTGCTGCTTTGCAGGTGGGTAACTCAGGGATGAGTCAGGAGCAACTCTGGTGACAAACCTGCAGGAAGTGTAATTCACATAAACCCTTCTCACTTGAACTGCCTTCATAAGTGTGTATGTCTGCAACACCAAATATTCTGACTATCCACAGCTAATAAAAGTCTTCACAAATCAGAGAGCTGAGATCAGTCAGAGCACAAGAGCAAAGCCTGTGGCCTCACGTTACTAAAAGAAAGTCAGAAACAAAATTGTCATTCTCAGAAAGAGCTGGGAAACACGGGGGGGGGGGGGGGGGGGGGGAAAAAAACCAAAAGAAAACAAAAAAACCGGCCTCTCGGGATCCTAGCACTTCTGAGAGTTCATAAGGTTATGGAAATGCTGCTGCAGGTTTTGTTTCCTTTTTTTTCCCCTCTAAAAAGGGAAGAGAGAATGACATAAACATAAAATTAGCTTTTAACCCTAAAAGAGCTAAATCACCAGTGTAACTTTGTAAGCCCGTTCTCCCCCGCTCCGTTGGAGGAAGATGCTGATGCGCCTCTGCACAAGTCCTGTGCCGCCCTCTGGTGCCCGCGGCCCGTCTCCGCTTCCTCCGCCGGGAGCGGGGCAGGGCGGGGCGCGGGGGAAACGGAGGGAAAATGCCATTGCCACAGAAAGTGCCGATCCTGCCCGTGCTGCTCTGCTCACTTGGGTGGTACTTACGCCGGCTTTCACCTCCTGGGAAACGCATTCCTTCATTTGCTGGAGGTGTGCTCTTTACGTGAACCCGGACCCGGCTGTCTCCGGTAATCCCGCAGCTTCCTCTTTCCTGAGCAAAGCGGTTTTTATAAGGCTCCAGATTTGCAGCTCTCAAGCTCTCAGTAGAAAATGCCCCAGACTTGAAGCTCTGAATCAAGCAAGAAACTGTAAACTGGAAGCCTGGAACTCTAAGCAAGCAGAGCCCTTTCTGCATCCAACAATGCCTTTGGAAGAGATCCACGCTGCTGTTTGCATTGCAGTGCAGCCGACCAGCCTTAGTCATGGGCCAGGAACCTGTTTACACTGGGCTTGCAGAGTGGTAATAACAATTTACGACTTCTGGAAATGAAGGGGTTTTGATTTGGGTGGCTTTTTGTTTTGTTTTAAACTATGTGACATTAGCTGTAAAGAAAACAGTGGAATTCCCAGCTGTATTAGCCCTGGTAAACTGAGCTGAGAGTTTGTTGTTGCTGATGCTCCTGTGGTTTCTGGTGTGTTGACACTGAAATCATGTTCAGTAATAGCCAAAATAGTTAAACACAAAATGCAAATCCCCTAAGAATCTCATTCCATAACTCCGTTTTTCCTTTCTCCTCAAATCCTTTCAGATGTGTATTGCAACCCTCTTTTGCACAGCTCTTTTTTAATGTTATTTTCTAGAATTTTACTTTATTTTTTTCAGAAGGCAGCTTGCTATTTCCCAAGGATGTTCCTAAACACTCTGCTTCTCTTTTGCTACTTATCTTTGTTATGATGATACACTTTTAAAAGTGTTTGAGCCTTACAATGTAGACTAAATTAGATTCTCTGCAGAGAGGAAGCAATGTAAATTTATATGAGGGCTTGTGAGACATGTTGGCTGCTGGAGGTCCTTGGCTGTTCAGCAGCCAGCCGAGCTCAAAACTGAGACTGAACAGAGGAGATGAGTTATCATCAGAGAGGGGAGCCAACAGCTCTGAAAGAAAGAGGGGGATTAAGAGTGTGACCACTCCATCATGTGGCATGTTCCTGTCTGTGTCTGTCACGATGGGAGGAGGTGTGTTATTGAGCAAGCCACGCTTTTCCTTGTTGCCTATAATTACAGATACACCCATAACTGCACACACAAGCTTATCACAAAGAGGATTTCACCTCCCTTTGGACATGAGCAATGCTCCTATAGTTTCTGTCACCGGCAGTACCTTTGCGCAGGTGGAATTTGGTAGAATTCTCCAGAAAGCTGTAAAGCCTTAATTTTAGTTTTCAAGCTGCTGTGGTAATCTTGTCTAAATTATTCAGTACTGTAGCTCAGATATCAGTTCTGGGTTACCTTGTGTAATAGTGACTCTCTTCACTCTCAGGAATCCCATAATGATAGCAATATTTTTGGAAACATACAGTCATAACAGGAGGTTATACACGCAGTAGTCCTGCCTCTATCTCACTACTGTTTGTACTCACAGAGTCTAAGGAAAACGAGCAGCTCATGGTCACATATAGATCACCTGTGTTTGGACAGTGCCACACAGCACCGCATGCACAGAGACAGGAAGGCTAGCTGTCATTCCATCTACTTTGCTGGTAGGTCTGAGGATTTACCTCCCCTGCAACTCTAAGGGGGTTCAAATCCTATATCCAAATGAGCCATATTGAAAAAAAAAACCCGAACAAACATCCCTTCCTGTATAAGCTGAGAGCAGAAACTTTAAGGCCTGCAAGTTATCACTGCTTATGACTTACTTCTGGTTGAAGTCTGGACCTGTGTCCAGACAGTGACATTTTTCTAGCCAAGAGGTAGATTCCTAGCTTTCTCCAACTGCCAGCTCAGTCCTTGGACCTCTCCTTGGCATTTCCTACTCTATGGCTCCTTGATGAAGCTGTCAATGTGCGTAAGGACTTGCTGGACTGGGCACTTAGGGTTCAATCCATTTGTTCACTGAACATAAGAGGAAGCTTCTTCCTGACCTTGCTAGAAGTGCAAAGGGACTACATAGATATAACTACAGCAAAGTGAGGGAGACTACAGCCCACATTTTCTTTCATAGCTTTTTTCCTCCCTGGCACTCGATAAAGGAGTAGTTCTCCTTCATCATTGAGCATTAAAATCATCACAGCGGGGTAAAATTAATATTTTTTGTGACATTTAAGGAAACACAGCTGGATCACCAAAGCATATCAACAGGCTTGATCAAACACTTACTTACTGATATTTTCTAGTTTTATTTTCATGTTTCCCTAAGATAATGAATGGGAACATGGTAAATACATGCACAAATTTTCAACTAAGCTGTGTTGCATTAGTTTAATATGAGTTTTAAACATTCTTTAATGAGCAGTTTGAGGGTTGCTACCCCACTGACTTCTAGATTTTAGACCCAAGATCAATTTTATGCTCTTCCAGTTTATTCTGAGGTAACAGCATTACTCCTATTTTTAGCAGCTAACAGTTTTGAATTTAACATTTATTTGATGCTGAATCTTCCATTTGTTTCTAATATAGGAATAAGATTATCCCCACATGCATTTGGCTGCATTAAACCTTAATAGGAAAAAGGAAAGAACAGATCTTTGAGAATTCAAGTTAACATTTGCTAGCACTTCATTAACTAATGCCAAATGCAGGAAGGAAGTAAACCTTCCATTCTTTAAGAAAATTAATTAGTGCATTATTACACGGAAAAAATAACATAGGAAATATTATCACAGGCAGAAAGTGTATTATTCCATTCGGATACCAGAGAAAAGGAGAGGGAAAGCAAACTGTAGCTAACTCCAGTTTTGACCAGCTCATACAGTTACCACTGTTGCTTTACAGTAAAATTTGCATTGTAGTTGTTTCCAACAACAACAAAAAAACTCTGGGTCTGGGTTTGCCCTTTGCTTTCCCCATGGCATGCACTGCCCATGGTAGTGGTGACTTCAGCTCTGCCTGCTCTCAGAGCCAGGTGAGGTGCTGGGATGTGCCAGCTGGCCTGGCCACACTGTTCTTATTGCTGCCACTGCTGCAGTTGAGCTCTGAGTGACCTGCGTGGACACAGCCAGCCCTGGCTGCCCAGAGCTGAGATGTTTTTATCCACAGTGTCATCTAGAGAGTCCTGCTGCAGATAACCCAGTACTGGGAAGTGAGTGCCAGCCTCTGAATAGCTATGATCTCCAGAGATAAAACCAAGCAGCCTTCCTCTGCTCCCAGTTATCCCTCTCAGCCAGCAACTGACTGGGACCCTTGTTGGCCACAACTGTGTTGAAATCCAGTGTTAAGCACTGCTGTGATGGCTGTGCTTCCATGATGATCCCTGCCTTCCCACTGGGTTTTGGACTGGTGACTGGGCAGTGAACTGCCCTGCACACATGTAGAACAATAATACACCCATATATGTCATCATCTGCATACAACTGTTTGCAAAACTGAAGCACTGATAGTCACACTATCCAAAACAGAACCACGATAAGTATCGAATGTATAATGCTTCTTGGGATAAATAAATCTTGTGAGTCACAGGGAGCTCCAACAGCAGAGACTATTAAGTTCAGAAAGGAACAGGGATGTAAATGTCATAGCCTTTTAGGGACTGCATGCTTGAAGGAAGATGCCATCACAACATTCTGTCCTTTACCTCTTCTTTTCTCTTAGAGCTTTCCTGAACCTCAATGCTTATGTGCTTAGCTGAAAGGGAAATCCACATGAACATCATATACTGGGTTTCCCAAACTCATAAGGCTGTAATACTCTCTGATTATGTTTTGGGATCAAAAGACAGGACCTTTTATCTCCTCACCGCAATATATGACCTGATGAGAGTAGGTGCAACTTCATTTCAAGGGCTTTAACTTTTCCTAGTTTGTTATGGTGCTAATATCTTTCAATCACAGCAATAAACAGAATGTTCAGCACCTTGCGATAATGAATCCCAAACCTACTGCTGTGGAAGTTGGAACTTCAAAATTAATCAGGGTAGGATTTCATTTATAGTTGTATTTTTCATGCACAACTTTCAGTAATCTGCTGATATTTGTAATGGTATAAAAGCACTGGTAAAGAAACATTCACAGTGTGTAGTTGCTCAGCTGGATTCCTACACAACCTTAAGAAAAACAAAAACTGGAGGCAATTAGGAGCTATAAATATCTGATGTAGATGGATCCAGGCTCTTCTTGGTGGTGCTGAGCAATAGGACAAGAGGCAATGGGCAGAATATGACACTCAGGAAATTCCACCTGAATATGAGGAAGAACTGCTTTACTGTGTGGGTGACTGAGCTCTTGAACAGGTTGCCCAGGGCGGTTGTGGAGTCTCCCTCACTGGAGATATTCACAAACCGTGTGGATGCAATTCTGGGCAATGTGCTGGAGCAGGCAGGTTGGACCAGATGACCCACTGTGGTCCCTGCCAACCTGAGCCATTCTGTGACTCTGTGAAACATCACCTGGGAAAGGCTGGTCACTGGAGAAATGTCTCTCTGCCTGGCTAATCTCTAACCTGTCTAGTGGAAATACTCGCACTAGGGAAGGTAGAGCACCACTGAATGCTGGGCTGCTGCTTCACACACAGGCTTGTGGGCACTCCCAATGGTGACTGGGAGCTATGGCTTGGTGTGGACTTGCCCAATCCTCTGTATTACGGACACCTTCTCTTCAGGCTTGGGTGGGTCTCCTGAAGATTTACACTTGTTGCTAAGCAGTAATTACGTGAATTTGAAGAGTCTGTTTGGAGGAGAGTGGTGATTTAGGTGCCATACAGAGATAGTGTAACCCTCTGGGTTTCTCATCCCTAAGACAACCGGAAAATACAAAGTGATGGCACAAGCAGAAGGAAACTGGTATTTAGCCCTGTACCAGATCCTGTCCTGGAAGAAAAAGGGCATTTCTAAACGTATAAACTTTTGCAGGGCCAAGTAGCAAGGAAGTCTGTAGTTTGCTCCTCCTGCTCTACGCCAGCCTGGGCCCTGGTGCTGAAGGTAACAAGTGGGAAAGGGTGTATGAAGTGCACCCCATGGCATGATAGCTCTGAAACCTCCAGCATTTCTCCAGGAAAAGAGGGAAGGGAGGGGGGCAGAACACGCCTTCAGCTTTTACCTTTCTCAATATGCCTTGATCCACAGGATGAACTGATGTGCAAGAGTGAGGTAGCCTTAAGAAAACAGCTACTATTTCTTTCAAAAGGAGATGCATTTATTTACACAATGAATACAAGACAAATTCAGTGACAACTGCAATAGTACCAATTGTCCCAAAGGTAAAGCCACAGCTTAGATTGGATGTACAGCTAACATTATCCATGAAAACTTTATTGAAACCAGTGCTAATTTACATGGCTTCATCTTGTATGATATGTGGAAAGAAAACCTAGTGGCAAAGCCACTGGGAAAGAAAGGGCAAAAGAAAATTAGTAACCTTCGCTTTGAGGTTTAATTTATAATTGTATATTTATAAATTAAAAACGTTGAGGTTGGGTTTTTTTCTTTTTTTATTATTTTTTGCAGGTTTGTGCCTCAAATTAAAATCAGTTAATGAAGTCCTTCACTGTGAACACTAGGTCAATTACTGTAAGGATTACATTTATCTTTAATGAAGTGAATCTTACTGCTATTGCTCCTGCTCAAGGATAGTCTAATAAATTAAGTCTTGCATCCTAAGGAGTTTCAAGCATATTAGAAAATTGTTAATAAATAAAAAATCCAAAAATAATTTTTAATTATGCAGGGATTGTCCCCAGAAAGAATCCATCTCAGACAGGAAGGTGGCTTTAAATACCTGGTGGTTTAAGAAAAACAATTTCCAAAGGTAGTATTAGAAAATTAATCTTTACAGATGAAAAACTCATGGCACCAATTAATTAATGAAGTTGGAAATCAGCATAACTTTAGTACAAAAGTAGATAAAAAGCTGCTGAAACACAAGCATCTAAAATAGAAATTCTGGGTTTTTTTCTTCTTGGTTATACCAGAGTAAAGCAGAAACTATGGATTATAAGAACTTCCTGAAAAACAATCTTTTCTATCTGCACAATTAACACTGAGATGAAATATACCTCAGGCAAAACCCCCTTACTTATTGTGAAGTATCAAATCATCACTGAAATAACTGGAGCTGTACTGATAAATCCCAGCAGAGCACCTGCGTCATCCAAGTTTCTGTGCAGAAGAGAGCTGCAGTTTGACACCTGCCTATTCTATGGATATTTCAAAATCCATGTGGCATCACCTGTTTATAAAATGAGCCAAATCCAAATTCATCGGACATTCTCATTGCTAACCTGCCAATTTCTGCTATCCTTTTCTCTGCTTCTGATTTTAAGCCTGATTTCTGCATTTAATAACAAGTCTGATCATCTCGGCTGAGTTGAATAGCTCGGGGTTTTTTGGTGCAGTAGCTAATCCATCTTTGTGCAGCCATGCAAAAGTATCACCGACAACCACCACAGAACTTCCACCTCAGCACCGAGCCAACTGGAGCTGTGTGAGTGGGTAAAGTACCGCTGAACTCATGTCCATAGGGCATAAATCCAAGCTGGAAAATCCAACCAGACTTCCATCTGAGTGGGAGGAGGCCTGGTTAATTTGATTAGAAAGTGGCTAAGGTGCCCACTCCTGTTACCACTGCTAAAAAAATAGCAGGTGAGGGCAAAAAATTGAGATGACACATTTTCAAACAATCTAAAAAGAAGCAGTCCCCAAATTTACCTGTTCCACAACCTTCCAATGCCTTTACAACAAGGGATGTGGGTTTTCTTATGACTGTTTCTCCAACAACAGAAAATGACTTGATGTCAACTTCTGTTTTTGAATGGCACGGACTGAGTTGGGTGGAGGAGGAAGGAACCAGCCAAGAGGAAATTTGAGGCTTTTTTGTTTCTCACTGTAAGCAGGTATGCGTTGACTGTACTGCTTCCAAAGGCGTATGCTGCAACTCAGCATTAATAATAGCTCACAAAAATGTGGCTAAACCTGTATAATACACAAGATGTAGTCATAGCACCCTGTAGGACAGCACTCATTATAGTGCAACCTCAAGACATCTAAGTAGTAAATCCTCTGCAAGTCCACCACATTTACAACCTATTTGTTCCTGAAGTCCTCTGGCTCAGAATGAACCTGTCTAAAAAAGGCAGCAGAAATCAGGGTCATGGCATTTTCCAATGCTTTTACTGGAAAATTCCATTTCTGAGAACTAAAATGGTTCTCAAAAATGTAACTGTTAAAGAACAAGGAAACAAGACATCCTGAGAAGATTCTCAGTGGGCTCTGGTGCTCCCACATCTTGTAATGCTTGTATTACTTGTGGGTTCTTCAGTCAGATTCCTACACAGCCTTGCCACGTGGAGTAAAAAATAATCCCTAAGGTTCCTGCAGCAGAAAAGAGGGTCTGGTAACCCTGAGGTTTTATCTTCCCTGAACCTTAGCTTTAGGCTCTGCAATATGGAGATGGAAAGCCTCAAATGCCAGTTAATTCAACCAGAGGTTTCCAGACATATCTGACAACTGGTCCCTCCTCTCACTGGATCTTAAAAGCCATGTGGCAGCCATGGAAAGTGAACTTTCAAGCTCAATTTTATTCCTAAACAAAAGATTTTAACTGTTTCCAAAAATTTGTTTTGGTTGGTTTGCTTTTTTTTGTGTTTTGGGGTTTTGTTTTGTTTTGTCTGTTTGTTTTTTGTTTTGTTTTATTTTGTTTTGGGTTTTTTTTTGTTCTGCCACTGTGGAACATTTAGAACATTTTTTTCTCTATTTGTCCTTACTCAGAATCTTTGGATTCCCAATAAAAAGGAAAAGTAACCTCTTCACCAGCTTTAATCAAAGCCCAAAAACAGAAAGATAGAAGAAAAAAACTCCCAAACCTTTCCCTACTTGGGAAAGCTCTGGAGCTTTCCATCCTAACAGCGGAATTGCCTCATTGGTTAGAAAGAGTAACACTCAGAATGGTTTTGCAATGGAAATATGGATGAACTGAAGAGCTATGGTCTTTGTCATCATAATCAGAAAACTAAGAGTTGATCCTGTTAGTTATATAAGCTAAAGATTTGTATTTCCCTGCTTTTCATTTAAGTGCTTTTTTTTTTTTGAATCTTGGCCAGTGAATAAAAAATTAGTCAAGAGGCTTGAGATGATGTGAAAAGAATGAAAAATCCACACTTTTTTTTATTCATTGAAATATTTTCATTCAACAAACTCAAATTTTGACATTTTATTCAGATTCACTAAATTTTTATTTTGGAATATTGTGGAGGAGGAGAAAGTTGTCTGTGATACACTTCGGTCTGGTGTCCCAAGAAAATAGGGATTACATTATCATGCTCGTGTGCCTCTGCTTGCCTGTCCTCCTTCACTCTTCCCACACCCCCAAAAGGTTTTGAATCCAGTTTTGATGAAATGTGTCAGAATGTTCTGCAATTCTTATAGTTTCAGCAAAGTAGGTTTGTGAGTAAAGTTGGAAAAGAAACTCTATTAATAGACCATCAGAGCAATGTCTTGGGGTGACTTTATGATGCTGTATCCCCTATCAAAGAACAAATATAAATCTTATTAAACATGGAAAAATCTGCGCCAGAACTTCTCATTATGGTCCCACCACTTAAAAATCAGCTCGTTACCAGCATTGGGGAATTCAGGTTGTCTGTGTGATGCTCTTCAGGCTGAATGCATAGGGCGAATCCAAAAGTTTTAAAGAAACAAGAAAAAGTAGATCAAAATAGAGACAAGGAAAAGAATCTGAAGAAAGAGCAGGGAAGACAAATATTAAGGAATTGCCTTCAGCTGGGAACAGTCTAAAAGGATGTTTTCTTTCCACATCTGATCGCATTAAAAAAAAAAATGAAAAAGAAAAAGAAAAGAAGAAAAAGAGTCCAAACTATTGTTATTGAATCTAGAAATCTACTGAGGCTGAATGATCTGTGAGAATTATGGAGACATTTAAAGTGCAAAAAGGCCCTGAAATAGAAGAAAAAGCTTTCTCATCAAACAGCACATTGCTCAGACGCTGATGGAGATCTAGGTTGAAAAGAACAAACATGCTTTCAAGGAAATATTCAGAGATAGAACACTGGACCCATTTCATTCTTTTTGATAATGTATTATGACTGTGAATAGAAGAATCAGTCATGTTTTGTAAAAACTCTTCACAGGTTATTAGTTAATCACTTATATATCTTCCACAGGGCTGGCCTTAAACTTCCAAGTGCAGCTGGGCTTTGCCATGAACTAGACAGGGAAGGTATGGCAACACTGGGATCCCACTAGGAGTGGTTGCACTAGGGGCTCATACAGCCCCAAGGCAGAGGAAGAATGAAGATCACACTTGAGAAGGGTTGAAAGTATGAATTTAAAAAAAACACGGGTAGCACTGTAAGCCTGAGGGAAACATGGTGTAAACCCCAAAGCCATTTTAAAAGGAAAAAAAACCCAAATTGGAAAAACGGTCTTTGAATCATTGACAGAGGAAACAAGGCTTGTTTTGGAGCAGCTCCTGGTTAGTTCCCACCCCCCATTTTCTCTTCAAACCAAAACTCTCCATCGTAAGCAGCTCTTACCCAGGTTTGCTGCCTGGATGTATTAATCAGTGGAATTAGAGGATTGGGACAGAGCCAAGTGACAGTGTGATTGCCTGTGCAAGGCAACATAAACAGCCAGGGTGTATTGAGTGCTCTGTAGCAACAGCCCCATGACAGTGTTCCTTCGTAGTAAGCCGAAGCAGGATAAACTGGTCTGCAATTACCAAGAGGGTTAATTCTCTCCTTTTAACATAAACATAGATCTAAAATGAGATTATATTACATCAGAAACAAGGCAAAGTTTGAAGATATTTGTTGAAAATTGGCCTAATGACTCTTTTGTCATTGTAATTCATGCCTTTCACCTTGTTAATATCCAGCAATTGCAAATTGGCATACTACCAGAAAATGCAAGTAGTGTCTTTCACCTGTCCTGTTTGCTTTATCTACCCTTTCCCCTTCTTTCTTATGTGCTCTTCAGACATGATGGACTTTCTTTTAAAAGCTGCTAGTCATTTCCAATTTGTAACCACTGTACAGCCAGCTGCCTGTTGTTTGTTTTTAAAACATGAGCCTATTTTTTTTTTTTGCTAAGCTAATGACATCAAAACACCTGTGCAACTCTGTGCATTTACAGCAGATTATACCAAAAAATGCCATGATTCCTTAACGTGTCCTATACCCACCCAGGACACATGGCCTACAAGTGTTTTGTTGAAGACAACAAAGAAACTCATGAGGGCTGTTTCTGGAGGTATTGGACATTATCAAAGCTTTTGTAAAGCTGGCACAGAGCCAGTGGCCTGACCCTGTCTTTGTAGAGACTCAGAAGGGAGCCCAAGACATGAGCTGGTCTGCCCACGTATGGAACAAGGCGTCTCCAGCCATGAGCACCTCCACTGTGGGACGTGGAGAGCACATAGAGGGCAGTAGCTGTGGTGGTGTGGGGATGAAACCCTGGAGGGGTGAGGAAGGAAGGCAGCACAGGCTGTTTTGAAGGTGGTATTGCTGAGCTGGGCTGGGCCCCAGCTGCCTGCCTTGCCTGGTCCCCTCCCACAGCAGAGAACCCAAAGCCCTGCAGAAGTTGTTATCATCCACTACCACCAATTACTTGCAGAAATTCTCCTCCCTTTAGTTCTCCAGCAGATGTCTTGTGGCTCAGATTCAGGAAAATCACTACACCCATCTTGGACACAGTAGACACATCTTTCAGTGGCACTAGAAGTGAGGAAGGAATTTGCCATGCCCTTATAAAGGCAAATTCTCCATGTGTGCAGAGTGACATGGACTGCATAGTTAGGAATTGCCCTGTTTCAATTAATACAGGCAGACTGTGCTGCCACTGCGCCCTGAGGTTGATGGTAACATCCCCTATACCTATATCTCTTTATATTCTATAGTTTGTTATTTATTAAGTATTTCTTTCCAGAAGAATCATCAGTACTAACCAGACCAGAGAGGAGTCCTCTTTGCCAGGAAGCTTCTCAAGATTCCAGTTTCATGAATCAGATTTCTGTTTAACTCATTTTATCTGGCACAAAACACAACGGATTCATTCCATGCAGAGAAGCAACAGCAGAAAATGATGCAAGCATCTTTCAGGGGGGCATAAGCTGGTGTAAGAAGGGAAGAAGCCAGTGTATCAAATCCAATTTGATAACTGTCTTTTTTTCAAGCACACAGGACTTGCCAAGTAGATGCACTCTGCTGTCAGTCTTTAGCTTGCTTTCTCTTCCTTATCACTCTGTTAGGGATCAAAACTTATGTTTTGTTAACCCCTGCACCCCAGTTTAGGAAAGAACTGTGGCTATGGGGGCAGCAGGAAGAATTTGCAAGAGTTTTTTTAAAGTGCTGACATGCTCTCAGCAGATATAGGGGTGTACCTCATTCAAACAATGTCTCATGGATCTGTTTTCATCCCGTGGCTAAGCAAGATTTAATCTGCTAGAAGGTTTGGTGGACATGTTTAAAAAATATGTGGTATGAAAATACCAAATTTTGAGTCTGAGATTAAAATGCAGCCTTGCCTTTCCACTGACAGCATGAGGTGCATGCTGTTTGCTTGCTCATTACAGTAACCAGCCTGGTGCATCTTTCCAGGTTTTCAATATTAGATTATCTGAGGATATAAAATCAAGTTGGCAGAATGAGTCAGCTGATAGATTATTGCCTAGGAAAAAAAAAAGGAATGTCATTATATTTGCCTACAAAGAACCACATGTATCTATGAGGTTGTAAAGATAATAAGCATGAACTCAATCATTGCTAATATGCTCTGCTTCATGTCTCAGATATTTCTTTTATACAATTTTTTGCTAATATCCTAGAGTTGACAAAATACTTCAGAGAAATTAAACTGATGAATACTGTTTCACTGGTCTCATTAAAATTCAGGCAATACCACAATAGAAATAAAAGTTATTGTTAAGAAAACAAACAGTTCCAGCTTAGTGGTATCAAATGCAATTAAGAAAGTGGCATATTAACTCCAATGTTAATAGGAGCACAGTTCAGATTGCTAAAATGCTTTTTTTCTATTTTGGACACCACACCTTATTCTCTCTTTTTGTAGAGCTGAAAAATAGTATTTCACTTTACACATGAATGTTATATATTCCCAGCTAGATCTGAAATAGATGATGGCTGTCTGGCAGTTGCTGCTGCTGCTAAGCCTTTACACAGCAGAAAAAACCCCAGCAGCAAAGCAAATGACAGGGGAATTCAATTAGTAGTCCATTTGGAAGCTGGAAACAGTTGTCTACTCTGCCACTGGGAGCCTGTACATTCTCCCAGTCTTTTTCCTGACATGCCTGTGGTATACCACCTTGCCAGCTCTCCACAAGTTTTCCCTCAGGTCCAGTCTGGCCAAGAGAACAGATATGGTGGCCCCACTTTGCTCCAAAGGAGCGCTTCTCTGCCTTCTGTCCTGTGGGACAGGTGAGCTCAAGCTACAGACAGTCATTCAAGAAGACACTTCAGGAGAAACTTGCTCATCTTTCTCCTGCATTGGCCAGGGCACTTTAGGTATAAATACCATAATAGCAGTGAGGTTCTTTAGGGAGAGTTGGAGGGAATCACACCATCAAGGAGGTCTGAGTAAAACTGCCGGACTGATGAAAAGTGTTACCTGAGCTTCACCAGGCAACAAAGACTGTATTTCCACACAGCCTTCAGCTGAGTCCACAGGCAGTGGGAAGGTCTGGCACACTTCCCCACCAGGAGGACTTTGGAGGTAAAAAACATCTGTGGAAGGCTGACCCTACTGGAAACCAAGTGCTCATTAAAGCCAATATGAGTCCCTCCCACAGGATGTAGTCCTTCAGGCTGCTCCAGTGTGGGTCCCCCACGGGTCACAAGTCCTGACAGCAAACCTGCTCCCATGTAGACTCCTCTCTCCATGGGGCCACAGATCCTGCCAGGACCCTGCTCCAACCTGGTCTTCCTATGGGGTCCTTCAGGTACATCCAGCTACTCTGGTGTGGGGTCCTCCATGTGCTTCAGGTGGATCTGTGCTCCTCCATGGGCTGCAGAGGCACAACTGCCTCACCATGGTCTGAACTACGGGCTGCAGGGGAACCACTGCTCCAGGGCCTGGAGTACCTCCTGCTCCTCTTTCTCCACGGACTTTGGGTCTTCAGGACTATTCTTCTCACATATTCTCACTCCTCTCTCTGGCTGCAGTTGCTTTCGTGCAGTAAGTTTTCCCCCTTCTTAAATATGTTATCCCAGAAGTCCTGCCACTGTTGCTGATGGGCTCAGCCTTGGCCAGCAGTAGGTCCGTTTTGGAGCCATCTGGCACTGACTCCATCAAACACGGGGGAAGCAACTTCTCACAGAATCCCTGCCTGTGGCCCTGTTTCCAGCTACCAAAACCTCACCATGCAAACCCAATACAGCATTCCACCCTTCTGGCCTCCCCAGGGGAAGGGCAGATATCTACACAGCTGGCTCATCCAAGGTCTTCTCCTCTCATTGCCAGGAGCAGAGCCCTCTCTGATCATCAGTGAGGGGAAGCTGGTATTGCAAAGGAGGAAAAAGCTAATGTGGAAGCAGCAAGGAAAAGCTGCACACTCTGATACTGAGGTGTGGATGGAAGACAGCTTGCCTGAGCCCTCTTTCAACATACAAGCAAATGCCTCAGGCAAAATCCAAAATGGCAGAGCAGAACCCCAGTTTCCATAGGTTTTTCTGTCACAGAAGCCATGACTACTAGCTATTAAACAGACTTAATGGTCAATAGCTTCCTGTCACCTCAGATAGTCACAAAACGAGAGGGATGCAGGTGCTGCCAGCCCGTCCTGTGTCATGACCATGGTGGCTGTCACTCTGCACACCTGGGGAATGCTGCTGCTCCAGAGAAGCATTTCAGATAGAAATCCTCACTACTTCAGATAGAGATCCCTCACTACTCCTGAGGGTGATCTCCATGGTTAGGGCAGCACCTTCCTACAGCAACATGCTTTTTTCTTCCCCCTGGATAATTTCACTTTAGTGAAGCCTAGCAAAATTGCCCAGTATTGCTTTCTCTGAGCATGAACTGCTTGTAGGATGGTTGGCTAGCTCCTTCTTACAGCACTGTGCTGGGAGGAAAAGCCATGCCCTTTTTAATTTAATGAGTAAAATAAAATTGAATGAAAATGAAAAATATTCTTAATGAAAGGTGGTTGTTCTCTTTTTTTTCAATAAAGAAGAAAAATGCAATTAAGAATAGTGTCCCAAATAGTTCTGATAAACTTCAAAACTTCCACTCAAAGAAAAGGAGTTATTGGAAAACATTTCTGAGGCCAGAGAGAATTCTCTATTTATTAACAGGCAAAGTTCAAAAGATTAATCATGCAGAGTCTTTGATATTTCATCTTGCAAAAGAATAATCCTGATAAGAAAAATGTTTTGGCAAGAGCACCCTCACTGTTGAATACATGATGGTTACTCTGGAAGAGGCAATAAGATCTAACTTGTTGAAATGGCACTGCAAAGGCAGAAGAAAAGCAGGTTTTACTGAACACTGGTTCTAGACACTTCTTGGACTACCTCTGACACAGCACCAGTGGGAGGAATGAAAATAGAAAAGCCATCTTGTTCCTGCCATTTATTTTTCCTCTTTCTCATTCCTGCTGGTTTTAACATTGGAAAAGGAATCTCTAGGGGGATCATAAGGCCATTTGTCTCTGAATAATGAGAACAACAGGCAGCACCGTGAAAAGCCACACTGGGGGAAAAGAAATCCAAACCACAAGCCATCAAGGTGAGTTAGTATTTCCGCCCCTGGTTTTGCAAGGGATTAACTATTAATAAAGATTTAACTAATCTCTGCTTTGCCTGCATGACTGAAATATTAATAATGGCCATACACCCTGTCAATCTGTTGTATTTCCTCCATGGCAAGTCTGCAATAGTGAATACAGCTCCAGGCTGTTTCTATGTTACTGAAACTCACATCGTTGTGCTTTTCTGACCCTTTTTCTCCATCATCACTAAAAGAAAAAGGAAAAAGTGTTTTTTTCCACTCAGACTCTGCTGTCACTCTGCCTGCCCACCATATACTATTTGCCTCCTTATTATCTCAGCCACAACAGTAAAAGTACAGAATGAAACACTGAGAAAAAGCCTGGCACTATCTTAGAATGCCTGATGTCACAAGAATTACCTAACTAGCCAGCTTCCCTTTTCAGTCAGATTTTGATATGATAGCAGGGCTGGAAATCTTTAAAGTGTTTTTAGTTCTGACTTCTGCATCTGTCTCGTTTACATATTTTTGTCATCTCTAGAAGCTTTGAGTTTTATTTGCTTCATTTTGACTTCACCAATATTCTTGTTCATGGTTTAGGTTGTATGAATGTCTGAGGTTTCTAGAACAGACTAAACCTTGGTTTTCAGGACAACCCACAACTTCTAGTGCTACATTAAAAGCCTTTCAGGCGCAACCCATAGAACACGCATCAGTATGGAAAAGTTTATTGATAGCCTTTTTTTCTCTCCTGGTTAGGAGGTACCTCAAATTTCAGGACAACCTAATTTCTAGCCTAATAAAGGTTCCTAGTGCTATTAGGTCTAGCCCAGCTTCTTCCCTGTGTCTCGTCAGTGTGGGAAGCAGGGCAGGAAAGGTGGGCATCCATGACCTTCCTAACAACACCAAAGGAGCTGCGGGGACTTCAGTCACAGGTGCCTTGGAAACAGGCCAGCTACCGTATGTGGAAGCCAAGTGAAATGCATGTGGCAGTCTCGGTATTTTGAGCTCATAATACGACACCAAATTAGAAAAAGAAAATAAACTACATCAGGTTTGACCTTTTCCAGTTCTGGACAAAACTTATTATCAAGGACGATTTTGGCTTTCATCTCTTTTCCATTAATATGTGCCTCCCTAGCAAATATTTTATGAATCCCATTGGTTTCTGTGCAGTAAAAACAAATGTTAAAAGAAACCAATCCAAAGGAAACGGTTTGGCTTTTGGAGTGTTGGGCCTTTTGGTTACATTTTTTTCCTTTGTCTTTTTTTTTTTTTTTTTTTGATCTCTACTTTATTCTTTTGTCAAGAAATTACAAAATTGGTTCCTGACTTGGAATACAATTGTTTATGACTATAAATCAGTTGACTTCACTGCTGCAGTGCCATCCAAAATGACTTTGTAATCTGGAAAAAAATAATTGTTCTGAGGAGAAAGGGAGCAGTGGACATTTCCCAGGCTTTTTTGACCTTCTGAGTAAGAACTGGAGCTTGCCTAGTGGTTTAGATGCTAATCTATCTACCCAGTGTGTGGGTGTGCTCTGAGTCACAGCCAACATGTGCGCTCACTTCTAAAACAGGGCTTCCTAAATATTTTTGTAAGGGTAGCTTTTGTTTAACTTTCATTTGGCAGAGTCCCACATTGGGAATGGTTAAAAGCTCAGGAAGGACCATATGTTGCATGTAGAGCTGCTAAGAACAACTTTGAAAATTTTCAAATCTTTTTCTCCCAAACCAAAGAAGAAAAACCTCACCCTTCCCCTTAACATGATTCAAGATACTGCTTTTTTCTCACCCACTTGCCAGAAAACCACATCTGTCAGACTTCAAGTGTGCAACAACTGTCTGTCCACAGTGAAAATAAATGTCTTTTTGTCTGGGTTTTTTTTGTTGTTGTTGGGGTTTTTTTGTTTGTTTTGTTGTTTAGGTTTTTTAAGTGTTTTGTTGGTTTTTTTGTGTATTTGTTGTATTTACTTTTTTTAACCCATGCCCAGTTACCAAAACTCAAGGGGCATTCTGCTGAGGATGTTCCAGGCAA
This sequence comes from Corvus kubaryi, assembly GCF_017639235.1. NCBI lineage: Eukaryota > Metazoa > Chordata > Aves > Passeriformes > Corvidae > Corvus > Corvus kubaryi. The sequence goes on from NW_024582056.1 coordinate 16,776,996, forward strand.
CTGTAACCATGTAAGTCTGAGCAAACAGGATACAGTGGCCATATACAGGCAGTGGGTACCTAGAGGTTTCTGCGAGGAGAAGTATTTTTTTGATATTGTTCCCCCTATTACATAACTGGGAACAGGGATAATAAACATGTTTCAGTCAAAGCATCACAGGTGTTACAAATTGCTTTCTCTCTTGGAGGCCCTGTTATTAACCCAGTTACTGCTGGTAATAATAGCTGCTGCTCTGCAAATAAGCCTGAAAAATGCACTGGGGCCAGATTCAATAAAGGGCTTAGGTGACTCAGCGTTAAGTTGATGTAATACCTCGTATTTAAGATCTCAGGCCTTTGAGCAGAGTCTGAATCCTGAGCAATAGATCCATAAAGTGCACAAAGAGTGTTAGGAGCTTGCAATAACAACCCCAAGCAGCTTAGCATGTACCTGCTTAGACGTAGCCAATAAAACTGGCTGGGTGGGGAGAGAAACCTTAAAACCCACCTGTCAGTCCTGCAAGGAGATACTTGCATTTTGTTGGGATCTGCAAACTGGATCCCTTCCAAAATATAACTTTTTGGGCTTTTCCCCACTCTTTATTTATTTTCCTTTTTCTTTTTTTTCTCCTTCCCTTCCAAGAACTGTGCAGGACTTATGCTTTTTAACGTTCCCTCTTTGCCACAGCTGCCACACAATCATAGAAGACCCTGCTGCTAAAGCAGTGACCTGGGAATTGGATGTCCTAAGTTTGGTTCTCCGCTTTGGCTGCACAGTGTGCGTGGGAAGGGGGCTTCATTTCCTGCCCACCCTCCTCCCCCCGAGCTGATGCCATTAGCAGCTCTAAAGTAGGTCAGTGTGAGTGGGCTGGAGGGATGTGCTCCTCATCCTCCATCTGCAACTGTGCAGGAAACATTTCAAGATACACTAGTGCATAAAGAGAAAGAGCATATTAGGCAACCAAGTCATGTCTCCTCATGCTCAGAACACGCACCTGGCATGAGGGCATCCAGGTTTCTGGCCCTTGTCTCTCCCCAGTTTTCTGTGTTTTAACCACTGGTGGTAGAATGGGAATGACAAGAAAAAGAAGTCCCAGCAGGGAAACTAAAACTCAGGCCTGTCCAGCTCTGTGTGGAGTGAGTAACCAGCACCAGGCAGGTGGTGTGGTTGAAGTGGGACTGCCTGCTGCCAGAGTAGCTTGGCATGGCTTTCTCTCAAGAGACTGGAGAGATTTGAACATTTCCTATTCAAATAGGGAATGAAAATCTCCAAGTCTTCTAAAGTAAATACTCAGTCTGCTCTGTAGTGCTCGGGCAGAGGAGAGGAATTTTGATTTTGGCAGCAAAAAAGCAAGAGTCGCTGCACATAATAAGGTGAGAAATACCTCCCTGAAAGCTGAGTATGCTTAGAGTACACTTGTGGGACCAGTTTTCCCTATAATAGCCTTAGTTAGGGATATGTACAAAGTGACCCTTGAATTACTCGCTCAATTCCACTAAGATTGGGACATCTCAGGATATGTACAGCTTCAAGATCTTGGTAAACTGAAGAGCAAATAAGTTTTTGAACTTAATCACCACCGGATTTATTGGGATTTTAGTCTTAAATGTCTCAGCTGGGCCAAGTCCCAGGTCAGGAAAATACCATCAAAATGCATCTGACACCTCTCTCTTTTTAAATGAGCAGCACAGGACAGAGTCTCCTGCAGACTGCAGTGCTCCAAACTCCATGCCTCAGGAAGGAAACACCATGTGAAATTTTGTCCTCAGTTACCTCATTACAACTTTGACAGCATAATAGGGCCAAAAATATGATAGCAGGATTGGTTTCAAGGGTTTCTTGTTTTGTTTTGGTTTTGTGTTTTGATTTTTTGTTCTGTTGTTTGGTTTTGGAGTTTTTTTGTTTGGTTGGTTCTTTGGGTTTGGGGTTTTTTTGTTGTTGCTTTGGGGTTTTGTTTGTTTTTTGTTTTATTTTTCATAGGCAAGGATATGCTATGGTATGGTGAGAAATACAAGTAGACCCCTCACTACCAACAGCTCTATGTGGCCAATGCAGTAGAAATTCTACCCCTTAGGAATCCAGTACAGCAGAAATCTCACAAATGTGATTGAAGAAAAAAATCTCAAGAGTCAGAAACCTTCCCAGACCCAGGACTGCAGTGGGCCGTAGATGTGTGCACGATGCCTTTGAGATGTGACCTGTATGCTGAGTGATATTGCAGATGTATTCTGAGTCCATTTTAAACGTGCTTCTGCTGTTTTCTCCCTGAACATTGCTTCCCTTTCTTGCAAAGTTAGCCTAGGCCAGCCGCCCACTGGCCCTCAGAGCCCATCTTCCTGCGCAGGGAGCTGAACGCCTGCAGCTGCTGGTAGCGTTCCCACCCGCGTTACCACAGCAGCACAAACAGCAACACATTAAACACAAGGACGCTGTGCGGGCAAAGGCCCTGCATCCTCGGGGTTCTTGAGCAGCCTTTATGCAGCTGCCAGGCCCCTGGAGGAGCCTGCAGAGTCCATGTGTTTGCTCCATCTCCTTTTCCAGCTAAGCCTGGCATTTTTATGGGACAACTAAGGTAACCTGTGCAAAATGAGTGGTCAGCACTGGTTACAGCAACTTTATGTGGAGAAGCTTTTTAGTGGCCAGTCTACTCAGAAGGAACATAAACTGTTTCCCCAAATATACTTCTCTGTAACCTTTGACAGGTGCATTTGTCCTTCCTATATGCCTGCCTGGGCTCCACTCTTGCATAAGCCCTTCCTCCAAAGATAAGTCAACACAGAGCAATGCGCATGGAAGTATCTTTCAATGTGGCTCTGAGTGGAGAAGCATGTGAATAGCATGTGTATTACTTTTGTCTCGTTTTCAGTTTATTTTTTCTTCCTTTGGACATTTCTGATCTTCAGAGAAAGTCTGGAGTGATACAGACTTCATTTCCTATTAGCTGACTACAGCTATAGGTTGCATTGACATACACTGATGTGTTAATTTGGCAAGATATCAAAAAATAAGAGCCAAAAAAGCTGACAGGCAGCACAGTTCCCTGGAAAACAAATTTCCTGAAATAAATCTTTTGTTTTGACAGTGTGACAGCTCTGTTCAAGAACTGTATCTGTCTTGGAACAGTATATTTTGATTTTTCCAAGACATGCAATTTAACTGTGCGTGACATTTTGATTTAAGATGTGCATTTACTGGAACTTACAGAGAGTGTGCTGGATGGATTAGAAATTGATTCCCCATTAGGTTTTAAAAAGGTAGCTGTTCATCAGGAGATAACTAGGGCTGTTTTTCTTGTGATCCACCTGAGACCAGTTCTTAGTTTGACGTGATTTAATGTGTTAATCCACAATCCAAACAAGACAAAGGAAAAGAAGTCTTTACTGGCAAATTTGAGAAGTGATTATAAAAGTGATGTTGTTAATAGGGAATCACCCTGCTTTGAGGATGATCATTCATTTAGAAGTCTAAGTCTAAAAGAATGCATTCTGACATGAGCAAACAAAACCTTTAGATTTGAAAATTTAAAAAAATTAAAATAAAATGAGACTGAGAATGAGCAAATGTCTGGGAAAATTGTTTCAGATAAAGACTTTTTAAATACTCCTCCTAGGCAACCACCACATTTTTGTCTTCTCAAGACAGAGAGAGAACAGAAATCTCCCACATCTTCTCATCAGCACACACATAATACTACAGTGCTGTTCTTAGACAGCAAGAATGAAATATATTAATTTTACAATGTTTTTTCAAACCTGAAATCTAAGTAAGCCACCCTGAATTTGTGTTTGACATTTCATAGCTGAGAAACAGTCATCAAAAACAAGGAAACAAACAAAAAAATCCAACCCTCGCCCCAAACACAAATAATTTTTGGTTGAAATACCTTTTTTGGTTTTAACACAAAGGTGATTTGCTTTTGGAATAATTGAAAAAAAATAAGTAGCTATTAACTGTGTGACAGAAGATTAAAGTACAAGCACAAAAGCATTAGGGTTTTTTTTGAGGGTTTTTTGTTTGTTTGTTGGTGAGTTTTTATTTCTTTTGGTTTGGTTTTTTCGGTTGTTTGGTTTTTTGGGGGTTTTTTAATAAAAGTTTAGACCACTGTATTTTCGTCATATGCTCTTCTAGAGTTAAAAAAAAAATCTATATTTGGGCTCTGGAAATGTACAAATATTACCTAAAGAAGAAGCCTAACATAAGATATTCAAAATACATCAAAAAATATGAAACCATTATTAAAATAACTAATAACTCAAAGGGAGAAGTGCAAAAAGATAGTTTCTGTTATTTTCCTTGAAAATTTACATCTGCAAGCAGATATTTGGGAATACCTAGGACTATGCCACATAGTTTAGAAGTCTGTTTATTGCTTTCTAGGAGGAACTACATATTTGATACACTTTTTGCTTTCTAAGAGGAGTAAAATCCATTGTAATGTCTAATTTACTATTTTTCCTTTGAAAGCTCCCTCTGCCAAGAGAATTTCTAATGGCTTCAGCAAAATTTGCTCCAAATACCTGGTGAAATAGGGCTACAGACCACCAAAAACCCCAGCTCATATTCACAAGGGAAGAGAAAGTATTTGCCTGTAGACTGAATAACCTGGCACTACAGCATGAGACCACCACGGTTCTATGAAAAACATGCCCCATAACTAACCACAGGCTAATTTTTCAGTGTTGTGACCATCCTGGTGTGTCTTGGAGGTCAAAAAAAAAAAAAAAAAAAACCAACAAAACCCAAACCACAAATATCTTAGTTTTTCCTCAAAAGACTTTTAGAGAGGCAAATGGCATTAAGCTGAAGGCACATGGAAATGAGTCGACGCAGACAGCTAGACCTTTGGTTCAGGTGTAAAGTTTTGAGTTTCTTGTTGACTTCACACAGCAACAGGTAGCAAACCAACAGCTCCCAACAAGTAGGTGCAGGCTTCCAAAGATGTACCATGCTCATTTTGCTTAGCAGAAAAAATTTCTTGAAAGATTTAGGTATTTATTTATAAGCAAAAATCTACAGCAGGTTGGCCTCTTGGATCAATCCAAGAAACCCCTTCATTTTGAGCTGAAAAGCATCACCCACTGAGGCATAATTTGACTCTTTACAGCTAGAATGGACCCATTCAGTGCTCTATTGGTCTTTTTAACATGTCAGATACACAGCCTACCTGCTCTGGGCAAAAGCTTAATACTGTAAGTGCAGTGAGGCTGGTCCTCCACATAGTCCTTTGTTAAGCCCATGGGGTAACTCAATTGGCTTCAGGGGGGTCACTGCTGATTCATGCCACCAGAAGGTGCAATTAGTGGACCCAGCTCATCCATCCTGAGGCATTACATGGCTTCCTTACTCCTATGGATTTAGTTCCTTTGGGCTTGATTTGAATTCTCTATGCAACTTTTTCAGCCCCTACAGTGCCTCATGTCACATTCCCGTGACTTTGACAGCCAAACTGAGACTGAGAAATCTCTCTCTCACACACACGCAAATACAATGACACACAGTAAGAAGTTGAATTTCATATACAAAACTGAGCCATTTGAGAGGTCCAGTGACCTTTTATGTCTTCCATTAAAGGCAATTGGATGATTTTAACCCCCAAAGATTCCCATTTTCTGTTTAACATTAAAGCGAACAACAGAAAGAAAAAAACCCTATCACTTATATTGCTGAGGTTACAACAAAGCTAAAAATAAAGTATTGTCATCCTGCTTTTTAAAAACCTTTAATAGGACACTAGGCAGCAGAAAGGAAAGTAGGGTTTGGTTGGGTTTTTTCAATAGCACAGATATTTTAACTCCAGGTTTCATTTAAGCTCTGTTGCAGTCTGTTGGTTACGAGCTTCTAAGTCAGCTCAACAGGACACTGTGGTAAGGATGATTTTTATCTCTCTTGCCTTTTGCATATACAAAGTAGGGAGTGGAAAACAAGACAAAACTGAAAACATCTCTCCACAGGTAAACTGCATCTTTGCTGACATCCCAATAACGAACACAAAGCCCTGTACAAAGTGATATTTTTACACGCAGAACAAAGACAATCCTTCAATCTGGAGTAAGTTTCAAATAACCTCCTCATGAATTTGCCAAAGCAAGCTAGGCCATTCAAAAAGCAATATTTCTTGAGTTGAAAGGGAGAAGGAGTTTTTTTTGCAATGAATTTTGTTCTGGCAGTGCACTGAAGTGGCTTCAGGACATACCAGTTCCATTTCTACATTTGCTTAATATTTTGTTCAGACATGTCCAGTCCAGACTTAGTTACCCGACTTCATTGTAGTCAGCTACATTTCTACCTTTCTGTCTTACTTGTCTTTGGCATGCTGGAAATCTGGCTTGGTTTTTCACTAGTCTTTTGAAACATTCCCAGGCATTTTAAAAAACAGTGTGTACAGACTTTTTGGTTGTTTGGTTTGTTTGGTTTTTTGGTTTGTTACCTGTATTATATTTTCTGGTAATAAAAACAAAATTTCTGGCTGGCAAAGAAGTTCTGTGACAGTGTGGTATCAGGAAGGAGGGATGAATTTGGGTATATTCCCACTGTACCCTAATCTCAGCTGACTTTTGGATAAAATATCAAGAAAGCGTGCTGGTGTCTTAGGAAAAAGAGGCATTGCATTGTTAAAAAAACCTAAACCATTAGTTTTAACCACACCATGTCTTTCTTGAAAATGCTTTCTTTGCGCTCCAGTTTGCTCCTTAAGTTACTAAATCAAAGCTCGTTGTTCACATTCCCACCACACAAGGAGCTCCACGCCACAGCACTTTGCAAATACAAGCAGAAAGTCAAAGATTAAAGAAAGTTTCTTCAAGAAGCTTTTATATTCGAGTTGTGCATACCAGCATCCTTTCTTTTGCTTGCAAGCACACTAATCGTATTTCAATTGCATGCCTACAACATAAAGTTAATAGCTTCCTTATTTCCTTATTTTAGCATTTCCCCTCTACTCCCTCAGTCTTTTCAATTATACAACCTAGATAATTCCTTTCATTTCCTTCCTCCAGTGTCCTGTTTTCATTTCTTACACAAAATCATATTTGGTCACTTACACTTTTCTTGAGGATAAGCACACGGCAGCAGCATCTCTTGCTCCACCATGGTGCTGTCTGTTGCAGAGGTCAGTGGTCCTTGGAATAGCGCTTTAAGAAAATATTTTGGAAAGCTAAGCTCACTCATACAGGCTTCTGATCTTCTCCAGTCCTCTTGGCTTCTGTGTGCTGTCACATGTTATCCTCCCTCCTGAGAAACCTGTGAAACGAGTCTGGCAACACACAACTTGTGTGTCAGAAGAGTTTTAATTGATTCATTGCAACAGATACCCACCCTCATTAAAAAAAAGCTGTTGAAAGGAGTTGTCTCTTAGCGCCTCATTTGAAATTACAGAACCTGCCCAATGTCACAGCTGGTGCACTTTAAAGGGAAACTACTTGCTGGGTTTGTGAATACACAGGAAATAATTTCAAATCAATCTTAACGTGCCAAATAAACCACAAATAGCGGTAGAGTTCGGATGCTTCTGTGCTGTGGGAGAGCAGGAATCCTTCTGCTGTGCAACGAGGTGGTGAGGGCTGCCTCTGCATCTCTCCAAGGCACGATGTCCTGTGGGACAAAGCAGCTCCACATTGCTTTACAGAGGCCTCTGTCTCCATGATCAGCCACTCTGACCGCTACTGAAGGGGAAAAATCTTGTCGGCCTGATTTCTGAGGAATGCATCCTCAGGAAGGTGAGGTTATTAGTGCCTCAGTGCCTGCAGGGAGGATTCCTCCGTGCAGCAGCCATAGAGGTTGGTCTGCCTTTCAGCAGCCCCTGTCTATCCACCCAAGGTTCAGTGAGGAGATCCCAGCACTGCAAGCCCCTCTCAGCTCGGTTAAGTTACCATTTACTTGTTACCCCTGTGACCAAGAAGGATTGCAGGTGGACCCTGAGTCTGATCCTGTATCAGCTTCACACCAGGTTGCATCTTGTAGTACTCCCACAACAGTTCCCTACTGCTTTTACAAGCTGGTGATACCATCTCCAAGTGAGGCTGTGGTTAGCAAGGAAGCAAAAAGAGGAGACATGGGATTTATGCCTGAGTGTCTCTAATTTGTCCTGTCACCTTGGGCAAATTGCTTTACCTCTTGGTGTTTCTGTTTCCCCATCTATACCACATGCATAATTACAGTTCACTTTCTTTGGGAAATGCTTTGAAATCTCTTTACAAAAGGCAGCATAAAAGAGGAAGCTATCATTATTGTACACTTGTAAAATATTGGGATGTGGCAGACAATAAATACCAAGCATATGAGATTTTATGCATATAAACTGTTTTGTTTTAAAAAGAACTTGACCTTATTGTAATAATGATTTTAAAAAAGAGATACTCCTACAGAGTTTGGCAAAAGCTCAGATTCTGTTTTCACAGTGGAATGATGAGAGAAAAATCTAAATCAATTCTCACTTCTAGGAACACTACGCCCTCCTGGAAATAGCAAGTCCACCAGAGGTTCCTCAGTGGAAAATGATATAATATGGGAATTTCCTGCTTTTCTCTCACCTAGGTTAATAAAATCTCTCATTTTACAGCCTGTGAGTACTTACATTATACTCAATAGGTCTAAACCCTTGCCTTCATTTTCTTTCTCTCTGTTTGAAAACAAGCTCAACAAAGCTTACAAAGATCAGTTTTGTTTTGGTTTATTCATGTGCGGGTAAGATTGAACAGATTGATGCAAAGTTCTTTTTTCCACAGGTTGAATTCACTCATATGGGAGCCTTGTACTTCTTTTAATACTTCAGTGAACGAAATGAAGGAGGCACCCAGAGAAGTTGTGGATGCTCCGTCATTGTAAGTGTCCCAGGTCAGACTGGTCAGTACTTTAAGGAACCTGGTCTAGTGAAAAATTTGCCTGCCCACGGCAGAGGGCTTGGATTAGATGATCTTTAAAGGTCTCCTCCAGCCCAAACCATTTTGTGGTTCTGTGCATGTATTTATCCACTTCTGCAGTGTTGCTCATTGGGGAGCCTTCCTCAACGAGGAGAATTGTAAAGGGCACAACAGTGAACTAATTTTCCCCTGGAGTGTAGAGCAAATAATTTTTCACCTGCTCTACTTGGGAAGACATCAGCAGCTGGGCTGTGAGAAGAGCAGGAGGATCTGCCTTGGCTTTCCTGCCTCTGCTGCTGCTGCCATAATCCATGTACTTTCACTGTGAGGCTGAAGGCGCCTCAAATGATGGCAACATTCTTGAGATGATACACTGAGGACTCATATAAGCTTGAAAAGTAAAACAAGCTTGCAAAATCTTTCAGGAATTATATTGTTTGTGTGGTCTGTGAAGAAGCGAAGTTACTGCTTTTTCCCTCTGCATCCTCTTTCTGTAGGACATTTCTCAATAGATACTTGTTTATCCACTGTCTTGCTTAGACTAATATCTTTAACATGGGTGATAGCACAGAGATTAAGCTGGGCAACACTGAACTGAAGGTAAGTGGATGTGGAGAAATAGCTTTTTGTGAGATGCCTCCTGATTGCACATTAATACTGACACATTCTGAAAGCTTACTTGAGTCTTGAAGCATAATTCTCTACATGACTTAACACGGCCAGCCAGCATTATTATAGACCAGGATAATAATGCATATAATAAATGCATAACCTACTTGCTTCTTACTTCGTAATCCACTAACTTCAGAGTCGTGTTCTAGGATGTCCTAAGGTTACTGCACTGACAATTTCTAGTATGGGGTGAATCACTTAGAGCTTCAAGCTCAGAAACTCTTGAAAGTGCGTTTGCAGAAGAGTGTGTATTCATTTGCATTGTCTGAATACATATAGTTGCAGTAGGTGACTTCTCAATAATCACATTCTCAAATGAAGCACATTATCAAACTTATATTGGGCATCAGATAAGCATAGTCCGATTTGAATTTCAATGGAAAGAACTGTTATAAAAAAAAGAAATGCTTTCTGCGGAGAGATAGTATAAAAATTACACAAGCAATACTTTAATTTTTTTTCTCTCTGTGTAATTCTGCCTGTGAATGGAAGAGGTAAGGAATTAAAACTGTTCCCCAGTCTTTGGAACTAAAAGGCAGTGTGTGAGTTGATTCCAACTTTTTACAGCACAGAAGTGAAAAGTATCAATTGAAGCTGTGCTGTTTGTTTGAGGTAACACTCAGATAAGGGAATGCATTTGATTAAACATCAAATCCTAAAAATCTGTAAACCTAATAAGTTAAGTGAACTACTATTGTCAACTTCAGCCAAAACACCAGGAAGAGTCAAGTTTACATACAATAGCATTCTGTTGCAATCATGAAATTAAGAGTATGAAGAGGTATTGGCCATCTATGTCTTTGGACAGACTCCAAACACTCAAAGTGAAGCATACGTTTGTATGTCAGTTACTGCAAAGAGTGCTCAAATGACAAACATCCCATAATTGTGGTTCTCGATCTCCCAAGAAGCTCATATCTATAATTATAATCATTGTCTGGATAAAAAACAAAAACAAACAGTGCAGGTTTACAGTAACTGGACAATTGATGCTTGTCTCCACTTCTGTCACTGAAGTGACAAAATAACCAAGTCATGCTCTCATCTGCTGCCTTATAATGCTACATTTGCCCTCACCTCAAGATCTTGCTGTAACCTACAATTATGTGTCATTAACCTTCCGTGGAACTGACCAAAGGTTGTTCAATTCAAGGCTGATTTGGGAATATGCCAAAAGTCTGAGGGTGGACCCTAACTGGCATTCAATGGAACAGGTTTAAGCAACTGTTTCTTTAAACAGCAAAGATTTTCCACCACAGGTAATAACTCTGTTAACCAGTGCTATGTGAAAATCAAGTCCTGAATACATTGGTGCAGAGAGGCATGTTACAGTGCCATCCAGACCATTTGGGTAGTCTCTGTCTTTCTGCTCTAACTGAAGAACCTTACATTGATTAATTCAGTAGAATAGTGTTTGTTTGAAAAAGGCTTTCAGGTATTGCTGCACAGGTTACAGGACTGGAGCAAGGAGAGGAAAAGGAGCCAGAGCTCTGTTTCAAAAAGATGAAGCTCACTTGGTGAGAAACTGTGCTGAAGCTGCTGCCTTGCCCTGGAAGCAGTGAGCCAAGAGGGTATGAAACGCAGGGATGCCAAGCACGGCATTAGGGGAACACACATCCACAGCAGCTGCGTGCAGGTGGGAGGCACAACACACCCTGGGCCCAGAGCCGCTGTGTGTAAAAGGAAGTGTTAGGAAGTGTTACCTTGTTCCACCTGTGTGTTCAGAGGAGAGGCTGTACTGAGTTCCAGACACCAGAGGTGTAGATCCCTGTGTGTGAGGTGGTCAGCCCAGGCTGTCTCTGCAGTCATGGAGAGAAGCAGGCACACTGAGGGCATAAGTTGTGTCAGCTGCTCCAGACACGTCCTTTAGGAGGAGGTGAGCCATGCCCTAGTTCCCTTTGTGCGCTGATTTGTTCTCTGTTGTCTGTAAAGGGGACTCCCCCACGACCAGTTCTGAGGTGAATTTCTACAATTACTAAGATGAAGTCTGCTTTCCAGATGCTGCACAAAACCAAATAGATTGCATTTGTTTTTCTAGCTGCACTTTTCTATTTATTTTCTCAGAGAAGGAGATGAAAAGTTTCCACTAAGCTGTGCCCTGCAGACTCCAGGATGGTGCTGGAACCATGAAAGCAAGAGGAACACAAAGCAATACACAGCAATGGCAGTGCTGAACATGTCACTGCCTAGGAGTAAAATTAGGGGACCTGCACAGACTACCTGAAATTTACCCTAAAACAAGATTGCCTGAACATGATACTAAACTGTTGAATTTTATTTTGTGAGGCTTTTTTTGGTTAGTTTGTTGGGTTTTTTTTCATTTAAATGAAACAGCAACTCAATATTTTGATTTCTCAAGATCACAAACCGAATGCCATCACAAACTTTTAGCCAAAATCTAATTCAAGTATCCACTGGCAGTGTAATTTCTGTGTGATATGTGTTTGCTGTCAGATACAAAGCAGATTTCTGAAGAGCAAAGAGTGGTAAGATAACTTGGTACACTGGTTACTTCATCTGGCGTAATTTCAAGGAATGCAACTTTAAATACCAGCCCATTCAACACTACTATCAAAGTTTTTCCTCCTAAACTTCCAGTTCCTGTAGATAAATGAGCAAATCCCTTCAGGCTGAAAGGACCATGAGAATGAAGTCAGCCTGCTAAGCTGCTGCAGAAACCTGAAGGGCTCCAGGGACGAAAGGTTGGGGGGAAGTGATGTGCTTTCCCACTCTCTGTGAGGGTGATGCAATGTGTTGTTATCCAGCACTACTTTTTTTTTTTTTTTCCTATCTTCAGCTCAAGGGATCAACAAACACACCTGAAAGCAGAAGGGATGTGTTTAAACACAGGACATGTGAACAGATTCAAACCTCAGACTTAAAACAGGCAAGCAAAAAGACTGCATAAGGGAAAAAGGAGGCAGTTGTAGTAATTGCAAGGGCAAAACCATGCAGAATAATGAATCCAGCAATAAATTGCTGCCAGCACACACAGATTTCCAGTTAAGTCTGTGGGCTGTTCCACTGCCAAGTCCTGCCTGTTGAGGGGGGCACAATCAGGTAGAACATTTTTTTAAGGATTAAGTTCTCTTTCCAACTTGTCTTCTCTCCATATTTGGTTATGCTGTGGTGTGAGTGTTTGGCTGCCTGGCTGGTGAGCCAAGAGGGCTGATGCCTGTGTTTGCTTCTGCTGTACACTCCCACTTGCAGCAGTTCCCCTCACAGCCCCACTGACTGGCTTCATCACTCGAAGATTTGAATTGCTCAGGTCTGTAGCTGTTTGTTTTGCCAGTAGTGACTCACGCTGCTCCAGTATGGATGAAATAAAGTCAGATGGAAACTCTGAAAGCTCCATGTTAAAGTCAAAATGTCATACTCTGGAGGTAAAGATTATTCTTGCTGAAAAAAGGAAGAAGAATCAGCCCTGGAACTCTTTATAATGACAAATAAGGGCAATACATAATAAGTTCTCTTTTAATGCTCCTACATTAAACAGAAAAGGAAGGACTTTATTTGTTGTTTCCATTCAAAATGTTTTGGTAGAGAGCAAGGTGTCCGCCACTGGTTGTGCTTGGACCCTTTTCCACAGTTAATCTCTGTGGATCACCCTAAAACAAAGGAGTCAAGAAGCCCAATTAATGTAGCTCAGAAAGGGAGGATACCTGGAGAAAAGAAGGCATAGATAGATCCCTTGGTTGTGAAACCCTCAGTTAGGTGCCCCCCTCAGAGCCCATTTGCAGCTGCTCCCATCTCTTGGAGCATCCGAGTGTACTTCCGGGACTAGAAGCCTCCTTGAGCAGTATGGGGTTAGGCAAAAGCAAAGCTGGCTAAACCCCCTGTTGGGCACATGCTCCTGCTTATAATTTTAAGTGATTGTCTGGAATTTAATCTATTTTTCAACTACAATTAGCATAAACTGGCACTTCCTCACCATTAGTGCTGAAACTTATTTTTGTCATGAACGAAAAACCAGAGAGGTATAATAACAAGAGGAAGAGGATAGTCTTGCCTATTAGTCAGTGCATGTAGCCAGGTTCTTTTAGAAAACAGTAATTAAGCATAAATAGATTAGATCATAGAATCACAGAATATCCTGAGTTGGAAGGGACCACAAGGATGATTGAAGTCCAACTCCTGCCCCTGCACAGGACACCCCAAGAACCACACCATGTCCCTGAGAGCATTGTCCAAGCTCTTCTTGAACTCTGTCAGCCTTGGTGCTGTGACCACTCCCCTGGGGAGCCTGTACCAGTGCCCAGCCACCCTCTGGGTGAAGAACCTTCTTCCTGATATCCAACCTAAACCTCCCCTGACACAGCTTCAGGCCATTCCCTCGGGTCCTGTCACTGGTCAGCGCAGAGAAGAGATCAGTGCCTGCCCCTCCTGTTCACCTCACAAGGAAGTTGCAACTGCAATGAGGTCTCCCCCCAGCCTCCTCTTCTCCAGGCTGAACAGACCAAGTGACCTCAGCCATTCCTCATTCAGCTTCTCCTCAAGGTCCTTCACCATCTTCACGGCCCTCCTTTGGATGCTCTCTAATAGTTTAATGTCTTTCTTATATTGTGGCACCCAAAACTGCACGCAATGTTCAAGGTGAGGCTGCCCCAGTGCAGAGCAGAGCGGGACAATCCCCTCCCTTGCCCGGCTGCTGATGCTGTGCCTGATGCCCCCCGGACACACTTGGCCCTCCTGGCTGCCAGGGCACTGCTGACTCATGGTCAGCTTTCCAGTGACCAGGACTCCCAGGTCCCTTTCCATGGCACTGCTTTCCAGCATCTTGTTTCCCAGTTTGTATGTCTGCTTGTGCCATTCTGGGTGCAGAATCCAGCACCTGTCTTTGTTAAACTACACGCAGTTGGTAGATAATTCCAATCTTTGCTGGAAATGATAGGCAGGAACTAGAGGACACACTGAGAGTATTAAATGTACAGGAGATTCCTAGTATGATTTTGTATGTCAACTGGAAGAAGGAGATTATTCCAAGGGGAGGGTAAAAATGCAGCCACAAACATTCATTAAAAAAAATTAAAAAACTGATCATTTAGGGTGTAAGAGGTTGCTCAGAGTTAGCTGGAGGGTTTAATTACCCTGCATTTCTTGGATGAGTAAGTTTCTTGACTTCTTTTCAATGTGCTGACCAGAGGACATATGTAAGCTTCACTGTATTTAGTAAATACCTTAGGGTAGATGAATTCCAGGTGACATCCACATGGTTTCATGCAGCAAAACAGTGACATGTCATCGCCATCAAGTTATCATCACACAAATTGTCAACATGGCCATGTTATTCACTAGTGAGTGTGACACCTAAATGACATGGAGTGACATTTTGCTCCTTTTCCACGCCTATAAGTCCCAGAAGTGTGGCTCCTTCCTAACCTAGTTTTAAGTCCCATCGCTTCTTTTGTTTTGACACACAAGCATGACTCTTGCACACACACTACAGAGCAAGCAGTCCCTATTAACTATATCTCCAAATTTTATGAAGGCCTAACACAGAAGGAGCTGGACACCAAAGGATCCTGAACAGCAATAGGCCCTGCAGAGGTGGTCCAAATTTGGGCAATCTCTGATTAAAGCTTTAACCGTATTACATTATGCCATGTTCAACAGCTGAAGTGAATTTGAAGCTCCAAATGCATTAAGCTTTACGCTTAAGGAAGGAGCTAGAAATACTCCTGTACAATTCTCTCTGGGCTAGGGAGTCAGATGTGTCCATGCAGACCAGCAAAGAAAACGTCTCCCAGTCAGTCAGCAAGACAATGGGACATCCTCTATTTAACCATCTCAGTAAGAACTGTGCAAACTACGGGTGAGGATTGAAAGTCAGGTAAGTGCTCAGCTAGAGATTTGTTATCCTTAGATGAAAGGAAGTGACATTTGGTACACATTAGCTTAGAGAACAACAGCAAGAAACTGTTGTTAACCTTGCACAGGACTGGTATTTCAAGAACACGAGTTTTAGAGGTTTGCTTGTTGAATTTAGTCAGTCTCCACTTATGCTCATTACATATAGATGGTGCTTCATCTCCACATAAGGCTCCAGATTTCTCACATTTATGTGTGATATGCTCCATACCTTAGCACTTTGAAGTCCTGTACCCATTGATGTCTTTGCAGCTATGCGTAGACATACAATTTTAAGACTTCTTTTATATTTTCAAAAGCTCTCTGCACTAGGGGATCACATCTAGTTTATTATCCACTCGGCTACTAATTTCTTTGGTATCTGCGCTTTGCTTGCTGGAGATCAGGAGAGTCAACCAAAGATATAAATAAAAAACACAGTCTAGGCTTAAATTTATTTTCTTCATTCAGGTAGCAAGTTAAATATGTTGTACAGTAGATGAGGTTGTTGGACAAAGTAAACGTAAGTGTTTAAAAGAGAATATTTTAATGCTTGATCTGACATTAACTTCCAAAAGATGAAATACTTATTCACATAGCTATTCAATTTAACTTCACTAAAAAAATAGTTTCGATTCAGTTTCTTGCAATGATCATGCTGATTTTATGGTAACATCTGAAGGAAATAAGAAAAGTTAAAGCTCTGTTTCTTCCACTATGTAGACATACACTTCTATTATTATGCTTCAGCTTACCAAAAAGATATGTGGCTTATAAAAGGACATCTGTGATAAAAAGCCAGCATATACCTCTCAGTATTTCTGCTGTTAACTGCCCTGACCTTATGAATCTGCAAGGATGCTATAACTAAAAATCTGAGTGTTCTTCATGTAGGCACACAATCCAGCATGGAGATTGAAAGCATTATCTAGAGGGTCTTATAACTTTTATAAAAATCTGTGTGAGCAGTAAATATTCACAGCTAATAGAATGCCCTTAGAGCAGAAGATGCTAATGTTTCCTGGGAAACAGATCGAACTTGTTTATTATCCACACAGATACCTCTCTGCCTATGAAGAAAGTGCCTCCAAAGGAAAGCACAAATATAACACTGAAGAGTTTGAAATGCATTGTCTTAAGGTGTTTTCTTACTACTTTTGAACAGTATAATTTTGAAGCCATACATTCTAACCAAAATAGCTGATAACACAAGTTAATCCATGAGCTGATGGAAGTGTTTCATTACTCTTTCTTTGATAACTCTCAGTGCCTTGTTCTTACACTGACAATGTCTATTTTCTTTTACTTGTGGCTTTTTTATTATTTGGGTGCTTATTATTTTTTTCTTACTGTATTTCTTAAATAATTTGTGGTTTGCAATCTGATCTTTTTTGACATGCTCCTTAGGACCAGGTACAGTTTGTAATTGAGTGAGTGAGAAAAACAGAAGTGAAATGATGGTCCACTGGTAATTAAGTAAATAAAGGAGATGAGGTAATTAACAGGAAACTGATTCTATTCTTGTTTGGCATATATTTTATGCCATGAGAAAGAGGACTCTTTTTCTGTGTTTGCTGTTAGATGCAAATATCAGTGATCACTGCAGTCCAAATGCTGTGTAGCAAAGGGTTTGGAAAGAAGTGTGAGCTACCACTATGTGTTGTGCATTTCTGCTTCACATTTCAGGCAAGATATCCTGTTTGGTGATTTACATCAAAGTAATATTTGTTCCATTTACTATATCTAGAGTGATACAAAACCAGATATAAAAATAATAGATAACATATCTGATACCCTGTCTCTGAGCAAAGATCCACTAACCAAAAATCCCAACCCTTTTGCAGGATTTTTTGGATACCTTATTTCATCAGTCAGTGTTACCTCAGCAAATAATGTCTTTCAACAGCTAATGATGTAAGCAGGTGGGATTTCTTGCTGTGAGTCAGCTTCATATTCGTGCACTTGCACTTCATTAGCATTTTAGTACAGGTGAGGAGGGAAGTGACTCTCCCAGTTCCTGTACTTAGCCTTGGCCTGAGAGAGCACCAACTGGATCAAACTCCAGCCAAAAAAAGCATTCAGTCCATGGAGTAAAAGAATCCCTGAGGTAGGGATTTTGGGCATGTTCTGTAGAGCCTCTCCTCCTGCTCTGCACTGATTGCTAATGTAGACATGGCCTCAGAGTGCTCGGTGTTTCTACTTCGGTAAAATGCTGGTGAGTGTTTTGGTGGCCAAAATACATCACCTCTGACAGTATATGTTTCTTTAAAACAAAAGGTGTTGGGGCAACAGACCGTATTAATGGAGGGAAGTGTTGGCAGGATAATTGAAACAATTCAGTACCAGGGAACTGACTGCAGTGTGGAGGCTGGGGTCTTTTTGATTGACTCAGTTCCAATTTCTTACAGGATTTTAGCTTTTTCTATGTACTAAGCTAAGAACTAAGGTGTTTTAACTTTATCAAAAATGTATTTTAAAGTTATTATTCTGTTTCCAAATGAGAATATATTACCTTAAAATAAAAAAATACAAAAACTAAACCAACAAAACAACCAACGAATGAACAAAAACAATTTATCCTCTAAATCCATGGAAAAAACATCCACGATTTTGAAATACCAGAGTTTCTTACAGGAGTAGATTTCATTTTCAAGGAAGCTCTTTTCTTAAATTATTTCTGAACTGGCACAACTATACCAGATATGGCCAAGTACATGTTTCAGAACAAAACCATACACTCCAATTCCTTTCAATAGCTGCTGCCACCTTGCAACCCCTCTATCTGCTGTGAGCTGTTATTTCCCACGAAAAGGAGGCAGAAAATTAACTTGTACATCCAGATTTGTGGCAAATGCCCAAGAACCCTCACCTTTGCTCCCATTAGCTTGTTCTCCTGCCAAAAAATTCGACAGTGCTCTGCATTCACGAAGTTTTGTGCATTTGCGAAGAGTCAAAGAAAACAAATTTCCTTCTAGTGGTGCAGGCTCTGCCACTTCCAAGGAGGCACATTTCTGAGCAGGCAGAACAGCAAATATTCCCTTCCTTTCCTCAACTAATGCCCTGCCACCACCCACAACATTTGGACTCCTCCCAGGGTCGAAAATGACAGTTGTTTCTCTTCTCAACCTGAAAGATGTGGCATTAAAAACATTAACATGAAGGTGTGTGAATCTTGGAGAGCACAGAGCTTACCTGCCCTGCCAAGGCAGTGGAAAGATTTATAGTTTCTAATTTATTTGGGTTGCACCTCTTTTAATGTGGTAAAAATTATATTGCTTTTTAAAATCTTGCTACTGCTGTTCCCAGACAGGAATAAGCAGATGCTGCAACGTGATTTTTCAGGGTAGTCACACAGCAGTGTGCGCAGGGAATTTAGAGCTTGTACAACAGTTGGTTAGTTCTCATGATACAAAATCTCTGTGCAAGGCTTTGGACATTCTGGTAGAATATCTCAGGTCAGGAATGGGCTTTGCATTTGACACCAGTTATGGCCATTTGTCTGCAGACATTCTGGTTTTATTGGGCAGTCTTACCTCAGTTTCTGTGCAACTTCTCCGTCTTGCCACCCAGCAGACAGGTTAACATTTCCAGTAGAACAAAACCCTCCTGTGATTTCAGCTGGGACACTGAGAAAGAGAGGGATCCCCTCAAGGAAGCAAGGACCAGAGTGGGGGAAAGATGCTCAGAGTGGGGAAAGATCAGGGCAGTGGTGCTCAGCTGAAATGGTTCAGACAAAAGCAACACAAGAGAAACCAGAGAATGTTTTTCATCATTACACCTTGAGCGATGACAGCTGAGGCTTGATACCATGAATACATGAGAGGCAGTGGGATGATTTGAGGCCTGACTCAACCTCCTGGTCAGCAGGGGTGGAAGTGCTGGGGCTGACCTGCCGTGGCCATTTGGGTAACCCAAAGGCAATAATCTCATTTGAGTAATTTCAAGGTTTTCAACAGTTTCTTAATCTGTGGGTAGCCACCCTGCTGTGTCATGCTTTTTAGGGAGAGAGAAGCATCTTCTCCAGGAATGGCCTGCTTCCTTTTCTCCTGGCTTAGTTTCAGCAGCTCCTTTTCCTGCCTTTGCTGGGCATGGAGATAAAAAAGAATGATATATGTGTATATATATGTTTAAAGTTGCTGTTTATACTGGAGAGAAAGGAGAAGGTTGATATATTAGCAAAAAATTAAAGAACTTCCTGAAGGTCGTATTAAGACATGCTTCCTGACACCAGCTTCTGTTAGTGAATGGACTCTCAGACTGCTTTGGAATTCTGCCCATGTCTAAGAGCTTTCTCTTAACCCTTGGCTGGACTAGTTTTCAAAAGTCAAATTGCAGACAAAAAAAATCAGTTTGCCAACATTGTGCACAAAGCACACGTTACTACTAACTCTTGCTAAAGAGCAGCCAATCACAATGTCCTGTGACTCAGTTATTCATAAACTGGTCTAATTTTCCTGTGAAAACTATAAAGAAACTTTCTAATTGCTCATACACAAATGCTTTTTTGATCAGCTCAGCTCTATATTTGGAATGAGCTCTCATGAACCCGTTGGCAGTGAGTCCTTCTCATATTTATATTTTTCATTCTGTCTGAGTTTAGGGGAAACATGTGTCATTTATAAATTGGCTTATTATATCTTTGAGTTGAGCTCATATGGGGAGCACACTGATCTAAATTAGAGTCCTTCATTATTTTAAATTGTAGCCCTAACAGAGGAGCTAAATACACAATTATATACTCATAATAACATGACTCTGGCCGAAGGGCAGTGGGGAGGTGTAAGATGCTGAGTGAGCCAACTGGTCAAGCAACAACAGAAGTCCTTTGTACAGCCAGCCATTTTCCCCAGGGTGTCCTTGAAACCCAAAGAGCACTGTTTACATTAGAAAACCTTCCCACAGAGGAAGCCCAGGCTGGGTTTGAGCACTGGCTAGCCTTACGTGGGGGCTTCTCCCTCCCTTCACAGCTCTGGTGATACCTGGCAGCCCTGGCTTGGCTCTGAATATTGGACTGGCCTTTAGATGTCAGCTCCAGTCCATAATGCCCACCTATCCCTGTGCACAGGAAAATAGCTGACTGTGACAGTGCATTACTGATGGATTTCCATCACAGTATTATGCTGGGTCTCTGGGACTTCAGGTTAAAATTTATGATGTTTTTAATGAGATCTGGGATGCTTCTGCTCTGGGGAGCTGGAAGCTGAGCACAAGCAGACAAAAGCACTTGATGCTTACTAGACACCCTGAAGGATAGGTCCTGCTTGGAAAAGTCTCATGAACTGAGAGTTAAGCATTCACAGAAAAAGAGGAAAGATAGCAACAAGATGTAGGTCATGCTCTGGAAGAGCAGATTAGGGATGGATCATTTGCAAATGCCATCCAGCTGGCAGCCAGTCTTGCCCTCCTGGTAATGAAATACATTCAGCATTTGCTATCAGTATGAACACAGTTTAAGATTATGTATAGGCTGGACTTGCAAAGCATGACTTTTCCAAAGGCACAGAATTTTTTAGCTTGTCTTCCTCACACATTTAGAAGTATGATACACAGCCATCGATGCGTACTGCAGTGCAGGATAGGGTAAGATGTCTATCACATTAGTTATTGAGATAGGTAAAGAAATTCTTTATTCCAAAGCTCCATTTCATCAGGATTATGAGACATTTCTGATTTGTATCTCATAAGATACCTATACACATGCATTTATAGAATGTCCTTAAAATATATCTCATCAAAAAAGTTGATGAACCCAGCTCATGAAGTACTGCAAACCTCCACACTACTGCACATTTAATGAGGGACACAGCAGAACACGAGCTCAGATTTAACTTTGCTGTGCTTAAACTGCTTCTCAGTTAGAGCAATGCAAGGGGGATTAAAACAGGAGTCCAAATTGTTAGACTAATTGCCCACTGGAAGAGGAAGAAGGGGATTGCAACTTTCCCTCCTAATTTGTTTCTCCCTCTTCCTATCAGGCTGGACAACTTATCTACGTGAGTGCTTCTGCACCCCACAAAAGGATAACACAGCCTCCATGCACTGAGCTCCCTGTGAGAGATAATGTTCTCTGGGTCTGCTCCAGCCCCAGGGCATAGCCTGAAGCAAAGGATGTAGTGGTGTTTAATTTGCATGACCTACTCCTTTGCAACTAGAAAACCAGGCCAAAAATAATTGCCTCGGGGTCTTTCCATTGATTCTTGCTTGAAGGTGCTGTAAAAATACAATACAAGATATATATTCAAGCACCACTCACAGATCCAGTTCCGAATAGAGTGAAGAAGAGAGGAAAGGAAAGTGTCAAGAAAGTCAGGGCACCCACGATTACATGTGTATTCAAAGTATGAGTATTAAAAAAATAGGAAGAGGAGAGCTTAAGCTTGAGTAAAGCTCAGCTGCAATACACAGTAACCACATCATATTTCACACACAAATCCATGAGGAAATAGATCTTCTCCTCAAATTCCCTAGCTGGCACATTGTCAGAGGCCACTGTTTCCTTCACAGCTTCTTCTACATAAGAGTCTGTAACATCACCATTTTTCTCAGCAGTTACACACACTTATCTGATAAAGATTTCCCAGCGTTTATCTGGATACGTTGGGACGTTCTGACCTTGAACGAGAATGTTCTGCACTTCCTGTCAGCCAGAGGCTTTTTTTTAAGTGGGGTGAAAGGAATGCATGCTGTGGGAAAGCAGGCACTTCGGGAGTCGGTTATTCCTCCCTGCCATGAGGTAAGACCAAGGAGACCTTGTGCAAGAGCGGGGACCTGCGGGAGGTTCGGTGCCAGAGCACGGCTCAGTCTCACGCCGGGGAGAAGGGGTTAGTGCCTCATTTGGCAGTCCCGCTGAGCTGCCCAGAGCCAGAGGGCAGGGATTCCCACCAACCCGAGTCACTTCAAAGGGATATGCTAAATATATGCAAAGGCTGTGAAATCAGATGCAATAGGGAAAGGGAAGGCTGGTTATCTGTGCACCTTCTAGAAGGCTGTGCTGTGCCGTGTCCTCAGGGGGGAAGAAAAAGGCTCCTCGGGACACCATGTGCACTGGGTCATGCTTGCTGTGTCCTTGCTTCTAAGAGGAGCCAGTTAGTCTTTTTTTTTTCCTTTAGCAGTAATATTAGGGCTAAAATCAAGAGAAAAGAAAGTCTGTTGGCTCAGATCAGGACGAATTAGTTGTCAGAGCTTTCTTGTCAAGATAGGGGGAAATAATTGTTGTGGACAATACAAGAATTCAATCATGCTTATGGATAGTAGGGGCCAGTATTATGTTTCCATGCATTTTATGCAAGGACATGGCACATTCTCGTGTTCATTATCAGTCAAAACTCTGATTCAATAAAAGATGAAAGAATTACATTAATCCACGTCCCCTGCTATTTTGGAGGACAGTTGACGTCTGATCGCAAAGTGCTCAGAGGTGCGTGGTGACCCTGCGCAGAGGAAATGGAGAAAACAGGTCTCCTGGTGCCCTGAGTGAAATAGTTATGCAAGAACCAGGCACAAACCACTTCATTATCTAGGGCAGGCACCATCCCCAGGGAAGGGAAAGGCAGGGAGCTGGAGGCCAGAAGGAGAGGTGTTGTCAGGGACTGGAGCGTGCAATGCAATGTGGCAGCAGAAGACAGCGACCAGAGAGGCTTCTTGTCAGGGAGGAGAGATGAGTAACTCTGTCCAGGTGACTCAGCTGAGGTGTGACCAGCAAAACTGCACTGAGGTCTGGGTACCCCTCTTCTAGAAAGCCAAGTCTGCTTTCTAGTTTCTGTCAAATGCCTGACCAGTGGGAGGTCAAGTGATGCCAGCAATGTTTTCTGAGCTGGGAAGACCGACTTGTCCAAGGTGGGAAAACCAACTTGAAGAAAATTAAGAGAGCTTGGGTAAGCTACAGGAAATTTCTGTGACAAGATTATTTGAAGGGTGGAGGTGAAAAAGGGAGATAAGTCATCTAAGGCAGAGCAAGCACTATATTACGTATTTGTACAGCACTTAAAGAGTGATCAGACATTTTATAGAACAAATAAAAATCCATGGTCTGAGACCCTTATGCTCTAGTCAGAGGCATAACAGGATGCACGACTGAAAGAGTGAAAGGCAAGAAAATGGAGATTGACAGATATAATAAGTAATACGCTGAAACTAAGACAGGACAAACTTAAATTGAAATTAAAATTCAAATAAATCATTAGGGCCATTGCAAAACCATCCAAGAAAACTGCTTAAATATTCCATTTATCACACCTGAGCAAAGTGTCATGTATAGTATCACCTGCAAAATGTGTGAAATTATTTCTCCCTGGAGGAATTCACAAACTGTTTCACACAGGAGAAGGAACAGAGATGGGGTCTCAGCAAGGGGAATACAGAAACAATGCAAACAGCAGAGCACTGGACACAAGCATTGGTCTCGATGGACATTGTCTCATTTGCCCACAGAAAATGCAGAACAACCACTGTCACATGAAGACCCATTACACCAGTGATATGTCACTCAACTGGGGTTCTCATAAATACCAAGAGTGTTTCTGGAAGCTCGCTCTGTTGTGTCAAGCATAAAGGCTGGGCCTGTATCCTGATTTCCAGAGAGATTTGGGCTTGATCCTTTGTCTTCTTGCTTCCCAGTAAATCATCTAATACCATGAAACCTGTAATACGATTGTGTGTCCCAACACTACCATCACACTTACTTTATAGCTGTTCAAAAGACAACCTAGGATGCAAAATAGCTGTTCTTTAGTAACATTTTTCTCTAATATTGAAATATTGGATGCACACAGGACCATCTTATAGGAATTTTATGCCAGGAAGTCCACTGGTGTAATTGCTAATTACACAAGACCTAGATTGGGATCAGCTCTCAGGGCAACTTTATTGATTTCCTCATTCTATTTCTGATTTCTTACACTCATTCCTCACTGACTTAGCAGCAGTGAAAGTAATGATCAATGTTAATGCCTAGAAAAGTTGAGGCAGAGAGAGAAAAAGACTTCCCTCACATTCAGCACAGCAAAATACCCCTGGGAGTAAACTGGTCAACATCTTCATCACTAGGTGAAGTAACGATGTTTGCAACATATGCCATCTTTCAAAAAAATTTTCATTGTTCTGCTTTATAAGTCATATTCCACAAGTAAACACATTTGTCAAGAAATTGGTGCATCATTCACAATTTTGTTTCCCTACAGAAACTTCCTTAGGACTCTAGGAGCTGATGTTCCAGAACTGACAGAATGGTCCCAGTAGCATAGAAAGTTTTTTCCAGTGTGGCTGAGCCTGAACACACTCACTTTTGAACAGATAGGATAAACAGAACAGATAAAGCTTGCCATCTAGAGGAACTGTACAAAAATCCAATTTTCTTTCTTCTGAATCTGTTCTTGCAGTTACACAAGAGCAAGTGACATATTTTAGTATTGATCATAACTTGCCAACTACCAAAGAGATTGGAACAAGATGATAGGGAGACTTGCCTTCAATTTTTTTTTTTTTTGCCATCCAATTTCTCCCTCCTTTTGCACCCAGTATAAAGATCCCTGCTCCATCTTGCTCTCACAACAATTCCATGGTGATATGCCCTTCCTACTGCTTTCTGTGCAATAATCAGAAGGGACAGCAGAAGGGAGAATCCCTGCCCTGACATTTTGGTGAGGTGGAGTCTGGAGAATAGGTGAGGAAAATGCCTCAAGGGATTGAAATATCAGTCCAGGACATCATTCTCTGCTCACCACAGACAGTCAGTCTTTAGACCATGAAGAAGGTCACAGGGACAGAAAAGGATCCAGGCCACAATCTGGCCTGAAAAATGCAGTTGATAAAGCAAGGGTAGGATGGTACAGCTGTGTCCTGCTAAAATCTCAGAGGTACATTGCAGTCCCTGGGCAGGAGATGCCTCTTGGTGGGAGTCACAGAGCATCCACGTGAGACTTGCTTGGTAAAGTTGATGGGATTCCCAACCCTGCGTGTGGATTGGAGTGGAAAGAAGGTGACCATGGTGGGCAGGCATGAATGCATCCAGGCAGCAAGGCCAAGGAAAATCAGGTCTCCTGCTCCTACTCCTGGCTGTGTGCAATCCAGTCGAGGCTGCTGTGCTACTCACCCAGGCCAAACACACAAAGTGACTCCCAGCTACTTTCTCTTGCATAAGAGTGTGTTACGTAAGCACCAGCCGTGGTGCAATTATTTGTCTGGATGCAGCACTGGGCACAAGGTCAGTGACAGTTTGTTAAATTGCCTCAATTTCAGACCTTAGCTTCTGCCTCGAGTGCAGATGCTTCAATGAGATTATGAGAAGAGTGAGTACCACTCTCATTTCACTGGATGGAAAGGAATACGTTCTTCCAGCTTCAGGCACAGCAAAAACAGTAAACAGAGCTTCACATGAATTTCCATTACATTTGGTAGGGAGAACTTAATATGATTAAGCAAATGGCCCTGTCGTGCTTCTTTTGAAATCAAAAGTTCTGCAGTTTACAGAAATCAAGAATAGAAAAACGTTCACTGTGCTTTTGCCTTTTCACACTCACACTGATATCAGAAGAGTCACGTCGATGGGAGTCAGTGAGATGCTGCCAACTTACACCAGGGGCGGGCGCGACTGATCGTGAGCTGTCATCCCTCAGGCTCATTATGAACTCATCACTTCAAGGATTCTTCTGAGTTCACTTTCAGGGATCAGTGTGGTTAATCCTCCAAACCTAATTTTTAGCCTTGCAATGACATACCTCAGTACCTATGTTTAACTTCTGAATTACGACTCCTTTGGGCTGGGAAACTGATAACAATTAGATGAGTCGTCCCCACATCAGTGCCGGCCTCATATTTCACCTACTCTGCTGTACCCTATTGTTTAATCATACCTCACTCTTCTTAATGAGACCCATTTATCCTTCTTTCAAGTTTCATACTATTTCCTGCTTTACTGACTTTTGTGATGAAAGCAACAGAAACACTGCTAATTGATGCCTTTCAGGTGACATTAGCCCTTGCAACAGCATCAGTCAGTGGTGGTAAACATCTGTCTGACAAGAATTTTCCTTTTTATATTCCATTTTGGAAATTTTAAGAATAGCTAAAGCTCTGCTGATAAAGGATGAGCAATACACAGCCTTCATCTGAGAAATTACAAGCACAGGGAGCATGGTAACAGAAGTCTCTCAGATCTCTGGTGGCATGGTGGTGATTATAAGATCTAGTTAAGCAGTCTGACAAAACCCTTTCATCAAGGGCTGCCCTTTGCACATTAAGTTACGTGAGCATAAGCCTGTGAACACAGTGCCCATAATAATCTGTGTGCACAGCTGGGTCAGACTATGTCAGCCCAGGGACAACAAGAGCCTCCAAGTTCAGATATTAGTTGAAAAATAGTCACCTTGGTCTTTGGCCCACATCAGTTACCTGGCAGAAAGTGAAACTCAGGGAGAAAAGCAGCAGAACTGACTGACTGAGCTGTCCAGGCTTGTGCAGAAGCAGGCAGATCACTTTGGTCCTTAATCAAAGTAGTTATTGCTGTTTTCTGTGCCAGATGGAGAATGATCCCGATTGTCACACAGAGCGAGCTGTGTGTTTTCAAGAGCAACTGTCCCTAGGTTCAGGCCTTGAGGGCACTGATGTGCCTCAGTTGCCCTGAGCAGTCTCCCAGGACCACCCTCTATCCCTGCTCAGCCTGAGACCTGTCTCAGCTCCGTCTGGGCACTGCGTTCAGCACTCCCCTCTGCTGCAACAGGCTGGGGCTGAAGAATGCTGGAATTAGGGACCCTTTTTGATCCCTTTGTCACCTGCCAGGTGTTGTGCTGGTATATTTGGTGCTGGCCTAGGGCTGAGGGAAATATTTGATAACCTCTCAAGGACTCCTCTCCCTCCATTTTGCTGCTCTTTTCTAATACACCAGGATGATGTTCATCCTTGAGATCAATTGCACATCACTGCAAATACTTTTGGGAATATTCCAAGTGATGTGCTGGAAAAGCCCAACTTTGTGCAACTCCTCTGTGGTTCAGCTGGATAATATGCATATGAGGATATCCCATCAAAGGGAAGAAGAGCCCATAAAAGCAAGAAATGCTGACTGACTTAATAACAACCTCTGCCTGGTAATAAAAGACTTGGCTGCAAGGGTTTTCAGATTCACAAACCTCAGCTGCTATGTTTGCAATGTTAGCCTAATACAACAGAAAAAAAAAAAAAAGAAACAAAAAATTGGGAATTATTTTGAGCTTTGCCATCTCAGCAGACAAAGAATTTTGGTTTTAACAGCTTCTCAACTTCTTCAATATAAAAACATCCTACTGATTCTGGTTCTTCATCACCTTGGAATTCATGTAGGTTATTCATCACCTAAGCATGGGGATTTCAGAATGATACTCGAGGGAGGGTTCTCTGCTCCCATGTGATTATGGTTTTTATCCACGTGTTGCACTGGCATGCCAGGTGCCAGGGAAAGAAAAACGAGGTTGCTCAGCAGTTCAGCCCTTACTTTGTTCCCGTGCCTGCCTGAAAAATCTCATTGACCTATTCTGCCTGATTCACACTTTTTGTACTGTATATGCTAAAGAGAGAAGCACAAAGATACAATGCTGAACAGCTATCAACTTCCTCTTACCTTCTGGCAGAGAAACAGCTGATTAACTGCTTTCAGTTGTGGTTCATTTGGTAAATTAGGTAGGGGTATATTTTTGTCTGAAGTTTCAGAAGTACTTGGTCTGAACGGATATTTGATTGTTGCACTGTTCAATCAACCCAATTTTTATTGAGTGTTCAGCTCATACTTATAGAGAATCAAATTTGTTAAGTATCCAAAACTGGGCATACAGAAATGGAACCGCCTCAGTTGCACAGCAACTTTCTGAATATTGTGGAGATCCATTTAGAACATATTGAGTGAAGCAAATATGATTACCGCCAATCTTAGAGAGGAAATGTGAGTTTACTCAGCAGAGAGGAGTTTAGTTCTCTCTTGACTTCAGTCAGATCAAGATTTCAACCACATTCCAGTTTTGCAAAGAATGTACTAAACACTCCCTCTCTCCCTATCCTTGAAAATAAACCCCCAAACTTGTCCTTGATTAAGTTGAGAAGAGAATCAGCCAGTAATTCAGTGCTGATAGACTTATACCATGAACTCAGTGTAAGGTTTTATTTAAAACTAAATTCAGAGCCAGTCTCCAAGGAGCAAAAATGGATCTATCACAGCCAAGTCTCTAAACTGATAATAATGTAACTTTTTTGACCCAACTTGCCAGGGAAATGGTGCCTGCATGAATTGTGTGGCCTTTCTCACTCATTCACCAAAAGGGCAGATGGGAGAATGCTGTCCAGCCCTGTAGGTCAGGCAGTGATTTTTTGAGTTCTCTGGTTTAAATTCTCCAACATTCAGCACAGGATATTTGAGTTCATGCATCATACTTCTCACTGGAGAGGAAGGTTTGAGGATTGCAGCACATGATGTATGAAGAGAAGCTGAGGGAGTGGGTTTCTTCAGCCTAGAGAAGAGAAAGCAAAGGGCAGGGTGTACAACTACCTATGGGCCGGGGGTAGAGGCAAGACCAGTCTTCACAAAGATGCACAGTGAAAGGGTAAGAAGCAACAGCCAGAAGTGGGATTTCAATCTAAAGAAAGATTTCTTCATCAGAGGGTGGAAAAGCACAGGAAGAGATTGCCCAGAAACATTGCTGGACATACTCGAAACTCAATTGGATACAACCCTGTGAGACCTGATCTAGCCCTGAAGCTTGAAGCAGTATTTTGCACTATAGGGAACCTTCAGAAGCCCCTTCAAACACAGTTACCCTGACATTGACAATTTGATTACCAAGAGACTAACAAGAAATTAATGAATGCTAGTAGCACTCAAACCAAAATTTCACATGAATGAATTCACGTAAAGCCCATCATACAACTTTTTAAAAATTTATTAAGTTGATGTTGCGCTGCAATATTTTGGCTGATTAGATGAGAAAACGACTGACTTATAATGAAAAAGGAATCACACTGAAATACACAGATTTCTAATCTCATGGTGTCTTCACCCAGCTTTAATTTTAGACAGAAATGAGAAATAGCTGAAAGATGCAGGGAAGAGCTCATTTTTAAGGCAGCATTTCCCCATTCTCAAGTCCATTCATGAATGTGTAGCTGCATTTCCAGATGGATTACTGGGCTCATGGCTCCTATTGCCCCAAGGGCACCAAGGGCTCTTGTTCTACTTACAGCCTCTTAAAAGGCTTCATATCCTCTGCCATTCATGTTCACACATCCTCTTCCTGTCAGCTGCAGTTATTTCCTCCACAGAAAATCCAGGTTAAGAAAGGCTAAGTGTATGTCACAATAATGCCAGCATAAAGAGGTCAAAAATCATGATGTTTCTGAACCAGTACGTCTTGCTATAGCTAGAAAGCTTTTCAGCTTTTCATTGCAGGATTAAGGTCAGAAATTTCCTCTTTCTGAGAAAGAGTGTGTCTCTTCATGAAGCCTTCCCTTACAATTTTAAGGTTTACTTTGTCATGTAACTGCATTGATTAGAAACTTTATCTCCATGCCCATATCCAGCATGAATATCTTTGTCAAGAATAAGCTGATAACATCACTATTTCAGTGACTTCTATCCATGATCTGGTAGTTAGGGTGCTGTAATAACAAGAACTGGTAAGATGAACTGTTATTTGGGTGTTCAAAACCCAAGAAATTTATTTATATTAATGCATTCTAGAAGGCTTAGATGGTGTTATTTAGTTCCATTATGCACTTTAATACTTATTTTCATACTCTTTTTAAACTTAATCTTTTTCCTACAGAAAAAGCTGTAGAAAGTCAAAGTATGCCATTTTCATTTAAAAAAATTCCATTATTTTGTTGTGTTCTGGCAATTTCCATCTGATACCACTTTGCCTCTCAATCTCTACCTGTTCCTTCTGGCATAAAGCTTATCACCAGAGACCTCAGGAAAATAAGAATACATACTTAAAGTAAATGTCCTAATGTTGGAACCCTGGGTTCTGAGAATTTCAGCCTTTCGGTGCTGAGAGGCAGTGATCCTCAGAAACACACGGAACTCGATCCAAAACCCTGGGAAAAGCTTCCTAAATTGTGTGATAACACTGACGTTGTTGCTGTGTAATTAAAAGTTATGTCACTGGATGAAATATGTAGAAATGTAGAAAATTAGATTTAGAAGATATAGGTAATAAGAGGTTACAATATGGAGGATTTTGGGTGTGGATTTATGTCTTCTTCTTTCTCCTTCTTCACAAATCAATGTTCTGTCATTGGGTTAAAAGTTCTGCACTGCAGAACTTGAAAAGTTAGTAACTGGATTGTAAGTAAAAACATATCTCCTAATTGGTTAGTTTAGACTTTAAAAAGCTTGGAAAATTAAAGCTCATGGCCATTTTTTCCACCCTGACAAACTTGGAGGCACACTGTGCAGCTGTATTACTGATAAGATGTAATAAACAACTAAGTCCGAAAAAGAATTCTCGATCTCCTGCGTCTCAATTCAAACTCTGAGTAAAAGAACTCGAGATACAGAAGAAAAGAAGAAGAAAAGTAATATCCTAATTTGGGCAGTTTCTGAGACAGATGTGTGTGTATGTTAAGGGATTTCTCTTCCAGCAAGCATTCCTCTCTAGCCGTAACGTGATGCCTGACTGTATGCTTCTCCTCCCAAGTGCTGAATCCCTCCCAGTTTTCTCCTCTTTGACAAGTGTCATGGCCATTTTTCCAATTGGCTGGTTGTGTAATATCACCATTCAGCTAACTTGTAGTCTCTCAATTCTGAAAGCTGTGTCTTGTTCAGGCATTTTCAAAGCTCAACTCCTCTTATTAAATGGAAATTATAATTTAAACAGATATTTTGCCCATCAGTATTTTGGGGCCGATAGATGAAATTAGAAGAAATACAACACAGGTTATAATGACCCTCCCAATCTAAACATTCTTTGAAGCAGAATATTGATTTAATATAAGTGCAGATAAATACACTAATACAAATACCTGACAATCTCATTTAGATCACATATAGCTTCTTAAATACATGATTGATGGTTTGTATTGTCTTTGCACTTAACAAAAAGGGCTAGTAGGAATCCACTTACATTTTCCCTGTTTCATGCAGGTCCCTACTCCACACAGTTCTCAGTCTTGCTTGACTGATTTAACCAATTGTTTCAAATTACCCACTCAATGAAACCTCAGATTTTCTCTTCCTCAACCTAGTCTTCACTTTGCACATAAATAGCTCCAAATTACCACACTGTGCCAGGGGGAACGGCAAGGGAGACTAAATGAATACCAAGTGACTCCATGATGCCAGTAGGAGACATAAAATAGTGTAAGAACTTGACAAAGTCCTTCCCTCAGAAAATAACATGCACAACTATTTAATGAAAAGTCCTTCGAGGCTGGTAACCTAAATTAGCAATGACTGTTGGCTTTTAATTGTTCTAAAAGTCTCTGGCCACAATATACAATTCCGTGCTACAGCACAGGGCAGCAGTGGCAGCATTCAGTGTTCCTGGGCCGCTGTGCTCTCTTTCTCCCCCCCTCGCTCTCTCTCTCTCTCTCTCCCCCGTCTTCTTTTCTAACTGACCAGACATTTCTGAGGAACACTCTCTGACAGATAAAGCAACTCAGACAAGAACCTTCTCTTTTCAAGTGTATTAAATCATTACATTGAGCTTTGGATAGCAAGTTAAACACAGAAAACTTACATTTTTACAATCATAGAGCCATTTAGGCTGGAAAACGCCCTTAAGATCATCGAGTCCAACAGTTAACCCAGCACATCCCAGTCCACCACTAAACCATGTCCCTCAGCACCACATCTGCATGTCTTTTAAATACCTCCAGGGATGGTGACTCAGCCACTTCCCTGGACAGCCTATTCCAGTTCTTGACAACCCTTTCCATGAAGAAATTTTTCCTAATATCCAGCATAAAACTCTCGTGGCACAACTTGAGACCATTTCCTCTTATTCCTTGAAGCAGAATAAAAACAAACATTTGACACAAGAAAAATTTAATTTCATTTCAGTATTAAAGGGTTTGCTGGGAGAAACTTTGACAGAAAATACAAAGGCTCCGAGGATAAGAAATAATTGAAAGCATTTGGCTAAAGCAGTGAAATTACAAATATTTAATACATGACTCACGGGAATTACATACATGAATGATGGATACCAAGAGGCTCTTCTCCATTTGTAGAATGGGTTCAGCAGTGCAGGACCTTCTGTAGTCTTCTACTCTTCTGTAGCTTCTGGAAATAATAACTCACAAACTTTTCAACAGATTTATCTGATTCATCTACCATAAGTACCAGGAAACAACAGACTTGATATTAGATCACTGCTGGCTTTTCAAACAAAGCCTCACAGAAAACACAGCCCTTTCAGAAATCAAAATCTGATTTCACTTCTAGACTGAGGAATCATCTCTGCATTAACAATCCTGGCCAGAGTGCTTTAATTCAGATGGGACCCTTACTTCTGAAAGCCAGCAAAAAAGCATGAAAGGGGCTCAAATATGGAATATACTGGTTATCTAGGAGAAGCTGATGTTGAGTTCCAGATCTGAAGTGTGTTGACAAGTTTTGGTTGAAAGTTTGGAATAGATTGGCTCACAGAAAAAAATTGGTTCAACATAGAAATGCACCTAGTTATAGGCTATACATGAGACATGCAAGGGAAGAGGCTCTATATTTGATATCAGTGTCATTTCAAATTTGCTATGAAACTGCTGTACTAAATCAAATTCCCTGATCTCTCACATTTTTTCTTACTTGGTGGATATTTAAGAAATGCTTCAGCAATTTTGAGTGGCAAATGCTACAAGATGGGTTTTTTTGTTTGTTTGTTCCCTTTCCCCATCCTACCTTTGCAATGGTCTGTTCCCCAACAACACAATTCTTGAATATCAGCCTTACAGGAAAACTTCACAGCACCAGCAGAAAAATGACTAATGCTTTCTGTAACACGTATTTCTGGGATTATTAAGGAGATTTCTGATGGAGGACCGTGGCAGTGATGCTCAAAGATGCCCCATCTCAAACTTCTCTAATATCTCTCCCTGTTCGTAGCCCTGAGCAAGTCACTTCACTCCTCGTGCAGCAAATCTGCCTGTCTTCTTTTCCACCCAGAACCACCACCACACTGAGTAACCAGCAAAGCAAGCTGGTTGGCACAAAAGGGAGGGAAGAGAAGCCTCTTAAATGGTGCTTTGCTTAAGAGGCACCTCTCTGTCAATGACTTACTCTGAGTTCTCAGAATCTGATTTATGGGCCTGAGGATACTTACGTCCTTTATTTTCTGGAAAAAAAAATCATAAACTGGGTGATGAAAGCATGCGCATCACAACTTTCTCTTAAATTCTGACTGTAGGAAATGCCACTTTTCTTTCTCTCCCACATTTTCTCCTGTTCAGTCTGGCCTTGCCACTGGCACTGCTACCAAGAAGTCAGAGATGTGGGTACATTTTGACTTCGTCTTTTGATGACTCAAACTCATATTTCCCCTAATGGCCTGTTCCAAAACACACTTGGGAGGTTCTTCTGTATTCTTGCTGAAGTTCCACCTTGTACTTAAACACTGATGGCCAGAGGAAGGAGACAAGGCTGCCTCTGCAAACCCATTGTCTCACAATGCCCAGTGGAGAGGGGCACTCTGCCTTCTCCCCTCTCTGGGGGCTGTGCCTATGTTTTTCCCAAGCAGTTGCCTCATGACAGCTGCATAATAGAGAGACAGGAATGTACCCACATTTCACCTCCACGGGAGTGACCTACCTGTTGGGTTACAGAGTCCTGCTCTGCTTCCCCTCCCACACTCAGCGAATCAAAAAATGCATGAACAAGTAGCTCAAAGTCACGTGTGGTTACTGCCTCACTGTGCTCGTGTCTGTCTCTTGCTGGCCCTGTGAGTCACAGATCATTTCCAGGTAAACCTCTTGAGAAGGGAGGGACAAGCCTTCCCCGAGATTCCTACACACACCACCCCCTGTTTAGTCTCCCCTGCTGAGTGATGGGTTAAACAGTGGGGAAAAACAGTGTTGGATCTCTCCAGACAAAGGAGAGGGAAATAAACCATCTCTTCCCTCACCATCTCACCCTTGGTGAAAGCTCCAACCTCTGGATAACAGAGATTGCTTCAACAGGACTGACTGTACATATTTTAAAGGAAACCAGTGATTATGAGCTCATTTTGTGCAGGGCTTGGGTGTGCAACTGACTGGCATGTGGCTACACAGATGGAGGGAACACCTCACCTGTGAAACCCAGCAGTGGTGAGACATCCCTTCAGTCCTGAGCCACATACTCATCCATGAGCCCAGCAATGCCTCCAAGCAGAATTGAGCACCTCATGAGCTCGAAGGTCAGGAATGCAACCATCACCAGCAGACACATCAAACATGATATGTGTTTTATTGGTTTAATTTCCAAGAAAGTTAAAAACAAGATGGAAGAAGACTTGCATAGCATAATCTCTACAATTTATGAAGAATAATCACATCTTTTATGCAGTCCTTCATTTTGATTGAGTGTAATTTTGACAGAAAGATGACCTAAAATTTTTACCATACTTTGAAGGGCACCATTGAAAGTATATAAATCATAAACTGTATTTGAAATATTTTAGTCATATCAGAAAACACAGAGCTCAGAAACTTCTCCTAAAAATGCCGATTTCTGTTTTGTGATTTCAGCCTCCTGGCTATTATTAGAGCTTGTAATAGTCACCATTTCTACCTTGAGATTTGAGAATGAGCTAAGTCTCCCAGAGAATGGAATGTGTCTGAATAATTCATTGCAAGTAAATAAGGATTTGGTTTTCAAATATATAGAGGACTTTCCACATACAGCACTCTGGAAATACTGTATTAAGTACATTTATTATCCGTATAAGGCAGACACATATCTGCAATTATTCCAAAGATTTAATTTTGCAGTAATTGGAGTATTTAGATCAAAGAGCCTGCATTCATATGAAATGGTCTTATTTTCTATATATTTGGAAGGTTAAGAAATAAAACCCTATAGATCATCAAAATTTTTTCTGTATAGTGTGTCAAAGTGTTTATGCCCCTTTTGTATTGGCAGTCCTTGGGGTTGCACTATGTTAAATTTCTTCTTCCTTTGAATTATTTTTTCACTTTATGGGAGGGATGTTCTTTTTACAAACTTACAGTGCGTGCCACTTAAAAGCAACTCTTCATACTTCAAGATTTTCCAGAGAGTTTTGGCACTGAGAAGAATTTGTCTTCATTGATGGAAAGACGTATCAGTGGTGGCAGGAACACTCCACTTACTAGAAGGGAAATATGATCCTTTGTTGAGCTGAAAGATTCCTTATGTATCTTCCATCAATCTGAAGCGTTGTGACATTTCCTATCACCGTACCGCAAGGATGTTCCTTCCAGGAAATGCACAGGCTGTACTAATGAATATGTTCATACATAGGAGAAAATCTTTCTTTTCCCCCTGTAAAATGGCAAAATTATTCTTGATCTAATATTTCTAAGCCACAGCAGAGAGAATGTGTAATTGGCTGTAAATAATAGGTCAAAATGACCAAGCATGACATTTTTAAAGTTCAAATCCTCTCATCCATAGTTATTATACATTGCATTATGGATATTCACAAACAGTATTTGTCAAGCCACTGTGTACCAAAGTGACTTATTTTGTACTAAATGCAATAACAAGTGAAACAGAGCTTGTTGATGTTGCTTTCAATTTCCTTTTCTAACTTCTGTGCCATTTTAAACAAATGACACAGTGGTGAGGTGAAGAGGACAGAGCAGAAGACCAGAGATCACCTGAAGGTCAGCATACAACAGGTCTCTTCATATTAAAACTGCCAGAGCTGCTGGCTTTCTACCCAACAAAGCAATGCTCTGCATAACAGAAAGGCAAAGAGTGAAGCAGTTGAGAGATTTAGATACCAGGAAACTGCTTTTCAAGGTTCCAAAAAGCCTGCTCATTACAACCTCAGATAATTGACTATTAGAGAGATAAACCCCCTGCTTTTCAAAGCAGACATCAAGGAGCAGACCTTGGGCTCTGAAGTGGAAGGCACAACTGTCAAAACTGATTCTCAGTTTACATACATATGAAAAACTTCTCTCTTTACATGTATTTTATGGCAGATTGTAAGAAACAGATAATGTTTCTTCTCATTTCCATTACAAAGCTTTGCTGAGAGACTGTTCCAGCTGAAGTAAAACCAGTTCTTCAAAAGAACAAAAGAAAAAATAAAATATTATACATTAAAAAAAAAAAAAGGGGGGGGGGGGATAGGGAAAAAGAAAAAGAAGAAAGAGCATTTTTGAATTCTGATTTGTGCACTGGGTGATGAGCTTCCTTTTTCCCATTCTCTGCTTCTCTGTGGTAGTTGCTCCCCTTTCTGTTTTACCAACTCTTTCACAAAGCCTCTCTCCAGGGATATGCTCAAAAACTCAAGCATTGCTTCAGCCAGAAGCCCTTTCACACAGGTGGAGCCAAAATTGCCCCAAGGAAGATCTAAATCACATTGGATGAGAGTTTTGATGGTGGTTTTAGCAGGGTCAAAATTTCACTTCCCAGGTGGAAATAGAGCAGCCAATCTAGGAGAATTTCTTCTTCCAGAAGGACTTCCTGTAAGTATGAAATCATCCCATAGCTAGCTGGACACATGTTGAGGGTCATAAAACACCTGGCCTCAATGTATTCAATCTTGATTTACATAGACTTTCCATGTGGGTTTGTTGTTTTTTTTTTTTTCGCTCTGTGGCTTCCTTTATTTTTTGTAATTTTCACAATAATTGATATTTCAGACTAAGTCATAGGTTTTAGACATTTGCTCTCAGAAATCAGAAGGCATGAATCTTGTTTAGGAGCTTCCAGCAGCCTTTTAAGAAGGGCATTATGAAATGAACAAAGAGATAAGAAAAAAGAATATTTTGACCTGTTCACGATGGAGAAACATCCAAACTTTCAAGAGTTCCCTTAAGCAGCCATTAGAGATTGCTGAGGATAAACAAAGTTTGTATAGGAAATGACTGTATTACTTGAAAAATATCTAATTAGAAATAATGTGTCAGCATCCACAAATATATAAGGAAACAAGAGTGTGGAACTCATGGAATCAGCTTGGGCTGGAAGGGACCCTAAAGATCATTGAGCTCCAACTCCCCTTTCATAGGCAGGGACACCATCACACAAAACATCCCAGGGAAGACATTGCATAAAATAAATCAGATGGAAAAGTAACAAATGGAAGAGAAAGAAGTTGAGAACAAATGGATGGAATTCCATCACAGGGAATGTGTTTTGCAAATGGCATCCTGAATCTTCATTATCTTTGTGCCTTGTTGGCATCCCCACACACCACTTCCAAAGGGGAAGACAGATTTCCCAGTAATTCCCTCTTCTCCATTGCTTTCAGACTGTCTACACAACACCATCAGTTTCCTTTTGGAAAAGCTGAATGCACTGCTAATCTCATGCCACTCTCCCACTGTTCTCTTCCCACCCACATTGTTTCTAAAATATGTCTTGCATCCTCTCTCCTAATTGGGGTTTTGACAAAGCAGCAGAAGGAAGTAGTGTATTATTGTGTTTACTTTCTTTCATTGAGATGTGGCTTTCTGACAACAAAGTTGGGCTTGTTTTGGGAGTCATCCACCAGTAAAACTTGATCAAACCTGTTGCACCCTGAAGCAATTGTGCAAAATAGAGTTATAGCTGCTGCAACCTAATCACAAGCAAAAACATGTAGGTGAGCTATAATTATCAACAGTTTTGCCATCTGATAACATTTACAGCAAACAGAAAATTACCAGAAGCAAATGAGGGGAAGCTTTTTCGTGGTTTTTTTTAGTAACTGACTTTTCCCTGTACTTGCATAAAAATTTCATCTCCAGAGAATCTATCCTGAACATTTTTCTTCACTGGATGTCGGAGGCTGAATTTCTGTATTCTCCTTCAGCACTGGAAGCACTTGAGACCCAACTGATAAAATATCTGAAAAGGATGAGCGCAAGGGCTGGTTCATCAGGTATATGCCAAAGTTTGTCTGAAAAAAACCAAAATATGTATTAAGATGTAACACATGTTAGGGTAATCAAATCTATAGAGGATCTCACAACCCAGATACATTTAGAAGAACAATACTGCTTTAAGAATAAGGAGGTATGTACTATGTCCATGTAATTAAGAACATTCTTAACTCATTAGTTATAACAGACTGGTAAACAAAAGCTAATGCCATGCTATTCAGGAAGAATAGCTTAAGTAAGTGGATAAATAACACAGTATTTCACCATGAGCTCCATAGTATCATATATGCAATTTACACTCTCTCACAATCTTGTTATTTCATGACTGCTCTGGCTCCTTGACAAATACAGTTAATGCATTGTCACAAACAATGGCTTTGCAGGATGGGAACACTGGTATGTTCCAACAGCGAGGAAGTCTTGCATCTTCTACCAAGAATTATTTGCTTTGTTAACAGAAATTTATTCTGTCAAGCCTCTGCGAGTTTCCCTTCATTTGTTTTTATGAATGTTTTAGTATGCTTTACAGAAAATATTCAGAAAGTTTGTTTTATTATTGCTCCCACTTGTTAAGTGACATTATCCATGGACCCATCCTGCATAGATATTAGAAATACTTAGAATATGTCTTTGTGATTCTGAGTAATAAAGAAAAGAAGAATGGAATATCCACTTTCCCCACTGACCATGCAACCCTCACAGGCACCAAAAACCTGATGTGAGTGTCTGCATTCTTATGTGAGGTCTTGATCTCAATCAGTTGAATGTTACAGCTGTGGGTGTGATCTGGAAATGTCACAGGAAGAGACTGGTGAGGTTTTGTGGTTTTGTTTTCCAGCCACGGAGAATTTAGAAATATGGAAGAAAAAGACTTGTCATCTCATGAGAGTATTTTCTAAAGAATTAGATAATAATTAATAAAAAAAAAAAAAAGCAAAGTAGGAAAAAAAGGAACATTGAAGACCATGTTAAATTGATAACTGATTTTTAGACCTCAGAAAGTCTGCTCATTAAACTGAGGACCTTGGAAACCCAATACTAATCTTCTTGTCTCTTTTTTCAGGTTTCAAAAAAAAGTATATTGCTTTCATAGACTACAGCCAAAACATACAAGCCGTTCTAAAGTGTAAAGTAAATAAAAAAGCAAATGAAATTACTCAAAAACAAAATTCTATTATCCTTCTCTATTTCCTGATTACATTTACTGCCATTGTTCAGATCAATGTTCCTGAAATTGAGTGAATTACATTTAGAGCAGGTTTAAAAAACAGTGAGTAAAAAGAATTGCAATAAATCAAAAAAAATCTGTTAGGTGAATTTAAGTGAGCATATTTCACAGCCTAAATATGAAGGCAGTATGTTTTCTCCTATTCTTGCCCTGAATAATTAAATAAAGATGCAGCAATGAGGTAACACAGAACAGCTTTTAGTCTTTGAAGAATTCATGAGAGATAAGACTGAGCCCTACTCCTAAATAAGAGAGAAGCTGTAAAGCAGAAATCTGTCCAAACATGGCCTCAGACTCTGAATTTGGGTCTTTCTGTTTCATTCGTAATCCTAAACATCACTGACAAAAATGGGCCCTAGGCTTAGGTATTTTTGGCTACCTCTGCTATTCCTTCATCTCACTGGCACATCCCATGTAGAGGGCATGAGCTGGACCTATCAGGCTTGTCCTATTGCTGACACTTTTTGGGTACCAGTGGCTATAATGGTGTCAACACTCAGTGGACACAGGGTATATCCTTATGGTCAGGGTTCAATATTTAATGTCGAGGAATGACTGCAGCATTGTAAGATGCCAACCCTCCAGCACAGAGACTGTGTTGGATCAGCCATGATGCCATAATGGTGTCAGTGACTGTTTCATTTAAAATATTAAAGCACCTAGTCTTATTTTTCCATTTTTGCTTTTCTCTCATTCATTGACAAGTTTCTCTATTGGCATTAATGATGTATTCTTCAGCCTTGTGGGTAATAAACTGGATTCACTTCCTATACCCTAATGCAAAAATGACAGTTGCCATGATTTTGTTTTTTTAAAAAATCAGGCAATATAAAAAAAATTGTAAAATTAATATTAGTTCATGATACACCACATTTCACACAGGAAAGAATTTTATAATTCTTCCATGTAAGTGAGCTTATTTGATGCATGAGAAGTTTTTATTTATATTTACTGTATTGTCATCTTGATGTATCTTAAAATGAGACTAAAATAAATCTGGGCAGATTGCTCACTCTGAAGAACTTAATTTATCAGTTTTTGTTATTTCAAATTATTTAGCAGGTTTTTTTTTTTTTTTTGGATGCACCTTAAAACATTCAGAATTATTTAAGAAAATGCATGTTTGAATAGATCCTGTCTTTAGGAGATCTCAAATACTGTTTTAATGCTGCTCCTTAATATTTTCCTTCTCCAATTGGGAATCTAAAGTATCAGTGTTTTTTTCAGTGAGGAGTTTCAGTAATGCCTAAGGAGTTTCCAAGGTGATGATATACTGATGCTACACATATTTTAGTACTAATGCCTGCTTGGAATTGCCAACCTCTTTTTTTTTGTGAATGTTCTTAAAACCAAAATTTAGCCTGTGATTGCCAGCAGTGGATTTAACATCTTTTAAGTAAATTTCCCTGTTTTTTCAATAATTACAAATAATGACTCAGCAAGTACTGATAATAGCAATCATACACACACCCCTGCCAAGCAACCACAAAAGCTGCATCTGCCACTTCAGCTCTGTTTCCAGAGAAAGATAAAATGTAGAAATAAGCCCTTCTCACATTTCTGATGAAAAATGAGGCTTTCAGATGCAGAGTTATTACAGTGAACTGCATAATCTCTCACTGCTGCTGCTACCTTTTCCTGACTTCAAGGGCATTTTATTCTGCATATAATCTTCCCAGAACACACTGAGAACTGGGCAGGGAGTGCAGGACTGCAAGCTCTGTGGCTTTACCTGGCAGTAGAGACTCCTCCCATCACTGTAAAATGTTAGAGGGACAAAAAATTTAAAGCTTCTTGATTAGGAAAAAGCAGACCACTTCACTGCTGGGAGAAATAGAGAAAACATACCTATTCTTGCCAACGGTGAATCATATGATAGTCATCACACTCACAGGAGGAGCTATGAAATGCTGTCATTCTTGCATGTTGTTTCAAGTTCATTTACTGGTTCAACAGTAATATGCTCTGCTCAGAAATTCACTGACAGAGAAATACCCTGTGTGCACTATTCCCTTTTGTAAGATAGAAACCTGAGGGGCTGCATCTGACAAAGGCCTGAGCTGAGACGCCTTCGAGCTACAGTTCCCAAAGAATCAGTTAACACAGACTAGAACTTGGTAGGAAAACACCCTGCTAGAATGTGTAACAAGCACATAAATCATACTGCATGCTAATACTTAGCTTTGGATGGATGAGTTCTGGATTTTGCCCCTAGATGTAGCTCTCAGCTGCCATATCCCAGCAGATAAATTTACCTGTCCAGGTCTGATCATTTATTCGCACAATAACATAACCTCCCTCTCATCCAAAGATTTGGGAGATGCAATTATTAAAATTGATTTTTTTTTAAATGCAAGAATGTTTTATTAGCTTTAGATTTACCAAAACTTAAAGCCTTAAAAATAGGAGAGTGGAAGTACTCACTTTTGACACACTGATTTTTTTTATTGGAAAAAGGGAAATTTTTAAGTTGGTGGCAATAAAACCTCATATCGTTCTGTTGAAAATATCTGGACTATAGAATGGTTTCTTAAGAACTGATATTTCTTTGCTCTACCTTAAATAAATGCATTTTCCAGTTCAGCCACCAATGAGAAAAGAGAACCGTATTATTTCAGAGGTCTATTAATTACAACAATCACTGTTCTCCAATGTTCCAGATATTTGAATGAAAAGCATTGCATGGTGTAAAGCCCTGCATTACTATGAAAATAATGATAATGATGCATCAGATATGAAAGGTCATTTGCTCTTTGCTAACGCTCCAGTAAGCAATACAAAGGCACAGCATCTAATTCCGCACAAAAGGAAGCTCTCCCAAGGCACAATGAGATACATAAAGGAGGATCAACAGCCCCCAGGAAAAAACACAAGCCTTTTAGCGTATGAAGGCATGTTCAAACATAATGGATTTCCCTTGATGTGCTGCTATCCATACATTTAGACCAGGGCAGACTGCTAATGCAATAATTCCCTTTGCTGCCTTGACAGCAAGTCCCAGCTTATAGCAACGCTGCAAATCTACCCACAGGGCTTCCGCTATCATTAGCGCTAAACGGCATCTGCAAAACACCAAAGAGAGGCAAGAATTCAGTGTTTTCCCCTTGCCAGCCATGTGTGTTTTGCATCAGGTGGTGAGGCATGTGAAACAGCATGTGGCCATTTGCTTAATGTAGTTATCTAG
The DNA here is from genome assembly GCF_017639235.1 of Corvus kubaryi. Lineage (NCBI taxonomy): Eukaryota > Metazoa > Chordata > Aves > Passeriformes > Corvidae > Corvus > Corvus kubaryi. Next base: position 16,819,777 of record NW_024582056.1, read on the forward strand.
TCTTTCCTAATCTCCTGCAGTAACAGAGAGCACTCTGTCACACGAGGAGAGCTCATCTTTCTTTTCCAGGCAAAAATTACGGAAGGAATCCTTAGTGAGTGTTTCTTCAGAAAGCAGAGCTCAAGTTCACTTTGTAGAGGTGCTTGCATTTTATGTCAAACAGTGACATAAAAGGTTTCATAAAAAGCAGCTGGCAAGGCCTCAGCACCATGCTTTACATTTATCAGGAAACATGCAAATTGCTTGTGTGGCTAGTTACAGTAGCTGGTTCTGACTTTCAGCTGCAATCCGTCTATACAAAGGCTCAATCTTTCAATTTGGGTAAAAAAAAAATTCTCAGAGTCTCAGAGGAATGGAGAAAAACAGGATTTCAGAAATAAATATCGAGCTACTTTTTACAAGCCTTACATTATTTAGCTCATTATTGAAGTTCATTGGCAGTGCTGCTATTTGGGCTACTTGTTTGATAAATTTCAATGTAATTTTTTCAGGTTGATGTTCTTGGAAAATATCAAAACAAAATGGTAAATATTAATATCTGGCACTCTTTTCTACATGCAATATCTTTAATGTTTTGGCAAACAACTAGCTACAGCAGCTTTTCAAAAAAACTGGGAAATTATCTTAAATCTTATTTTTCCGCAATAGTTGCTTTTGTAGTTTGAATCAGATTATTGACAGATGGGAGAAAACATTGCTAAATTCCTTCACTGAATCTGCATCTGATTAAAAAAAAAAAAAAAAGAGAATGAAGTCCATTAGATGACTCCTTATCAGAAAAGCACATGGTAGAGATATGAGTCACCAAAGGATTAGCTCTGCAATTTAACACAGTCACATGAACTCAACGTTCTTTTTCTCTCCCCCCTGTGAGCTGTGAAAGGTTTGGATCAATGTCCTCTGCTAGGTCTGCTGAGCACACTGAAAATGCCATAGTCCTTCCTGGGTGCTGCTCATTGATAGTCAGCTGGTGCCCATCATCACAGAGGTGACCTGCAGGCGGGATGGACTCGGAGGTCTTCTCAGACCAGCCCAGGCAAAGCCACCAGTTCAAACTCTCCCTTTCAGCTGTCAGCTAACCCAGAGGACTCGCCCTTATGCAGAGCAGGGCATGCTCACAAGATCCCATCTGCCAGCAGCGCTGAAGGCTGGGAAAAATAAAAAAGGCTGAATGCCCCTGTGTTTGCAGCGTGAATATCGGCACACAGCTGAGGGAGACAGAGCACTCCCCCGCGGTGATCGGCAGCGCCTGCCTCGCCTCGCCGGGCGGCTTTTATCCGACGCCAGCTTCTTCTCGAGAGGCTGGATTGCTCTCTTTGCCTTAGTCCTGTTTGAACGAGTCACTTGGTTCTAGCAGTGTGTCAAGAAAATCTCTTCATTGCTGAATTAATCAGAGTGAAAGAGGAGCTCATCTTTGCTGTGGGAAACATGCAGAAGATGCTTTGCCTCGCCTGAGAATCTGTATCTCGAGTAAGGTTTTGTTGCTATTTTCTCCTTGAGTACAGAGTGCTTTCTCTCTACGGAGGTTCCAAGTTATAACCCAGTAAAACCCATATGGGCAGAAAAACTCCTCTGCTTCCTACGCCCCATGTGGCAGGGAGCATTCCTGCCCAGAGTGCCCAAATGTGCTCTGAACTGTCCCAGATGCTCAAGCTGTGGCTCACCATTACCGGGAAAGGGCCCCTGTCCTCAAGCTACCTACCGTGGCCAGAAGCTCATCTCCCAAAGGCTCATGTACTGCGGTGACCTGGAGCAGAGCCTGCTGTGCAACCCTAAGTCACCTGAGGTCAGGAGAAGCCGTGCCTCGACAGCCGGCCCTGCCTGCGCCTCTCCCCAGCTCACTGCACTGGGCTGGCTCGGACACGGAGCCAGAGGAGCTACTCACCAAGGATAACAGCCAACGAAAAGAAAGCCCTTTGTTTGTTTAATGAGTCACCGAGACGAATCAATTTATTTATTTTTTTTTTTTTGTCCAAACATAGAATGCAGTATTTGTAACTTGTTTGTGCATTGTCTGGGTGAATGATTTTGAGCCTATTTGTTATTGTTCTGGGCCAGCCCTGTGCCCGGTGTTTGGTACTGGCGAGGCTCCCGAGCCCTGACTGCCTGAGACACTTTAACAACAGAAGCTTAACTAACAGGAAGCAATGAATTTTGAAAAAGGATTTTCAGCTAAATAAATATGTATGATGAGATTTGTGGAGCTTTTGGGATGCTGTACTGTCTAGCCATCATCTGAGCACTCTCAGTTTCAAGAAGCAGTGCAACCTTAGGAAGCAGGACCTCAAATAAACACCTGTATTTCACACTTTCTCTCCAGTCATTTTCTTAAGCAATTACTCTCCACTTTGACTATATTCACATCTGCTCTGTTTTTCCTGATAACTAGTTTCCCAGGGTAAGAATAAAATGTAGTCTTAGAAGCCAACTGCATAATTCCAAACACTTTTGGATTTTTCTGCATATTTCTTTTCTTAAAAGACATCAGTGCATCAGGTTGTGTTTTTAAGAACAAAATAAACACACTGTAAATAAGTACATACTGAATAGAAGCAAGCACAGTTAAAAATAATGCATATTAATAGTCCATTTCTGAATAAAAAACATACTGAGCTTTTTGTGGAAATAAACCATGTCATATCTGGGTTGTAAGTGCACCCTCTTTCTACAGAAAAAATTCAGATGGTAGCAATTAGCACAACAACTTAACTGTGAATATTCTCTCAGCAGGTATTTCACTACCCATGCAATAAAGTCACTACATCTTTCATTACAGCTATTTTGAAGTACTGTACTAACCTTTCTACCTCTGGCAGCAGACAGGGACTGCAGAATTTCTTTGTTTCGTTCCCCGGACTGTTGATCAATGCAGATTATTTGACATCTGCTACATGGACCCACAACCTGAAATTTTAGTTAAAGAAAGTTCATGGCTGTTTATCAAAGCAGTACGACACTGAACAGTACAAGATTCTGACCATAATCATATCTTAAATACATACCTTTTGCATACTTTTCCTGTGGTTTTTCAAGCTTTCATTATGTAAAAGGTCAGGTCTGTTCACCTAATGTAGTAGGTCTACTTGCAAAAGCCTCACTGAATTTTTAATTCACTTTTTTCTTTTTTTAAGGAAAACTTTCTCAGAGACAGAATCTGAGAAATACCAGACATTTACATATTTGTATTTCCGGTTGGCTTCCCTTCTTCTGTGGGTTAGCAGGGCTGCTTGCCCAAAGAACTGAATACAAAATTAAGCCAGTGCCTCAGGATTCAACCCAAGGAGGATTTTTTTGGGACTGTTTTAGCGCAGCTGAAATGCACTATTTCTTTCTTATATGCATGGCACTTTTAGATAATCAGAATGTAAAATATTTACATATACAAGTTTATTAATCAGAAGAAACAATTCATCCTCTATCATCTATTACATATGATGTTAATTGTTCTTAAAGTTAATTGTTGTTTGAACTAAGGTGTGTTGCTAGGGGTAAAAAAACCCTGCAACAAAGTTATTCTTAGAGCTTTAAAATGGAGAAGGATGACATATTGCACTTTCACTTAACACTGCTTCACTAACTTTAGCAAAGCTCTACATTACAGAAATTAAGTCTTACAGTATCCCAGTACACACATTCTACTTTGGTAAAATGTGTCATAAATGTCAAATAGGGCAAATAATTAAGCTGTACACTTCAAACATTTTATGTGCTGATCTGAAGTGATATTTCAGGTTTTTGAGATGCATCTAGAACTGCTTGTATAACTCTTCAGTGTAGTCATCAACAACATACATCAGCTCTTTTAGAAAATTATTTTCCACAGCTTTAATTTTTTTTTAATTAAAAGAACAACAAGACAGAGAAGGAAATATTACTTTGTTCAACAGCTTCTACCATTTTCATGGCATCAAGGAGCATTAACATAATTTCTACTGTTACTATATCACTATCTGAAGAAGGACTTAGCAGAGATGGGGAAAGACAATATAAGTTGCATAAGCTTTTCTATTTTAGCCTTGTATTCCTAAAGTATATCGATGCCAGGAATGCCTTTTTATTTTACTGTTTTACAGTAACTTATCAACAGGAACCTCAGCTGAGCTCCCCAGTGTAACTCCAGCCTCTAACAAGCTATACACCAAGGATTTTGTCCTTTGTGTTCCTTGTTTCTTACTTATAGGAATTTTTCCTCAGTTTTCTGTAAATCATATGGCAGCTTACTGATCAAAGTACACATAAGAAGAGAGCAGATAAGTAATATATTCCACCCTTCTGAAAAAGTTTCTTACACTGTGCTGACCAGAAAATAACAGGAGTGATGTCTATCACAACTTCTAGGTTTGACCTTGGCATTTCTGTTATTCACACCTTAATTATAATCTCTAAGAAAACAATGAATAAGCCACTTTCACATCCTAGGCAAAGCATCTTCAAATACATATTTCATACCTCAAGGTCAGACAAATTCACCAGAACATGTAATACATGTGTACATCATTCCCTTAGGTTTCATGTGTAGTTTCTAGAGATTCTTTGTTAAGAGTTTTTCTTAAAAGAATGTATTTGCAAACAAGGTCTGACTCTTCAGCGTTTTCCTTGAAGTACAAGGGACATTGTATTGTTGACTATAATATGAAGCACAACACACCAAAAAACCCTACCAGGCTAGAATTAGAAACGTTCCTTGAGTGGAGATTAGGATAAGATGTATACAACAGAGGGCAATAGACCATGAGTGTTCACTTGTATTCATGCCCAGTCTTTTGGCAATCACTTGCTTGATGTGCAGCAATGTGAGGTTACATTTGGACTACTGTGCTTAACAGTGAGTGTTCTCTGCTGACGTGCTGGCTAAATATGTGCTGTAAACTCTGCCTCAAAAAACCTGATTATTATTCAGTTTAGATAAAGATAAGGAATGCTATGAATTATGAAATTCAATAAAAGTGTGGAGAAATATGTCAACACCTCTCAGATATATTGAAGTATGTTTGTCACAGGACACATCACTTTTTTTTCTTTTACACACTTCATAAATTTCACCTGCACAAACCATGCTGCCCATATTCTAGCCAAAGCCTTATAAAAATTGGTTTGTCTCCAGGAATCAAAATGCTTTGTGATAGACTGGGACATGGACAAGAGAGGAAAGTTCACACCTGGAATTGCAGAGCACCTATTGAAATCTCAGCCCACTCTTCTTCTTCAAAGGACTCTGGTGCACTGATGACAATGTTGGCACGGAAACGTCGGATTAATTCCTCTATTTCCAATGGCTCCTTCAGTCTGTCTCACAGAGTTGACAGAGAAAAAGAAAAAATAAAATTATTAAATGGTTTTGCATTAGATGTTTGTGCTGTAAGAATCTGGTGGCTCATGTGATTAAGTAAGCGCTTCTCCAGAATAACCTGGACCAGGTTTTATTACAAAGGCTATGGAAGTGGCACAGGGTATTTAACTATAATTTGTAACCTTTCAACTATAATATGTAACCCTCTAGGTGGCTTCTTCAGAGGTGTAACCTGGAAAAGTAGGTATGAAAACATGTAGACAGGTGAACCATGCGTATGAGAAAATTCCCAATTTGTTATCATATGTAGGGCTAATGGTAACAAATAAAAAGATCTTTTCAGTTAGTAATCATTTAACTTGTTAAATGTTGTAAAAATAGAAGCTTCTAGAACCAAAGCCAAATAAAAATTTATTCTGCACATGCTGCAATGTCAGAAGGGACAAAACCAACAGTTGCTGAAGGTGAAAAAGGCCAGTAAAATAATTTTATGAGAGAATATATCCCTCATATTATTATTATTTGCCTTCAGGAGGCAGCAGATTGCACCAAATGATAGGTGTTTTAAAAAAATTAATCTCTGTGTGGTGATATCTCCCCCTCTTTACAAGCATTTGAACTGCCGGAGTGTAGATTTGTGTCAGTGTGGAGAATGTATATGAGACAGAAAGAGAAGCAGACTGCATACAAATATCAGAAATCTTGCTGCATCTTTGAATTGTCATTCTTCACTCTTCTTCTAAAGGAGAACTTGAACAGCACCAGAAAAAATAAAAAAGAGACACTGTAAAATGTGCAAGAGGGTTCTCTCAGTGGCATTTTTAGTGGAGAAGAACACTTCTTTTTGCATTAGCTATTAAGGGCATGAAGAATTTTTGATACTCCATCAACTTTAGTCTGACAACTTTGGGATATGAAATCCTGCAGCAGAGACAGAAACCTGGGTAAGCAGTGAGGAGAGGCGTTTGTGTTCCGAAGAAAAAGAAGTAAGGCCATACAGTTTAAAATGTATTTTAGTTAAAAAGAGAAAAAACACGCAAAAAACCAGAGTACAGGGGAAAGTTCACATCAAGCAGTCTTGGCAGAGGAGGCCTGTTAGGTAAAAAAAAAAAAAGAGCTTGGTTTTATTGAAAATAGTCTGGATGATCTTCTCTAGCAGACAAAAGAGCATAAGGATAGAAGGAACCTGTGTAGACTTTCAGTCAAACCTCAGAAGCCCAGCTCCACCAAGGCCCCAGTGTTCACAAGGGCTCCAGCAGCCTGGGGGTAGAAGGTGGAATTGGAAGTTGCAAGGCCAAAGGTTTTCCCTCAAGATCCCACATGCAATCCCATGGCTGAGACACAATTTGTAATGAGCGCAGGAGGTGGGAGCCAACAGGAAGCGTAGATTGTGCCAGTGCTCATGCAAACAAGGAGGAACACAGCAGTTACTTGTGAACATGTTCAGTTATGCTGCTGTGCTTCCCAGTTTTGCTGTGGGCTCTTGGAGCTTGGCTGCTGGGTAGCCTCTAGTTTCAAATGTGTTTTGCAAAATGTAACTGCCTGCCACCCCAGCCTGTACTGGTGGGGGCATCAAAAGCCCCAGTAAGCTCAGAGCTGGGCCTGCAGCGTCCTGAGACAGCTGCTGAAAACTACTTCAAGCCTCTACTAATCTACCCTTTGCTGCTGAACTCAAAGACTGCAGTGCCCCCATCCTGAGTCTCTGCCTTCAACCTGCTCAGGCTCATATCCAGAACACCTCACCTCTTTCGCACCTCCCCCAGCCCTCAGAAGTGCTTATAATTACTTGGCAACATGTATCTGAGTAAATTCCCATTATTTCTCCTCCCACAAAACATGCATTGGTTGGATGGAGTGGCAGGTACCTTCATCCTGCAAATCTCAACATGCACCTGTTTTGAAAATCAGTGTAATGTGTCAAAGTCAGCCTAGGTGCTTTGGATTTTCACAGCAGTAGGCTCTGTGATGAAGAATGCATTACCTGTATTTAACAGGCACACTTGAAAATGAATATTTATATCTTCAGGGTTATATTTCTAACAAGAACATATGAGCATTAGGCCAGGTCATAGGGATTTTCATAGAGGTGACCTGTAATGGAAACACCAGAGAGACGAATGTCTGCAGGTACATGTAGTTCTCCAACAGTATGCTGTATTCTAATTTTTAATTGAATTACTGTTTCTGTTTTAAATCACCTCTCAAAAGCCAGGTGCAGACTAGAAGACTAGTTTTTACTTACAGAAGATACAAATTATGAAAACATAATTGAAAATTGAAATTGTTTTACAAAACTTAGCAGGTTTCCATTAAGCAAAAACAAACCCACATGCCAAGAAGCTAAATAATATTTTCTAAAAACCCTCCAATATTTAATAAAGACCCATAAGTGCAGTTCTTGAAAGTACATTGGATAGTTCAGTATTTGGAACGTTTGTACACCAGGATTTAGTAACAGTGCAGAATGAGGATATCTGAATTCATTTCTCCAGCACCTGGAGAAGGCACTGCATGGCAAAATGCATGGAAGGGAGGACATTTCCAACTCATGCTACAGAGTGGGAAGCAAGATGCTTCTCTCACCATTGCAGCTCGGGTCACATCTGGAGTTTGCTTTGAGGAAAGGGAAATTACAAGCCTAGTTGTGCTGGAAGATATGAGGTATAAAATCAGTGGATCATCTGAGGTTGAATGTGTTACTGAAGTTCCTTGTTCTCTTTCATCCTCACTTGCTGCTTCTTGCTCTACATCCTTGCACTCAAATCCCATATCTGGAAGGTTCCACAGTGAGTCTCACCATGGAAAAAGCCCAGTCTGAGTAAGGGATGTCTGCAAGAAGTGCCCTCCCAAGGAGATGTAACCCAGCCAGTCAAACCTCAAAAGACTGAGAAAGGGTAGTCAAAGCACTGAGAGATGGACTGATTCAAACCCCTTCTACACACATTTCCCATGATATAATAAAATTGCCCAAGTGTCTTCTCCTAAAGAAGGAAAACCCTCAGACAATGCAAGCTCCAGTGGTCCTAGTGATGCTTCATTCAGTCAGTGGTTTTCAATCCTGAAGCTATATACATATGCTCCTGCAGATAGATAGATAGATAGATAGATAGATAGATAGATAGATAGATAGATTCCTCTCCTACTCAAAGCAGGAGTTTTCAATGCAGGGGATGTGTTTGGTGGGTGACTAAGAGGAGACAAGATGACTCCAGGAAGAGGCAAGAGAGAAGTTTTGTGAGACAGGAAAATGGGGCTCAGAGACAAATGCTGGGGCTGTGGGATGCACAGCTATAATGGAGGCCTTGAGGGAAGATTTTCTGTGGAAATTGAACCTTGCCTAGTTATATTCAAGGAACAACAATTTCCTATGGCCAGTATATGAAAATTCAGTTGGTAATGGGTTTGTTATCTTTGAACTGTGGGCTGACTCAGTGTTTCATTTGCTGCTTCTATCTCCCACTTTTGTATAAGTAAAGCCAAATTCAATTAAGAAATAAAATTATTCCAGTCCTGAAAATACTTTTAAAGTATTTCTGTTGTGCGTATTTATTCTAAATCTTAATCGTTCCCATGGGAGGGAAGTAGTTCAGCCAGTAGTAAGACTTTATAGTTTCACCTGCCAGATGATTTATGTTGAGAAAACCTATTTCTCCATGTTCTTCTGACAAATAGAACTTGGCTGGTTCTCAATAATATCTTTCCACCAAATAATTTGACAAAAATTTCATTTAAATTTTCCTAAAGATGGTTGGTAGACAGATTATGCTCATGCATTTAATTCAAATTTTCAGAAATCATAAAATAATTATTAATTATACCAGTTTAGTAGCTATATATTTGTTGAATGTTGAAAAGTTACTATCTCTAAATTTCCACATAAAACACCTACATCGGCACCTTAAGGCAAGGTTCTGGAATCCAAGATCACTGAGAGACATTTGGAGACAGAAGCATCTTACCTTGCAGAAATGTGTTCTTTCAGCTGCAGAATGCTTGCTACATTTATCAGGAGGTATTGTGCTTCATTCACAAGCGAGAGTGAGATGTGTGTAGCAGGTGACAGACCTAAAAAAATCAATCCAACATTCTAAAATGATCATAAAAATTAGTAATTTCACCTCATCTTTCCTTTGACCTCTTACTCATTCTCATTACTAGTTTATTCATTTGGTTTCAGTCACTATGAAATACTCCAAGAATGCCCTCAAACCTGTAAATGATAATAATGCAATGAAGTTAGAAACTGAGATAGAGTTGATATTTCACCAAATTTGTAAAACAATTTACAAGAGCAATATCTATGCATTTTCAATCCTCTTTCAATTTCAGTCTTCATTCAATTATTTTTATAAAGAAATTTAGTCTCTGGATAAATTCTTTGATCCTCAGATTTTTCACAATCATTTTTCTAAATGGTCTTTGAGTTTCCAGACAAAATAATGGTCACGATGGTAACTCCCCCTATACTGGTGTATCTGTACATTTTCACCAAGTTTAACAAGTAGAAAGGCAGCAAAAAGTCGGTTTGAGTATAAACATAACTACTAGATCAATGCTGGATAACTCTTTCAGCCTTTATCAGGATACCTATATACTCAGTATGAAGTCCATGAGCCTGATTTTTGTATGAGGAATCACAAATCTTTAAGATTTTTTTAGAATTATTTTTATTTTTAAGAATGACAACATACCTTTTGTATTTTTCTGATGTGACTTGCTTTTCATGTCTGAACTTTGTCGTATCAAGCGACACGGACGACCAAGAAATGTAGAGAACCAGCCAGCAATTCTTTCTCCACAGTCATATGTTTTTACCCTGTAACAAGAAAAGAGGGAGTTTACATTTGATTGCCCAAACATTAATTTGCAAAACAGAAGTCAAATTGTGAAGATGTTTCTTCTGAATCCTTCAATACAAAGTACAGTATCCATATTGCCTGATGAATTTCTGATGTGAAGCTCTGCATGACTCTAACTCCGCATTTCCTCAACTTTACTCTGTTCCACTTGAAGTCAACTTTCACAAGATCTAATTTAGTTTAGTACAGAAAATTACTGTGGAATAAAGGATTAAATAATCATAATGCTGAAGACACTGACTCTGAAGTACAGCAAGTGGTTGCCCATATAACCATATTACAATACAGTATTATGAAAAAGTCACACTCTTGTCTGTGCTTTTTACTAGAACAGAGATGAATGATCTGAGTTCAATTTAAGATTGCTCCACTGTGTGTAATTTTTAACGATCCCATCAGGTACAATGATGTTACTTCCCTAATTTAATTCATGTTAGTACAGACATTCCACATTAAAACATGGCTCCACTAACAGAGGCCAAGTATCTCTCTAAAGATGATTTCCATTACTTGTAAAATGTCTAGTGCGTTATGCAAGCTGGCAATAGAATTGCCTTCTTTACCTGGATGTAATCTTTCCTAGAGGGATTTTGAAATCACCTCTCTCCATCCAAGAAGGCCACAGATCAGTCCACAGGAAATTGACCCTATTTGACATTAGATTCCTCAGCCCTGAGTAAACTTAATGTCAATCTTCCAAAATCCAGGCATTTAGTATAAATCAGTTGTCTGGGTTCCGCTCACAGATAATGGGTAGAAGTAAGTAGTTCTCATCTACATTAGACCTCAGGATGGGATGACTCTCAGTGTGGGGATGTTCAACTCTTTATTGACTACAAAAGGAAACTTGACTGATACCTAACTTTAAACGTAAGAGTAATGCAAATTCTTATGCTGATCTAGGGAGGATTCCTGTAGCAAGGCAAGTGAAGTAGCCACGTTCCTATGCTCACCCTGTTTTCCTACCCAGCCAAAGTTGATCTGCATGGAAACCATCTGCTTTGTGAAACAAGAAAACAGCTACTCACAGCAAAAGGTGCTAAGCCCCAGGATTGAGAGGAAGTGGCTTGGCTTTACTAAATGCTCTGTAGGGTTCAACTGAATTACACAGGTAGAAAGCCAGCACAAGGGAAAATCAAGGAGATTTTATCACCCTGCAAGGATCAGGTATCTCTTCAGTGCTTGTTCTGAATTTTGAATTATGGTGCAGCTCTGCATCCCTCTCCCCACTTTGAGACTGGACAGATGTTAACCACAGCTGCATCTAGCCAGTGATGCCCTAGAACTGAAATGGTGTTCTGGTGTGAGTATGAGATGCAGGCACTGTGTCAAGAAAGAGGCCAAAAGGTGAGTGTCCACATGAGATCTCACAGTTTGAACTGTGCTCTTGCCGACCACTGTGTTAGGGAGAAGGCTGCTAATGAGAACACATGAATCTCCCACGGTAACAGTGCAAGTGAAACAAATGCCTCCAATATTTTTTCCCACCTTCACAGAGGTATAGGGGTGTTTAAAATATCTCCTGAGCCAATTGCCTCTAGCAGCCTGTTGGAGATTAATACTGTATAAATCAGGAACAAAATTTTGCCCTCTTTTTATATACTTACTGTTTTGAGTCACAGTGGCTGAGCTAGAGACTCACACTATTGTTGATATTTCATCAAATGTCACAGTGTACTTTTTGTATTTCAAGACTCCCATGTTTTCAAATTGCTTTCCCTTATTTTCAGACCATTTTCTGAGCAAGTACCATCATCTCTTCAAGGTCTCAGTCAAAGTCATTCTGTTGTAGCTCAATTCTACTTGTTTTCTGCTTGTGTTTATTTTTGTGGAGTGTAACTTTACATCTGTCAGCATTATATTTCATTTGGCACATGTCAGGCAATTTATAAAGAAGAGCCTATTTCTCTCTGATTTCACTTGCTGTTTGCCTTGAGTTTCCCACTCATCTTTCTGTTATGTCATTTAGCCTCAGTGCGTTACAACTGGTCCCTCTAGCAGGGTAATTTACAGAACAAGAAACAAGGACAGATGAAGTCTGAATATTGATCCCAAGGGATAAAATGCACACAACAGGCTCAGTTCACCTTGTTCTTAACTACACCTTTGTTTCCTACCACTGCTACACTTCCCTTGATTTCTTTGATGTTGCAGCCTGTCAAAGAGGAGGCTATACCCCTGCCTATTTCAGTAGAGCAGCAACCTTGAGCATTTAGGGTCTTTTACAACATCAATAACCTTATCAACATTAGCTTCTACTTTCATCTGTCCACTGTTTGATATTGTACCAGAAAGCCATGTCCCTGCAATGTAAGCAGCACCTGCTCATGGACAGTCCCTGCTGGGATGAAGGCTAACATTGATTAATTGCTTCAGAAGCGAAATTTGGGCTCATTAAACTTGCGTGGCTTCTGCAAAATTAAACTTCCTCACATGACTGCTTGCAGATTCTACATCATGTACTTTTCTCAGGTATCTCAGTCTAAATTCAGAGTAAGCCAGCAGAACTGGATGAAATAACAGCATCAGAGCACAGAATCAGTAAATAGAAAATGCCTTCACTAGGGGTTTCTTTCGAGTAAAAGCCTTTTAACAAAGACTTTTTGGTCCCACTGCTCACCTTAGACACTTTGCAGAAAAGACCCCAGACCACAAATCCCCTCCTGCCCTACTGCAAAGCACTGCTTTCCTCATTATTTTCAGCCCTGGAGGCTCCTCTGATGAAACACTGGAAACTGGCATCAATTGCTATTGGATCTCTGAGCAGTTTCAGAGCCTCATCAATGTTGTTCACCCATCCTGCCTTACTTCCTGTCTTGTTTATTTGCTAGTTGCAGTCCACTCTGTGCAATTTGCCTTCACATCCCCTTTCTTATTCATTCTGTCCTTTCCCTCCTTCTCAGAACTCTAAGAAGTTTTCCATGAAAACTTCCAATTTGATACAATAAAAATGACACGGTCATTTATATGAAAGAAAGCTACAATAAATAGTATGGCAACAAATTTTATGCACACAGAGAGAAGGATAAGCCAGGCTATTTTACAGCCTGTAATAGATGGGCTTACCATGCGGAGGCCAGGGATGAGTCAACACTAAGGGAAGTGGGACAGATGGTTAAAACAAATGACTCTTGGGTGAATTCCACTACCTGAGGAAAATACACTTCTGAGGAAAAGATCCTCTTTATCATCTGAATAGCTAGTAGAAAAGAAGGAGAAGATAATTTTCTGCATGGCTCCATGGGGAAATTGCCAGGTCTTCTGCTGGTTTGTTTATGTGTTACTCAGAGAAGCAAATGTAGAGGGCTACAAAGAATTAGTATACCTTGGTTAAAGGAAGATATAAATCTTTAAGTGGCTCTTTTAGTTGGACTTACCAAGAGACTCATTTAAAAGAAACATAGTGAATAATGCAAATGTACTTTAGGAAGGCGCTTGATACACTGCCACTTAATGAGACTGGGGGAAGTTCTTAGAAAATATGATGGATAAACACTTAAGTTTAGGGATAGGAAATAAATTTATTCATAATGTTATATTCACTGAAGTGGTATGTCTCTTGATTAGAATTAATGTTATTTAATTTACACACCTTCAGTCATCCCAAGATTATTAAGGGGACACTGAACAACATGGGTGGTCAAAACAAAATTAAAAAGCATTGTAAATATGGAAAGCTATTTATAACTTTAGAAGGTTCTAGCAATTTTAAATCCATGCAGTATGAAATGGGCAACATTGCCAGCATCATTACTGTTAAATGAGGGAACTAAATTCAAGTCCTGCTGAGACCCCCAGTTGGCATTTGGAAGTAACTGGGGACACACCTCCTTTTCTCATGCTTGGAGCAAGTGAAAAAAAAAAAGATCTCACTCATTCAAGTGAGTACTAAGTCATTTTATTGTACCACCCTTCCTCTCCTTTTTAATTAAAAAAAAATTTTACTGTTTTCTATCAGACATGTGGGGCATGCCAACTTACTTACTTAAATAGGACCACTCTCCTGGTCCACTAAGTCAGTCATTGCTTTCCCCCATTTTTTCAAGGACTTCTGTCTTTGTGCACATCTGTTCACATCCTGAGTGTCACTACAGTGATTTTCAGCTTCAGTACCTCTCTGCTCTCACTTACCTGTGTGAACAGACTTTACTCTCACAGATCACAGTCTCTTTTCCAGTATTGTCTTCTAGTGACACAGATATTGGGTCCATGCCTAGATGGGCAGAGAGCAAGCCATATTTAAATAAAAAATTTACAAAGAATCGTAAAGTTATGAAAAAAGTTCTTATTTTTGCTCCTGTTCACAATCACAGCAGCCTGACAAACAGCAAATCAAAAAAATCCTTTTTCATTTTGTCAGAATTATATTCTCTGCCTGCAGGTGGCTCCAAAGGATAAAACAAAGCACAAAGGCTGCAGATGACCTTGGTATTCAAATCATATTAAGAAATACACAGTTTCAGCTTTGAGTAACTTCATTCTCTGTTTATCTCAGGCAATGAAACTGGCACAGAATTACTGCCTCAGCCACGGTTTCTGTTGAAAGGATGGTCCCTCTATCAAGTCAGGAGATGATGTTAAACACTGTCATGTTGGGGTTTTTTGGAATTGAGGGATTGAGTGATCTGAAAGGTGAAAGACAGAGGAGGGGGAAGAAAAAAAGAAGCACAGTCTGTTCAAAAAAAAAGAAATATACTGTGGGATAAAACTACAATAATTTGAAGACAAAATGTATGGAAAACTGCGAATGAGAGAATTATTTTCATCTATTCATCTCCAAGTTTAAACCTGGTAATGATCTATGTTACCAACTTCTCCCACATTTTTCTCATCTTGAACAGAATGAGTCAAAGAGATGGAAAGGGTACTCCAGTTTACTAGTACCAAAAAGAAAAGCTGTACTACTTTTCTTTCTGTTAGTTGAAAACAATAATCTTAACTGCAGAACAAAGTGTTTTACTGCGTGGCTGCAATGAATCCAGCTTTTCCATTATACTGCAACATATACTAACCAAGACTCTGACCCCCCATTTCCCAGGATTATAACCACACATTTTGATATTATATAATGTAAAACAAATAAGAATCAAGCTCTACCAGCTCTGTGATATGGTGAAATCAAGTTGGTTTATTTTCTTCTTAAGAGTAATGAAATGTAGCTCAGATTCATTATACTATGACTATCAACTCTGTTTCATGCACGTTTTATAAAATAGAAAGTGGTCTACTTCTTCTTTGGTTAATTATGTTAGTATACTTCATAAGTGAAGACAGAGAGGGAAAAGTTAGGTTCACTTAGGAAAATAATACATGCAATAAATGCTTTGAACTACCCTGTAACAACCTGAAAAAGAAGCCAATGTTATCATCTTATTGACTAGACTAATGCTGTTGGACTTTGAAACAATTAAACATTAGCATCATTCCTTCTGGAAGAGTTTGAAATATTTCATCCTGCACGCGCTCTTAACTGTTATATCTTTCAAATACTTTCTAAGAAAAGCACACTCACAAAATTTTTTTAAATAGAATTTCAGGGCTTTAAAAAGCCTGCTTTTATACATCAGCAAGTGTACCACATTTTTATTGAACAGTACACATTTTATAGTGATGTTTAGGTCAGTTAAACGTTGTTAATTACAATTTTATTCTATCTTTAAGGCAAAAAAATAAAGTAGAATATTGCCAGTTACTAAAATGTAAAAGCTGTCATTCTCCATGGTCATTTGCTCGATAATAAAATTCACAGATGTGCTCACAGTATTAATATAAAAAAATTCTTATCGTTATAGCTCCTATTTTCAGTCAATGAGGAAAATTAGAGATCTGTTATTTCAATAGACTGAAATATAAACTATTCATGTATATTCTTTCATCAGTGTATGCACTTAATTCCCATTATTTTTATTGGCAGTAACACATGACTATTTGAAGGCACAATAAACTCCATAAAGTGCAATTAGCTGCTCAGTTTTGCTAGCATCTTTCTACTCCAATATTTTAAAGTGCCTCCTCAACACTCAGAATTTCTCCCACTGTGCAGTGGCAAACTAATGCCCAACTTGCCAGATTAATGCTGATTGTTAGCGAAAATGGAAAGAGAGAAATTAGTCTTTTCCAGAAGCGTATTCTCAGCCAAATTCTGTTTGGCTACAGATTTGTGTAGGTCAGGAACAAGTGCAATCTGCACTCCCACGTATTTGATGGAGGAGGACAAGGATATTTCCCTTGATTCTCACTCAAGTAATAGGATTTCTGGAAATAAAGGCACTTGCTCCTGACCACCTTTAAGTTACTGGGAGCCAAACCACTAAACAGCAGTCAAGACACAAGAAGCTGTTTTTCTCCATGGGGGCTGATTCAGAGTTAGGCACACTGATTTTCTCAAAGTGGGTTCTGCGATAGCAAGGCTTTGCTACACTCTTAACATTAAATAAAATAGGAAATGCCTGTTAACAATCACATAGCCTAAGAAAATAATTCTGACAAAATTAATAAATACAGTTTCTCAAAATTAAAATCTCACTCCCTCTGCTGAATAAAAGCACAGCCAGTGAGAGAGTAGACACAAGCCCTGCCTCTCCCTCTGCTCTCACTTAACCCCTTCGTCAGGGATCTGGGAAATACCTGGAGCTCCTCAGCTGCCACGCAAGCCAACTAATTTTGCAGGCATGCCAGGGAAAGATCCTAAGCCTTCAGGCAGCTTTGGGCTTGTGTAGAGCCCCACTCTGCCATCTTTGCTACCCACAGTGGCGGCAGGATTGCACAGCTGGGTCGGTCAGGCAGCAGGCTCTGCCCTTCCACCACTGGGGGTTAGATGGGCTATGGAGACACCCAACATGCAGGGGTTAAAGAACAACCCTGAAAGGGTGTCCCAGCAGGATTCAGCAAAAGGTGTTAAAGTAGTTACTGTCACACCAAATCATGCTGACAAATTTTTCTTGGACAGAGAAGACCGAGAATATTAAGCCACATTGAAATAAAATAGCCATAAACAAATCTTCCACTAATGAAAAGTTCTAGAGGGAGAGGAAAGCATGTGCCTGGAGGGGAAGAGAGAACAGACTCATCATGTTTTAAAAGTGACACAGATAAAGTCTTCACCCATATCTAATAGTGTAATAGCAGAATGCTCTTTAAAAATGCTGTGTACTTCAGCTACGTGGGATTCGCCCCGCTCGGCTTTCGGCACTTACCAGAGGCACCTATTCCAGCAGCGCAGTAGCCTCAGGCTCTCTCTTTTGGAGAGAGGCGCCTCCAGGCAGCAAAGCGCGCTCTGGGTGGAGATGTGCGCCACAGCCTGCTCTCACAGTGAGAAAAGCACAGGTAGCAGCGGAACTGGCAGAGAAAACACAGAGGTTACAGCTCCTTGCAGAGCAGCACAGGGAGGCAGCCGGCTGGACTGCACTGGTCACCAGTCAGCTGGGAGCCACTGGGCTTGCACGTTCACCAGAGCAAGGGGATTGCAGAGATGGAAAGGACAGAGAAACTCAGCACAGGGACCGTGAGGAGAGGGGGAGGAGAGATGGAGGAAACAAAACTCATCTTGGAAAGATGCATGCTGCTGTGGCTGAGGAAAGGCGGTTTGGGTGGGTGGCATTCCACGTGAGAAATAACTCAGGAAGGAGCAAAGCAGGAAGAGACCTGGAGGAGGCTGTCAGTCAGCAGGCCAAGAGCTACAGATCTGAAATAACATCAGCCACCGACACAGGCCAGTGAAGGTTCTGAGCTGCAGAACAGCCTGCCTGGCTCAACCAAGTTCCACTGCTCCCCACTGTCTTGGGATGACCTTATGATGTGTATCCCATATCGCTGCCTATGCCCAGAAATTAATTTTTGTGCCTTTCTATGCCTCCAAACTGAGCCTGAGAGGGGGAAGGAAAAAACTGAGCAAAACTTTCTCAAAGCAGTCTGCACCTTGTTCAAGGTCACATAAAGATAGCAGGTTTTTTCCCCCAGCTGCGGCAGGGGAGCGAGGAAGCACCCGGCTTGCTGCTTTCCAGTCAGCTTTTGGCCAGTTGTTTTCAGTTTCTTGTTCTCTGGAGAGAGACTGAGAGTTAGACTTTGCTTTTCCTTCTCTGGAATTCCGGATTTTCTCCCTTTTCTACTGGACTGCTTTCAACCTCAGAGCACATCGGGAGGACTTTCCATCGGGCACAGAGGGCCTGGCCCTGGGCCAAGCCCCAGCTCCGAGGAGACCAAAGGGAGGACTTGAACACTTTCCCAGGTTTTCCTCCACAGCGAAACAGTTTATTATTTAGCCTTATTTTACTTTTCCCGTGTGTTTGGTAAATAAATAGTTTTATCTCCTTCACTTTCCTTTGAGGAAAATTTATTTTTTCCCGAACCTGGGGGGGGGGACGAGAAGGGGTGGTTGTGCCTTCTCTCAGAGGATATATTTCTAAATTTGGCCAAACTGGAACACCCACCACATGGATCACTGCTCCAGCTTCACATGAGGCATTCAGCTTCAGGGCCTACATTTGCAACCAGCTACAGACAGACTGGTGAGAGTGGCGACAAAAGCAGCAGGGATTAGCATGGGATTTTCAAGGAAACAGTCAACATTAACTTAAATTTGTCTGTCATGAAATGATTTAAGTGGGAGATATAACACGGACCCATGTTTGTGAAGGGATAAAAGAAAAAAATAAACAAACAAATAATGCATTTAGACTGCGGGTAAGAGGAAAAAAAAAAGTATTGGAACAACTTCCTACAGATTTATCTGCTCAGCACAAACAAACCCTGCTGGTTTGTATGTGCTCCCATCACTGTGCCATCTTAGGAGCAGTAAGCTCTGGAATAGACTCCCCAAGGAAAAGAGAGCCATTATCTCACTGTCAAGAACTTAAAAAAAATGCCACAGGTTGCAAGGACACCATGAGAGTAAAAAACAGTAGGACTGCTATAAAAGAGGTCCTAGACCACATCAAGGGCTAGGACTTTGGTATCTAGAGTCATTATACAAAGAATAAAATTACTTCATTCTTACACACTGGCTGTGCCAAAGCAGGCTGTAAATAAATGGCAATGACATTCCTGTTAGAGCACACTGATCAATTACTTTTGGGCAGAGAAATGATCAATTGACTTGGACAATCACTTCTGTGTGGAAATGGTGCTCACTTTCATCAAAAGGAAGGCAAATGACAGTGAAAACTCCAAAAATGACACAAAAGGTAGAATTTAAAGGAAATTTCACCCTTGCACTATGGAAAGAGATAGTAAATCTCAGTGTGAAGTGGGTACCTTGACTGTCATTTTTGTCTGAGAAAACCACTTCCTGACTCCCTGAAGTATGTCAGTACAGGTGTTATTGACAGGTGAACATAGTAAGGGGTATGCACTTGTCTGAACAAATGCTAGTAAGGAAAAAAAATGAAGAACAGACTCAGAATGGTCAGAAAGACAGAGAGATGGTAAGGAAATAAATTTCTAGAAATAATTAGTTCTGAAGCACTCGATAATTTAAAAGTTGTGGGAGAAGGCTGTCTGTGCAGCTGTACTACAAAAATCTGAGGTGCCAGGTGCTCCACATTAAATCTAAATGAATTAATGATAGATTTTCAAAGAAATAGTATGGAGGAGAGAGGGGAAAACAGCAGTGTGTGTGCCAGTGAGCAAGTCTGGAATCCCTAAGACGAGAGTAGATCGTGTTTGGGATTAGAAACACAGGAAGTAGCACATGATTAGTGGAAGTATCCAAATGTACATTTTAGAAACCTATTTCAGACAAAACGAATCAAAGAGTTGGATTTAACTCTCTGGAGAGTGCTCAGACAGTTGGACAGGTCTACAACTCTAATGTACACACAGAAAAGAGATTGTAGTTACAGATCCACTCATATGGATTTCTAATAAAGGGTGAAAAATCTGAAGATAGGTTCCCTTGTTTTGTCTAGCGGCTGAAAATGTGGGCACATGTATTATTAATGGTTAAGACACACAGGCTGAGTAAAAGTTGGACCCTGGGGAAATGATGAACATCATTCAGACACATGCAATGTCAGCATTAGTAATGACTTTGGTGGAATACAAACCTGTTCCAGTGCTCAGTGCCAATGGCACTGTTATGAAAATAAATAATTTTCACCCCTGAGTAGCAAAGGGCTTTCTGTAACACTTTACATATTGGTTTTTTTTCCCCTCATCAGAGAATAAAAAGGATTTTGATAATTCCCAGGAAGGTCAAACATCATGAAATATTTGCCTGCTAGTGCAAGTATTTAACTGAGTTAAATAATGTCTGGTCCTTATTTTAATTCATACTAATTTCCCCTGAAGACTCTACCCCTTTAATCCCACAGATGGAAGGAGGAAGAGAGATACAAAATGGGAAGGTTTTTGGCCAGGGTGTTTAATGTTAGACTTCTATTCCTACACCTTTGCAGCAATAACAATGCCTTCAGGCTATGGCATTTCATGCTATGGAGAGACATTAGTCAGTAAATTTCCACATCTGTCTGTTCTTTCTCCATCCTGGAGCATCGACTTTATGATTGCACATAGGGAGTCATTATCTACTCTCTGCCTACCCCAGCAACAAGTTAGGAACCCCCCCAGAGCTGCATATAACAGATTGGGCTTTCATTGCCCACAGCCAGCACAGAACTTGTCCCTGAAGTCCCAAGTAAGTCCCAAGTAAGCATGCACAGCATTCAGTAGTTTGGTGGGTGCATGCAGGTGTCCCTGCCTAGAAGTCTGACACCAATAAAGAAGGGAAGGAAAGGAAAGGATATTGTTTACGAACCTTCTGCCTGAATGACCATAATTTTTTGCTTCAGATCAATTGAGGGATTCACAAGACACAACCTTGGCTCCTGCTTCTGAGTCATGCAGACTCCATTCTGGTTTACAACCATCCAGTTTCGGTCATACAGCAAACCCTGGCTTCCTACCGGCCATTCTGTAACCTGGGAAGGCATTAGGAGGGGGTACAAGGGTTTAAAAAATGTTAGCTGCATTAATAAATTCATGCTGAAAAGAAAAGAGAGGGGAAAGAATCCGTTTACGACACTCATTGAAATCAGGAAAGCTTTTGCAAGCCAATGTCAGCTTTTTATGAGAGAAACCTTGATTGCAAATGAAAGATAAAGATATCACTGCACAAAGCTGACAAAACAAAATCAAATTACTCTGATTTGTTACATATTATCATACCGTTTAACAGAGCTATAAGAATAAAGAATCTCTGGAACACTCTGAAAACTGTCTTTAATTTTATACTCGTCCATTTTTAGGATCTGTTTCCCCAGCAATTTTTATTTAACTTAACAAAGTACAGAAATTTTATGGGAGTTTTATGAACTAAGGCAAAACCAAAGAAACAGCAGAAAAACTGTGAAATTCAAAATTCTGTTTTTCATAAAATGGGACCACTTTATCAATTAATCCATCTGAGAAAATCTCCACCACTGAAGCTTCTGGTTTAGCTGGGAGAATAATAGTTTCTTTAGATCCCCTAACGAAAATACACATTGTCTTCTTTGCTATCTGTTCTTCCACTACTTCTGTAACACTCTTTACATTCAATAGCCCATACAAGCATATTGTCCTTGCTTTCACATACATTTTTCTGGTGAAAAGAACATCTGTTTCTGATGCTACACAGATGGTAATCTTGAAATCCAAAAAGAGAGCAATTTTAGTAATGCCTTTGGGTGACATTAATATCTGCTTTCTTCTCCAGAATGTTAAAATATTAATACCATTCTTGTAATATAAAGCTGGCCATTTAAACATATTCTTCAGCTCACGTATGCTTTCTAGTCACAGTTGAATATGGAGAAAAGTTTACAGCTGAACTTGGCTGAATTCTTATAGAAAAGCTGAGTACATCTCACATGAATTAGCTGACAAAAGACTTTTTTGAGTAAAAGATATGTCAAGCACAGCCTGATGCTCTGAAGAAAAGCATGTCTGGAAGTACTGGTTAGATTAATTAAAAATCACATTTTTGTTTATCATATGATCAACCCAAAACTTGACAGAACCCAAAAGATCTCATTCTTAAAAACTTTTCCTGTGTTTATAAAAGCCTGCAGCAGCAGTTTGACACTGACAGTCTCACTATAGAAAGCTGGGGGCAGGCATGCTAGAACTGAAAATTTAAAGCACCAAAGCTTAACTCAAAATAATTTTGCCACAGTGCTACCAATTATATTGAATACAGAAAATGAAAAAAAAAAAAGAAAAGAAATGTGTTTTATCAACCTACTTCATTTATAATATTATTTGGCAATTTTTTTATGCAAGTGTGGATGAAAAATTCAGTGATAAATAGAAATTTTGAGTCTGACAGGGTCATCTGAAATCACATTATTCAAGTACCTCAAACTGTCAGCACCTCAGTTATGTGAACCTTTGCCCTGTCTTTTTTAGGAGAGGAAGCATAACCCTAAGACTGCAATATCAGCTGAAGAACACACTTTTGTTCTTAGTGGAAATTATTCTTTGGAGAGACCAGAATTTTTGGTTATCCTGTATAATTAGACTACAAAATGCATTTGAACAGCTGGTGATCATCTCAGAGCTGCAAGAATTTCCTGCTAACAAATCTCCCTTCCAAAAAAGAAGATCATTAATTGGTAATACATCCTCCTATGAATCCAACAGATCTTTACAGGATTTGCAAGATATAGAGAGCAGAATAAACTAAAAAAGCAGAAAAATAGAAAAAGAGCACAAAGGTTCTTAGTTCCCTATTGTAACATTCTGTTGTTTTGGTTCCACTTCAGGATAGCAATCTTATTCAGGAAATAGCTTAAGTGTTTTCTTACCCCTTCATGGAAGGCAAGAGGTTTAATGAGCAAAACAAAACCTCTCTTTAGTCAGAACTTCAGGTAGTTCTTACATGCTGACAGGCACTAAAGGGTAAGCACAGCTAACTAGGTAGCAGATATTTGGATACAATCAACACCTTCCACTCAAAATACCTCTGACAGGTCCAAACTAATGGTGACTAACTCCATGCTTCACTCACATCACAAATGTGATGCAGCACGTGACTACAGGTCCCCAGCCCATTTTTCGCCCTTCAGCTGGGTATTTGCCATTGTAATGAGAGTCACACACATACCCTGCAGCGAGTCCCTGTCCTCTCATGGATGCCCTCTGTGCACTGTCAAGTGCCCAACTCCCTCTCCACTTTTCAGTTCACTGTATTGCACATGTTGCTAGGACTCTGCTAAAGAAAGTTGCAACAACAAAATAACTGTGTGCCCTGCCTTGGATGGAGAGTCACAGACAGCTCTGAACAGCCAGAGCTGACTCGTTGCTAATACTGACACTGGAGATGAGCATGGAAGAACACACTCATTTCTTTTCTCAGCATGTAGGCCTGTGGCCTGTGCACAGCATATCCTGCCCTTATTTCAAAGAGGCTGAAGGGGTTGTTAAATGAAGTAAAATAGAGCAGGTTAGCATACGTGGCAGTGAGCAATACTGCATTGTATAGCTCGTAATGTGATTCCCTGAAGTTGCCTGGCCATCTCTGGCTCCTGAGACAAATTAAAAGTGGGAGGACAGAAGAAGAGCAGGGAGAGCATGGTTTTACTGATGGATACCGGCATACACGTTCATTCCAAGCATGGCAGGGGATGATGCATTCCAGCATCATTCAATATAAGGTCTTCTCTACCTGTCACAAGGATCATTGCATAATACAGCCAATACTTGGGATTGTCCTATCTGCTTTAGTCCACCTTTTCTTATCACAAAATAAAAATATCCACCGCAAAAACAGGTGGGGTTGTTTGGTTGTTTTGTTTTATTTCAGAATTTTCTGTAAAACATTTTGGGCTGCATTTCTCCCATAGTAACGGGAGTAACGTCACCATGAAGGCTACCACAGTTTTTGAACACATTAAAGGAATCACTAAAAAGGCTTTAAATTATCTAAGTTTAAAAATATTAGTGGTCTTACATACACTTTATCCACTGATCACTAGGAATTTGCATTGTATTTTAAATTAAAAGCTAGTTTGTCTTCTCTGTTGAGATGCAATTTTTTATACTCTGAAATCTACTGCAAGAATAATAAAGTTATTAATTAGTTATTAGTTTAAATTCCTAAACTCTTTCACTAGGCACATTGCATTATATAATTATGCAAAAGTCATTGACATGAGAGATGTTCCTGTTTAAAAATGCATGTTTAAAACACATTTTTATGTTGGAAAAAAGAAAGTGGTCTGGGATAGAGGTTACTCCTCTGCTTTTCTCCATTAAATAAAATAATTGTAGGGAAGAGAAAACACATTTGAGAAGTTGAGTTAGAATATTCTGCCCTCTGCTTCCTGCACCATGTGTACAAAATCCATGGGACAACTGTGGATAGGGATTGTCCTGTGGCCAGGAACAATCTATAAAATGCTGCAGAAACCACCCGACCTGCAGTGAGCTGACAATCTTCATGCCAAGTTTCATCCTCCCAGCTGCCAAAGCACCCTGCACTCTCATTTTCTCTGGAGGTCAAGAACCTCTCATATTAAACCACTTAGAATAGAACAGAGAAATCAGAGTTTAGGAGAGGAGGAGATTATGTGACTCTAAAGAGGAGATCAAACAGCTGTGAGTTTGCACTCACATCCTCCTCAAGTTTGTCCTCCTGCCACTAATCATCTATCCTGCAACCAGCAAATCCGTGGGCAGATTTCACTGGCAGATGGGCTGGGTCCTGCACACATGGTTAGGTGGAATTTTCCACTGCGCATATTATTTTAGGAAAACTCAAGTGATAATGTAGTTACAATAAAGCCTAGTTACTACACATGCTAAAGATCTGACCTCCCATACCAGCTGGAGGCCTGCACTTGAACCTACAGATCTATGGGCTTCCGGTCTCAAGTATCAAAGTATCACAAGGTGAATGAATTTTCTATAGCTCAGTATTTGAAGCACTTTTACCTTCTCACATCGGCTAGCTGAGAGTTACCCTATAACTGATAAACATGGAGATCAAATTTTTAATTGGGAAAATACTGTTCTAAATTTCCAGGAACTACAAAGCATCTAAAGCTATTTGAGATTTAGAACAAGACACTGAATTTCAATTCTTGGATTCCAATCAAAGACTAAAGAAACTACAAGCCACATGATTACTACTTCAGAAGTTTATGAGTTTCCTGAAGTAAGGAGATAATATAATGCTGAGTGTGAAGTCTGTATGAAAAAGACCACTAAACAAATGGCAAAAGAATAGTTTTGCATATGATTCAGTCTTTTCAAGTTAAAGACTTAAGATTCTGGTATAATCAATATTTTAGAAGGCAAAATGATTTTCAGGATTTGATTCCATTTAATTGTGGTAATCTTTCCTCTCTAGCATGCCTTGCTTCAAACTCCAGTCCATGTGGCATGCATTGTTTTCCTGTTTCAAGGTTATACAGGCTGAAGTTTCAGTAATGACATATAAAGACATATATGTATATATGGCAGCCATGGCTTCCTATTCTACTCTTACCCATTGGGAAGAGACTAAGCCACTTGGTGATTTAGAATGGGATTAACTGAGTTTTAAAGTTCATTTTACAAATGGTGGTCTGTAAGTTGGCATTTTTACCTCTTCTATAGGCAGACAATGAAATTGGCAGATCTTTCACATACTGGCTATAAACATATGACAGGTCTAGAAATGCCAGTCAGACTTTTGGGAAGAAAAATCATGAAGAAAGTCTGGTGGACAGGAAGACGGTCACAAAAGCAAACATATTTTTTGTGGGGATTTACTTCAATATGAAAAAACCCATGAAAGTTAAAATACTCTTTTGACTTCAATTCCTGGCCTGGTGTCCCAATGCAGTAAAAGCTCTTTCCCAGTGGATTTGTTTGGTCAACTTCTACTGTGCTTTCATATGTCCTCATGTATCTCCTATGAACCACATGGAAACCATGTGGAAATGCAAAAAATTAATTTTTAAGAAGACGAGGGGAAGAGCTAAATGCTCTTTATAGTGAAATTCGAGTCCCTTCCAATACCTTACACTAAATCCAGTATTTATTTAAATTTCTGTTACTCTTTGGCAATACAGGCTCTAACAGTACTTAGATTACAGTGTTCTAATGGAGCTGAGGCTTTGTCATAAAAACAAAATCAAAACAGACTTCAAAAATTACTCTAGACATGCAAAATTAAACCTCATAATGTAGTTGCAGTTTTTATATCTATTTTTAAATTATTCAGATCAGCTAGTGTTAGCTGCATAATCCAAGTTGCCTTGGATTCCTCTTGCAGGCAATGAAAAGAAACAGAAATATCCAGGAACAATTTATTTCTTCTACTGCAGATGCCTATTGTACGATAAAATAAAATAAATAGCATATATAATAAATAAATTAAATAAACAAATAAATAAATAAATAAAAAGCAGGTATCCATCTCTCACTGCTTACAGAACAGTGTCTAACTTGTAGAGGTGGAAGCTGAGGTAAGGTGAGCCCTGTTTTCACTCTGGGCCCATTAACACATGCCTGGCACAAGCACTATGCATGAGGCATGGGGATTTCCTCCCCCCATATAGAATTCCAGTCCTGTTTGCCAGAGAGTACCAGGTTTGTGTGAATTTATCACCTAGAGCTGTTTCCCCTCATAGAGCTTGAAGAGGAGAAACCCAGCTCAGCTTGTGGGGAAACATAAGCTTTCTTTCATGCTGAGGTATGTCTTACCTGCTCCTGGGCACAATCACTTCAAAGCCTTCCCAGTGCTGAATGTTGTGGCATGTATCTCACAACACCAGCCTGCATGTCAAAAATAGAATTTAACCCAAAGGCATCTGAATACTGCCAACGTATTTCAGCAACTTCTATACTGGGCTTCTGTAATACAGCTATAAAAACTGC
This sequence comes from Corvus kubaryi, assembly GCF_017639235.1. NCBI lineage: Eukaryota > Metazoa > Chordata > Aves > Passeriformes > Corvidae > Corvus > Corvus kubaryi. The sequence goes on from NW_024582056.1 coordinate 16,846,768, forward strand.
AACACTTAAACAAAGGTTAAAAAATTTTCACATGAAATGGGCAATTAATTTGATTTTCTAAACAGTTTGATCTAGTAGGAGGTTAATAAGGGGTGGAAATAGTTTTTTCGAGTCTCATTTAATGCTCAGGATTGTGCCTCTGAATTAAAGACATCATAAGCCAACCCAAGTTTAAAAATACAGATGTTTTGCTGATCATTTAATAGTGTTTAATTGCCCAACCTCTCTGCATTGAGAAAGAAAAAAACCAAAACATGATCAAATCAGCTGAAAAACCCTATTTGAAATGCAGGGGATTCATCATTGGATTTGACCCCAATTTTCTCTCAGATGTTAGACACTGACCTACACCAGTAAGTTTTCGCAGAGAAAGTTATACCATTATTGATATTCATGAAATCACTTCCCAGTATGGTACTAAGCAGAGCGACATTCTAGGTCATGTGTGGGCCATGCACCTATTTCATCATGCATTATTTAAAAAGAAAAAAAAAGTCACAGCTAAGGTGATGATATTATTAACTTGGTAAAAAAGCAATTAAAATTTTCAAAGAGTGAACTTTCAAATAGTGCAGCAACACTTAAATGTCATATTTCTGTTGCAAATGTATTTTTAATGATAACATTTCTTTGTAATGTAAATCAGCCGCCTCTCAATTATAACATGTTAATCAAGGTATTTCTCAATTGCTGCCTACCCATCAATGCCTACGAGTCCATCAGATGTCATTCTGTAAAAGCATACTAATTATTTGATTATATTTTAGTCAAGTTTTGCAAAACCAACTATTTTCTTCAAGACAGCATATTATGTGCAGATTTGCCTGTTGTGGGGGAGGGGAGAACAGAAGACACATCCCCCTGCCCTGTACCTTCAGCCCAATTGAAAATCCTTCAAGGTAGCCTAACATGTAGGACTTGATCCCAGAAACTGGAAAAAAGGAAGCATGGGTACCCACACACTGCTTCCTACTATCTCATGCACGTGTGTCTGAGGAAAAACAAAAGGCTGAGCTGAACAAATGCTTCCAAATAGTTCAAAGCACGTACCTCAAATGCAGAGCAGGATTTGATTGGGTAGAGGTAAATTTTGGTGACAGTGATGGGCTTGCCACCTTTCCTACATGTTGGCACTGCAGTCTCAGAAACAGCTGCCCTTATGCTTTCTGCCTCAGGCTCCAGTGGCTGCCAGCTGCCAGTTGTCTCTGTCTCAGATGGATTATTCCTGAGTTCTCCGTCCGAGACTTGCAGTATTGGAGACAATTTATCTGCACTGTTAAAAGAAAGGTGCTCATCTGGAACAGACTCTGTCATCAGCTTTGTAACAGACTGGAAAGGAATCTCAGCATCCGATTTGGAGAGTCTGGTGGCTATGATGAAATTCAAAAATGTCTGTGCATCTTCAAAAGAAGACATGTAGCCAAAGGATATTCTCACAGAACCAGTGGGACGTCCATCGACTAGGTCTATATTATCTCCACAGACATGGCCAGCCTAGTTTGAAGGAGGAAGAAAACCAGAGAGCTGTCATGAAGTTTGCTTTATTTCTCTCTAACTTTACCTAGTTATTAGTGAGTATCTTAATTCTAACCCAAAAAACTATTGTAAAAAATACAAGATTAACTCATCAATACAGAAAGAAAATGGAGAAAAACCCCACAATCATCTTATGATTTACTCAGACTCTGAAGAAAATAATTTTGAGCTGCTTGTCATATCCTACTCTAGGGGAAGAGATACTTCTCAAGACATATCAAGAATCCCTAAAAGGTTGTATGTCCCATGATTGTTATCTAGGACAATCCCCAGGCATATTCCAGTCTCACCTGCCTAGTTCACTGGGATTTAAACTGTGATATTATGTTCAGATAAGTGAACAAAGCATGAGACAGATGATTTTTCTGGGGCAGTTTTCTTGATATTCACTGTCAGAAGAGTTCCATTTTATACCATCAGTGGCTTATTCATGGCTTGCGTTAAACAGTCCAAACAGCAGAGAACTAACTCATCTGGGATGTCAGCAAAGCAAAGACTTGAATCTAGAGCTCAGACATCCAAAGTGACATTGGAATACTCATCATGTCTGTCTTGTTGATCCAGTCAACTCATTGCTTTTAGGATGGAGAGAACTAGTCTTTCCTCTAACACTTCCTCCTTTGAAGAGCACAAGTTTCCACTTGAAAAACTTTTGCTGAAAAATTCCTTGATTGCCCTATAGTGACCTCCATGAAGATACACATGTTAATATGTCTCTCATACAAGACTCTACGGAAAACTCTCCCTTAAGAGCAAAAGTTTCTCATTCTTTAAGTGAGTCAGTGAGTGCTGCCACTCACCACCAGTGAAGCAAGCTAGAGTCCATCCATTTAATATCTGCTCACCAATGGACATAGGATTTAGTCCTAACTCAGCATCCTATTCCCTAAGTGCAGCAGCTGTTGGGTTTTTTCCTCAGAATTTAATTTATTTACACATTTCTGTTACATTAAAAATGGAAGTGTGAATAGTTTATTTACATGAGGCCTTTCCTTAAGAAGAAATGTCACAGTACAGTGAACACAGATGCCATTTATGCAAGGAGAAATAAAAACCCTACATCTATGTCAAAGCATGCAACACAGTAGTAAATATTTTAATGCAGTGTGATGTAGGTTTTATCCTTGACAACAGAGCAGAATCAACATTTGCAAAATTAGGTTGCATCTGTTAATATACCCTTCTGTAACCCTTCTGCCAAGTATTGCTTGATTGACTGAGGAGAGAGGTTCCTACTGTGCAAATAAGTGAACGAGCTCCTACATAACATTCTAAGAAAACTAACCACACTTCTCCAGGGACCCTTGAGGACAGAAAGTCCTCCCTCACAGCCATTTTATCATGTAAATCTTCATCAGGGAAGGAAGAATACAGACAGCGCCCTGGGAAAATGTGAAACTGAAGTATATGTGCAAATGATGTGATAAAAGATGCCTTCCTCTATGCAGTAATGTTGTCAATAACTCATCCTGATCTTTCTCAAGGCACTGATGGGAATGGAATGTCCCAAAAAAATGACTGTGTAACTGTACCACCTCTTTATACAACCTTTGGCAGATTAAGTGTCTCTCCATAAATTTAACTTTGGCCTATCCCCATGTAAATGATACAGATCTAAAAGAAGTCACTCACTCCTTAGCAAAATCCTCCTTGTACAAGGAGACCTAAGAGCATTGCAGGTAGTTATTTGGCATTTTTCACTTCAGTAGAAGGGTAGGCTTTTTTTTGCTTTCTCAGAGGCGAGAGCTTCCATGGTAAATCAAATCACCATTTTGCCCAGGAAGTTTTTAAAGAACTGCAGCAGCCTTTAAGTACTTGTGCTATCAGTCCTGCATGTAAATGTGTTTGCAAAATTATCTATATGTCTCTGTGAATTTATGAGGGAGCTATAATATGATTACAGCCATTAGATTTTTCTTTTTTTACCTTTTGAAGAACACCATTAATAAAATTTTTGATTGTTCTGAATTAATTTACTGTAATTTCAAACTCCGACAAATATGCCGACAGGAAGCCTCCTCCACTTCACTGTAATACATCCTGCTATATATCTTTTAATGATAGCTTATGGAAAACATTAGTAATCTTGAAAACAGTCTTTACACTCATATTCTAACAACCTAACACACCAGTAACCTAAGTAGATGCCATCTAAATTTACTTCATTCTCTGAGATTCACTGTGTATTTGCCTTTATTGTTTCCTGTCCAGTTTGCACATGTATTTTAAACTGTAACACCCAAGACCAATAGGTCTACACGACTTGAACATTATTATGTACAACATTTAATTAAGCATACTTAAAGAAAAATATGAGAGGAATTGTCCAGGAACTTCTGTTCTTCTGGAAGTCTGGATGTCATGCAATTCCAAAACCAAAAAGAAGCCCCAATTTCCTATTTTCCAATGAAATAATAACAAGCAACACATACTTCTCTGGGTCCATCAAATGATTTTTGTTTCAATACCTTATTTCAATGAACTGAATTTCAGTTAATTTAGTTCTTTAACAAGGCAAGTGATTTTAAAGTTCATAGAAAGCAAATCAAATTTGTAAAGTCACAGAGACTCAAAACTGTGGGACATGATACACTTACTTTAGCTTTTAAATTTTTCTAATCAGATGTAGAAACTAACCTGCAGGTTCCTTTGGATGTCCTCATTGCTTATGTCCAAATGCATCTGGCAGGCTCCCGTGTTACAGAAACAGCCTGTGCGAACATGTATGTTGTGGAGACTGGCCATGCTGTCCACCTTCCCAATTCAGCAGAAGATACAGGAGAAGAAAGAAAAATAGACATTTTAAAGTTGTGGTCAACAAGATACAATGTTTTAAAGGTAGAAATCAATGGAGGTAAATGGTGTCTCTAAACAATTAACTTACTGTCGCTTTTACCCTTCACATACAGATTTAGTATTTTTCAACTTTGTTATTTCAGCTAGAAGAACACAGTGGTAGAAGCAGAGATGTCTACCTTAGCACTGAGAGACTACTACACACAAAACACCCATTCAGGTCTCGATCCTGTAAATGCCAGTACATCTGCTGAATTTTCAATCTGTGAACAGGTTTATTCACATCAGTACTGCTCATTACAGACCTGCAGCCAGGTGTTACTCGGTGTCTTGACAGAGCCACCACCTGCAGCTGCATCTGAAGAGACTGAAGAGAATCCTGGGGCACCTTTTCAGGTAGCTAAAGAAAAGCTTGTGCTCCAAGAATCTGAAAATGTAAGTCCTCATTATAGAAACTGAGGGCATCTGTGGGATTTTGGCACCCAAGTGCCGGAAGGATCAGCCCCTCAGTAAGCAATAGCATCTGCCAGGACAGGGAATGAACTGGAATGTCTCCTTGTGTCTGGCACATACAACCCCCCAATCTACCAAGTCCCTGGTGCATTTCTTCCTTGTGCTGTTAGGTATTACACCACTTCTTCATCATCCCATATAAATAATGAATGGGCAGAAATACAATACTTGATGACAAACTAGCATGAATAAATGATGGGAAGGAATGAAAATGATGTGCAAAGAGAACAGAAGAACATGCTCATATGTGCCTCAGAAGGAGACATATATATGCATGCACTGGGAGGACAGCACTGCAAGGGATACGGATTGTCAGGGTTTCATAGCACAGCGCATGGCAAGCGCACCACAGGGATCCTCTTAGCACAGCTAAGAAACCATGGAAGCTCACTGCAGGGACCTGGAAATGCTTTATATTGATTTCAAAAAGCAACAGCTGCAGCTGATAAGATTCGTTGAGCTAACACCAGTTATTTGGAAAAATGATAAACATTCCTGGTGAAGACTGCAAGAAAGGACAGCCAAATGCATGAAATCTGACCCCATCTGTACCACAGGCTCCCAGAACAACCTTGCACAACTTGCATTAACCCCTCTCTGCTTCTGCTCCTTTTCTATGGAAGGAGAGCTGAGAGCTCTGTGAATGACCACCCTGCAGATTCAGGAGACTCCACTGTACCACTGACAGAATCCTCCATGCACGAAGCTCTGGCTCAGCTGGATGCACAGCAACAGCTCAGCCTAAAGGGGCAGGAAAGGGAGTGTCAACCAACTCATACTAACCACTTTCCTAACTGTGAGCTCTTGCTTAGTCTGAGGTATCAGTATAAATGTTCAACATAGCTTCTGTAGCTGGCTAAACCTCTACTGGCTTTTATTATTTTTAACATAAATTCCCTCTGCACAGGATAATGGCCCAGTACATATACCAAACACTTTCTGGTATAATTCCATCTATCCTCTGTCTTGACATATCAATCTTCTATCTTCTGACATCTCTAACTGTGTAAGGTGCCAAGCACCTTTAAAGTCACTATCTCAGCATCTGGAAAAGCCAAGCATTCTGTAAGAGCTTACTCCATGCTGAAGTAATTCAACCTAAATAGTATTTAGCCCTGCTAAAAGCAGTTCAAACAGAGTTGTTATTCTTTTTTCATGTGTGGGGCACAAGGGTGTCAGCACAAAAATGTGCTGTATCTACAAAGACTCTACATTGCTGTAGTGCACAAGTTCTCAAGTTCACATTTAAATATGTTCTGCACCACCAGTTCAGTTCAAATTTGTTCAGTTCTCCAACAGAGATATAATCAAAATAACTCCATATATACAGACTTGGAAAGCAGAGAATACAATTAGCTCCAAGATCCCTGTTGATGATTAATGCCTTGGAGAATATCTTGTGTTTAAAGCACGTTTCTAAATTGAAGTTTTAGTAAAAGGCATCTGTTGAGAGAGACTGTTGTAGTGTCTCTAGCTTTGTTTTGTCAGAAGACTTCAATATGGGAACAGTGACATTTTCTTGACGTCTTTTTTCATTTAGATGAGAACAGTTGTCATTCTGCCGTAGCATGGTTTGTCATGGTGCTAGTGACTTGTGGGCGGATCTGTCATTCTGTTAATGATGACAAGCAAGGCAAAAATCATGACATATATCACTACTGAAATCGTACAGTTTGGTCTTATTTACTCAGTATACAAAAAGCCTTAAAATATATAATCTTTTTACTATTAATACTTTTTAAAAGAAATGTTCCTGGGGCAGCCTTTTAAATCAAAATGTATATGGTGTAATGAAGTTTCCATGATACATCTTCAAGGAATTACAAACAAGATTTTTAAAATAATTTTTTAAATTTTGTCAAATAAATTATTACTGTTCTTTAATGAACAGTAGCTCCATTCTAGCCATTCAATCCAATCCTCTTGTACAATAATACTTTAATTATAATATATATTAATCTGTACATTAGACAAGGACTACTGAGACATAAAAACATGATCATTAGAGGAATATGGGAATTGTGATTCAGGGAAAAAAATGTAAGTTATGAATAGCTTTACTATTAACTGAAGTTCATTATCACCAATGTGATAATGTGCACAGATCTTGGGAATGCAATGCACACTTTTCACTGGAAACAATGACACCATGTAAAGAAGCAGTAAAGGCAGCACTGCAAAAATATCTGTCCCTTGAATAGATGCTTGGTTTTCCCTTGGACATATGTTTTGATTTCCTCTTGTTTAGTTTCACCCTAGAAATACACTACTTGGGGAGTTAATTTAATCTCTCTCTGCAGTGCTACCACATAGCAAAACAAATAGAACATAAAACATCTGTTACAGTTATTTCGATGAAGAAAAGCTTCCTTAAATAAAACACATCTTTAAAATTGCCATAAGGAGCAATGATGGATATTGAGCTCAGGGTTATGAAATACAGAACGTCACTTGCAGTTCTGTCTGTAACAGCAGAGGCTGACTTTTGGGAGCCAGGAATGTGTTCATCAATGAAGGCACAGAAGCATGAATGGTGCTAATGATAAGTACACAGTTTAATGTACTTGGATTGTCAGTTTTGGTGATTCCTTGGGTCTGATATTTGGAACTATTGTGTCTTGGTCTTTTAGAGATTAAAGACTACAATTAAACTGCAAAACAAATGCAAAAACCTTGCAGCATTTTTACTGATTTCAGCCAGTGAGGACATGGCAATCAAGCCATCATGCTATCTTAGAGTCCCTTCTATCTCAGAGCCCTTTGGTATTCATTACTTTTTCCAAGGCTCTTTACTGTAGACCTGGTCCTGTAGGTTGCTTCACACCCCAACACTTCCAGTGTCACATTGTCTTAATTTTTGACAAGCAAAATGTGCTTTTCACACTTCCAAGCCACGGCCTTCAAATTTAATAAAGATACAGAAATGAAGTTTGCCTAAACCAATTTTTTAAAACTGTTATTTTTTTTCCATCAGTGAGCTTTCCTTCAGCATTTCCACACTGATCAAATGTTCACATTTGGATTTTTTTTCATAGTGCTCTATCTAATAAATACATTTTTTTTTTTTTAATATATAAAAAATATTGACGTGGAGAGCTTTCCCCCCTCCTCACTTTAATGCATTACCCTACTGTAGTGCCCTCTTGGAAATTTGGTATTTTAGTTGACACTCATTAGCTGGAAGGTTCTGAGAAGAAATGACATTCTGGTGTGTTCTGCTTTCCCATTTCCTGTCACACAATTGCACTGGTGACTTCTCTGCATTTGCTAAATGACTGACTTCTGCTGTCCATTCACTTCAGGGCCCCTGGGGCACTCAGTGAAAGCTGTAAGCTTTTCTCTGGCTTCAGGTTCCATTGAAAAAAGTCTGAGAATGATACTTGCTGGAAGTACGTATATACTAAATGAAAGTAAAGATTTACAAATAGCACATAATTTTGCATTATTTCTAATCAATTAAGTCTAAGACTTTCACTAAGAATGATGAATGTTTTAGAAACCCTGCTGAAGTCATTCCCATAGGATGCAATTCTGTAGCTCTTATTCAAGCAAGTACTTATTTGTGTAAGTTATCTCACTGAGTATCACAAGAATTATTCACATGAACAAAGGAAATTGTTATAATACATCATGAGGTGTTCTGAAAAAAAAAATCATATAATTCAGTACTGGCAAGTACTGTCCTTCAGGAATTGGGATTAGGACTTCTCATTCTGCTTTCTACAATGCCAATGCCCAAATATCAGAGCAGTTTGTCTGTCTGATGGATTTGCTCATTACAAGAATTTCACTGCACACCACTGATGGCTGGTTATAAAACAGGCTTCATGACGCTGTTCTCCACATCCACTGGTAAATTAATTCACTGATTCATGGCATGGAATTGGAGAGAAAGTAAGCTAGCTCTTTCTGTCATCCAGAATTTGACTGTGAAACGCTGTTGCTGATGCAAATGTGTACTTAATCTTGTTTAATACAATTTAATAAGAAGTAGGTCAGAAGGAAAAAAAAAAAATCAGTACTTGTTACCAAATCATTAAGTGGGGGGGGAAAGCATTTTAGTTGAGTTACAGTATCATTAATTGTTTTAACTGCATGGTTTTCGGCAACAAAGGCATTTTTTTCCATCTCAGAGAAATAATTTCTCTGTGGGCAGATTCCCTCAGTATTGAGGAATCTGATCCTCTCCTCTTTTTTGCCTCTCTAGTTGTAGACAATGGTTTAAATTAACTGAAGAGAGGATGTGTATCTCTATTCAGTCTTCATCCATTCATTGCTTACTCTGACCAAAATCCCTTTGGTAGAAGGCAGTGAAGTATTAGACAGAGATATTGAAATTTACTGAAATTGTCAAGTTCAGTGTCCTGATAGTATAAATGCCATCTTATCAGGAAACCTGCAGTCAATGTGATAATTTTCTCAGCTACTTTTGAAGACAGCCAAATAGCAGGTAAGATTGCATGGGATAGAAGCAGACTGGAAACATCAGCATAATTCAGAATATGTGGGTTGCCACTCTGCAGGCACTCTCACTTAGAAGATGCCATATACATAGTGAACTGCAGGTTCTTCATGCTTAAAGGAGTAACAATAATTTTACATTTCTGAGAACCAGAGGCTAAAAGACTTCCTGGGGAGGGGGTAGCTATAAAAAAGAAATGTAACAACGAAACACAGTCTTGTTAAGGGATGACTTAACATTTTTTCAACTGCTTTTTTCTTTCCTTCTGTATATGCAGCGAATTTGGCATGGACTTATTTGAACATATGTAAACTTAATGAGTCCACAATCCAACTATGTGAAACTGAACAGACTGATGAATAGGCTAAACATCTTTCCTTCTTTGATTTGGTATCTTAATGGCCATAGGTCTCTCCAATCAGTGATACTTTGTCTTCCATTTTTTGTGGGTTTTTTTCCTCCAGTTCAAGCTGCATTCACTGACAATGAAAACCTGGTTTGCTAAAATGATATCAGGCAACAGATGGGTTTCAGGAAGAAAGCAAAGTAAAGGATCTCAAGCCCCCTGTGGTTTCCTAACTGACTTCAACAAAGCATCCTCTTGTGAGTCATAGAAAAACATCTGTATCTGTACATCCCATTGAGCATCCCCAGCTATTTTGTAGGCTAAAGGCTTTCGGTCAAACTGCTGCTAGTCAGAAATGTGAAAGCCAGAGGAAAACTACACAGAAGGCTAAGCTATAACTCATATCAAGAGGGATAAAAGGGGAATGTAGCAGACTAATACAAGTGGAAACAATGCCTAGAAATAAAAATGTGCAGTGCATGATACTGAAAGTCTAGTGACATAGGTTTAATTCATGTCACAGTTAAAATCTTCTCCACCTTTTCCTCTTTCTTTTAAAGCAGTTAAATCCTCTTCTGTCTGTATTTAACCCCTGAAAACAGAGATAATAGAACACAGGGAGGTTGTGGGGTCAAAATCTCATATTACTTTAATTACAGCCACAGGATCCTATACAGTAGTGTGGTGGGGTAGAGGGGTGTGGGGGCAGGAAGAAGAGTAAAAGAGAAAAAGGAAGCAGAGTAGTAGAGAAGGTGGGGCCAGGCTCTTTTGTCTTCAAAGGATTCAGATGATGGACTGAAACTAGACACTGCATGCATTCAAAAGCAGCTGATCTGCTTTTACCAAGATGAAGGCAAACGGAATCCAGTGGAAGCTGTCAAAAGTGCAGTTCTTCTCCTGCTATCATGTGCTCTCTTTTCACATTTCTCCCATATGACAAGGTCTGTAGTTTAGAGCCACAGTTTGGCCCTGTTACCAAACAGAAAATCTTTAGCCTCCCTCATTCATCTCAGATTCTTTCATCTGAACAACTATAAGCATCTTTCTTTTATCTCCTTTCGTTTCCTTAGCAACGTGCAAGGACACTCCAGAGAAACACTGTCAGGCAACACGTTCAGTCTAGTCTTTCATGAAGCTTTCCAACCTTGATCAGCTCTGATGTGCAGTTTAATAGTAGGCAATTTCAAGCACACTAACTCACATGTGTCTTTGTCCTCCTGCAATGAGACATTACAGAAAGAACTCAGCCTGTACTCTGTCACTACTACCTCAGCAAGAAGAGAGCTTCATTACCTACTAACTAGGTTTGCATTTCTCACATTGAGCCTCTAAAATTCAGCACCTCCTTATGTTCAGTCAGTGACCCCTTGCCTAGATCAACAACGTTGCCTCCTATGTTGTGAGCTCCTTTTTGTAAGGGCTGTCTTTGAGCACCCAGTGCTGTGTCATGAAAGCAAAGATCTGGACTGTAATGATTTCTTGCCAGTTTGAAGAAATAAGGTGCCATTTATTGACATGCCAGTGTGGTTTACTTCACTGCTGCTATCTTCCTGGTCCAAGACATCCACAGCACAACTGGAAACTAACTGGAGCCAAAGAAATCAGTATATGTTCAACAGGAATCTTCACAAGAATCTTTTTGTCCTTATCATCCTGTTTGCATTCTATTATGTTGGTCCATCTGCCCTTCCTGGCTTCCTGAAATCAATGGCTAAATCCATAGCTAAAATCAATAGTGAGTAATCACCTCAGCAATTTTTAGGTAGCTATTGGGAAGATGGCCAAAAATCCCATTAAGCAAGTTAGAGAACACTTTTCTTTCCCTAACTCATCAAAATTAATATAATGAGTGGTTATGCTTCTAAAAGCATTAGTGTAACTAGCTCAGAGTCATATGACCATTGCTGCAAAGACATTCTTAGCTGGAATTAAAAAATGCTGGATTTCCATTTTCTGTGGCCCAGATGAAAAAATGCTGCACTTACAAAACTGAATTATTGTTTTACACAGAACTAAAAAGAAACAGATGGGAAAAAAACCATAAAAGAATTAAATATGAAGAGCAGCAAAGATCTCTTGCTTAATAACTTTCTATGAAGACTTATTTCAAATAGATTAAATGAAGTAGGAGGTATCCCCCATCACTGCCCACTTTTTTCATATTGTGGTATGACTTTCCAGATGAGTACTGACAAGTAGTACCAGGCTTTGGTCAATCTGATCCAATTGACCTGGTAGCAACTTCCTGTGCATGGGAAATGCTGCAGCTTGTTTCTTTCCTTCACTCCTGTCGTTCACATGTTGCCATTGCTTTTATTCTGTACCTATGCACCATGTGTACAGTGGGCTGGAGATGATCTTCTAGTGCAACTAAAAATATCTAAGACACAAACAGCAATTATTTCAAGAAATCGACCCACTTCAGGTATTGCCTGGTTGCTTTTATCAGGTAATGATAAGCAGTGATATGAATATGTATTGAACCAGCTGTGTGTATATACAAATGTATCCGCCACTTGATATCTGAAGATTTGACAGTATTTAACATATTTTCTCTCCACTCCTGTGAGGTGAGAGTAAATTGGGAAGATAAGGCATTGAATCCCTCAAGGTGACACTGAAAGCCTACAGCAGGAGGGCATTTTACCTGGCTGTTTGTGGGTCCTGGTTACTAATCTAAGTCCAGCTAAACAATTACTTAAGATATTACTAAAGGAAAAGGAAGCTTTTAAAAGAGAATATTGTGCAACTAAAGCAAAGAAAGTGTACTTGCAGTATGAAAACTCTTCCAGAACTGCTATCACCATGATATTTACCTAAAGCAGCTACTTTTTTGTGCATTTCCCATCCTGCCTCATACCCCTTTGTCCCACGTTACTTTTGTTTGCAGATCTGTTCAAATACAAACTGATGGAATAACTTCTACCTGCATATACAGCTCTGTCTCTTCCCTCATCACACCTCACCCATACAACACTGCTTCATGCTGCTTGTCCGATTCTTCCCTGCCTTGGATATCTGAAATCCTCTTTTTTCTGCTTTTTTGCCCAAACTGGTGTGTCTTTCTTTGCCCAATACACGTAATAATGGACTTTAGCTGCACTGTGAGAAATTTATTTTAATTACTAGGAAATATTTTGTAGTACTGACTATAGCTAAGTTCCAGAACAAATTGCTTCTGGTAAGAAATGTTTAAGTAAAGATGACCATGCAATTCTAAGATAGATTTTTCTCCCTCTACATCTCAAACCACAGGGTAGAATTTGGCTTGGCTGCTAAGCTGCTTACAAGGCAATTCACTAACATAGAATGCTTTGGATACAGACGGATAAATGGGTTAAAAGGAAAACAAAATATTATTTATTGGGGGAATCTCACTCTGATTTTGCCTTCATCAACCAGGGTGCTACTACTACCAAGGTTGTGGGGTTTATCCCCATCTGGGCCATTTACTTAGGGTTGGACTTGATGATCCTTGTGGGTCCCTTCCAACTCAGAGTATTCTGTGACCAGGAACTAAAGATTATACTCATAACATGTACTGCTAGCAGAAAGAGGCTACCAGGGTAGGAAAAGAGGCTTCCAAGAGTGTCACGGTGAGTGGTTGGATGTAAGTGATTTGAGGCCACACATTCCAATGGAAAACCCTGGTCTTCACTTCAGAATGATAGAAAGCAAGGGAGGAAAGGAAAAAACCCAGCAGAGGGTCATCGAGTCAATCCTTACATTAATTCAAGGACAGTTGAGATAGAGGAAGGTAAGTGAGACAGTGGGCACATGCCATAATAAGAGCAGTCATCGAACTGTTTTATAAATTTAAACTGAAGGGACACACACTAGAAGTTGTCTCTTGAGAAATGCTGATTTTTTCTTTAATTGAGAAATGAGTGAAGAAAGTAAACTCAAAGTCTAGACCTCCCTTCACTCAATCTGGATTGATGAGGGTGAGCCAGGACATGCTAATGTAGGCTCCTAGACAAAACTGATTATAATCTATGTGAGCAAGGCTCTCAGTCTTGAGAGGCAAAACTCATTCATATGCAACACTGCAGAAGAGCCTTCCTTAGGCAAACCAAAACGTTTACATTCTCTGTCTTTGGCAGCTATTCCTGTTATAGCAGTTTGTCTATCACACACAAGTGTGAAGTGGTAGGCAAGAAGGCTGAGACTGCTAATGGACTGATGCTCATTCCCTCCATGACGGGATTTTTAGGGGACATGGCAAGAATATATATATAGCAAGGGAACTTTTGCAGGTGAGCCAATCACAGCAAGTTACTTGTGCTTAGGTCCAGGCTCCAAGCAAAGGAGGCAGTGTGAAAAAGGAGAGTAGGGATGGATGCTGGTAATCCACAGCTAAAATGTGAAATGATGGCCATTTTTCAAAAGACAGCCATGATGGTTTGCTCACTTTTTAAAGCCCATTACTAGCTCCATTACACACAGGAGGAGAAAAAAATATTGTCTCAGAAGATCAGAGTGGAAAAATAAAATTTTGATAAGGGAAGGGCTATTTTTGACTAGTGGCATAACACTGAACTGAAAGGTGTGGCCGGGTAAGAGCTCTCCAGTGCATATAATTCAACAAATGTTTCAGGTGAAATTCCATCTGTCCATCTGTGTCTCCTACCTCTTTCCACTCTTCCAGCTTCCAAACTGACTTTATAGAATAAAATATGAAGGAATTATAATATAACTCTGCAATTATCTACTGAATGTACAAAGAGAATTTCACAGGTCTTGTCTCCCTATCAAAACAAAGAGAAAATTTTATAAATAATGTTAGCATAAAAATCTCGCAGACCAGAGATGGTGATGTTTTATCATATCTGCAAATGGAAGAGACCCAGTTTATAAGAAATCCACTTTTTTTGTGTGTATCATTGTTTCAAATCTGTGTTGTTCTCTTATGACCGTTCCATCTCTTTGGCATTCAGATCAGGTTGGAATTCATAGAGTCCTATTCAAGTTTTTACTAAAAAAAAGATGGCAAGGATGCAAACTGAAGCTGAGTCATTGCTGTCAGTGTTCCAGAGGCTGGAAAAGACTTGATGATGACAGAACACGTGGCATTCATATATGCTGAAGGTTGCAAATATTCATTGTTAATAAATGAGCTGCTGATGATTCTCCGTGTGAAGAGTTTGCTGCATTAGCTCAGCACCAGGTATATATCTGTAACACCATTTTTTGTTACATCACAACCCCTCTTTAAAATCTAGGGCTGATTGCTTATCTTTTTCTGGTAGCCTCACAAGGAAGCAGAAGATTGGCAGTTTGCTGCTTTAATGTCAACTCTTCTGCTTCTATCCTGCAGACGTCTTTCATCTCTACCCCTGCACTTTCGCATCTTTCCAAATTACCAGTCTGTCATCTGTCCACACTTCATTAGCAGCAAAAACCATAATGCTGGGGAATTATCCATTCTTGACTAGACAAGTATATATATGAAGAAGCCATTTGGCAAAAAGGCCATCTTTATGTCCTGGGCCTGTCAAGTACTCATCATAATTCAACCCTTGTTAGTAACAGGGGCTTTTTGATGTTGCAGTGCAAATAAACACATAACAAAATGACAGAGATGCTACTGCAGAAGACAGGCATCTTGCGTGAAAAGAATACAGGTGTCCTCCCAAGTGATTTCAAGAACAAATTACTACCAATAGTAGTCTATGAGACAGCTTTACCGAAGGAAAAAAATTTCATGGAAAGTATTTGGTGCAGCTCAAAGGAGGAAATTTAATGCAGTTTTAGTGCTTAAAGACAAGAGATTTATGGAAATTTCAAAACTGTAGTAGTTTTATTGCTAGATAAATGTATCATGAAAAATCTAAATTAAAACCAAAGCTAGTGAGTGACTATGGATGTTGGGAGTCTGAAAGTCCCTCTTATTTAATTGTTTTAATTACCATTTAGAGCCAAAAAACCTAAACTAGTAATTAAACTGTCAATTAAACCAATGATACATATAGTATATAACAC
This sequence comes from Corvus kubaryi, assembly GCF_017639235.1. Lineage (NCBI taxonomy): Eukaryota > Metazoa > Chordata > Aves > Passeriformes > Corvidae > Corvus > Corvus kubaryi. Next base: position 16,862,403 of record NW_024582056.1, read on the forward strand.
AATTTTATTCCAAGTATAATATTCTAAGACGGTATTACCCTTCAACAGTCACAAAGAAACATTCAAACAAAAAAGCAATAGCAATTCAACTAACTTCCACAATTATTTCACTCCCACCCTATCACTTCTTAACATCCAAATACTCTATATCATATATATTGGGACAGGAGGCTGTAAAAATTGCTGCCATCTCTGAGAGTGCAATCATGGTGTGGCTATTTGTTTCTCACTTTAAAGAAATGCCTTCATTTGCTCTTCAGTGCTGCAATGAAAGTTTTACTCAAAGATGAACATGAGACTGTGGGTATTTCCTCTTGGTGCAATTTACCCCATGTATGTAATTCAAGAATGTTTGTGTTTAGTGGCACAATCTTGTTACCTCTGGTAATTAAACTGATAACACTGAGAAATGGATTTCAATCATATGAGCAGGTAAGAATAACTTTCTTCCCCATTGCTACACAGATGAAAGACATAATTTTTTCTCTGTTTTCATTTTTCAGCAGCGGTGTTACATGTCATGTATTTCACTACATGCCTTTCACATCCTAAATATATTGGGCTTAGTTCAGAGTTTTGAATATCATGCCAATTATGCAAATCTTGAGGCTTAAATGTAAGCTTGGTATCCTCTGAAGACAGCATCTACTTATGAAGTCTTTCTTGCCAATCTCAAATGTTCCAAATAAACTGCTCCAAGCCTCCTCATAATATTTTCTCTGGAATCAGTTAGCCATATTGTCCTTTTCAAGCTACGAAATGTTAATGTCCAGCCACACTGTGCCCTACCATAGGCAATGGACACATAACAATTGCCTGTCAGAAAGACAAATAGAACTGGTTCAATGCCTGGTTTTAAGTAATTAATTATAGATGGGATATCATCCATAAAGAAATAGGATGGTCTGTCATTTCTCTTTTAATAGACAAAGATAACCTCCTGATTCATTAACTGTTTCCCACTAGTAGTAGGTATGTCAGATAGAAACACCATCCAATTTTCCCTTCATAAAAAAATCCCCAAACCACTACAGAGCCTTCTGAAACTGTGTTCTCCTGACTCCACAAGATTGCATTTGGAGACTGCCCAGTGCATCCACATGGATATGCAGACCACAGACACAACCAAAGCAGGGGACACTATTTCACTTCCAAACCATTAACAAAAGTATTGGATTCAACTTTGATTTGAATAAACCTATCTAATTTTAGACATGCATGCAGCTGACTGCTTACTTTCTATTGAAAGATGAAGCTTTCTTTCTGTTGTATGTGTTTTCTTTGTAATCATAAAGAAGAAGCAGCAAAGACTTTTCTCCCCCGTAACTTCTATAAGGTGTCTATGAAAGAATTTAATTCCATAAAGAAGCCAATTATATATATATCACACATTGTAGCTTTGGAAAGAATAGTGCTGCTGCTTATTAATTTCTAAAAATCATTAAATTGCACATTATTTTAATTAAACAAAGTAGTCTAACAGACACTGCAGATGTGACTGGGATGAGTTTGAAAATTTTATAGTTATTCATTCTACATATGCCAGAAATTTCGATAATCTGGTGAACAGCACAATCCAGATGATACAGATCAATAAAGAAGCTTTTTATGATCAGCCACTGGAGCAAACAGGCCCAATGGATTCTTAAGACTATAAAAGAATTTTTAATTTGAGGGTACAGTTGAGTTTTAAAAACTGAAACACAGATGAGCCATTTTTACTAAGAAATTGTGGAAATCAGAAATCAAAGTAAAGGTTTTGGTTTTAACCAAAGAACAGAAGCAACATCAAAGTGTTTGGGGAGTTTTACAAACTCAGTTGTGTTAATATCTCCAGCCTTTTCTGAACATTGTCACACATATTGAAGGCTGCATGAATGACTAACTCACTCCTAAAATGTGGACTGCTTTGAAATGAAATGTGGTGAAGATTTGCCATATTTGGTAGCATTGTCTAAAAAAAGATTTATGTTAAGAAGAGCTTATTGAGTACTACACATTTGGCCATCCCATGTTAATCACGTAAATGTTTTAAAAAAATGTAAAACTCCACACTTGCAGGCCACAAAGTGAGTGCTTCACTTCTGTTTTCCTTTGTGAGAAATGGATCTCATTCTTGTAGACATATCTCCATGTTCCCCTCCTCATCCTGTTCTCTCAGGCAGCCAAGGAAAAAAAAGAAGAATCCAGTAAAACAAGAGAACTGTGTTTTTTCTGCCTTCTGCTGATGAGCAAGTGAGCTGCTCTCACCTCTGTGACCCACTGCCTACATGGTGCACAACCACACACACAGTTATGGTCACACACCATTACCTCTCTGCTGAAGGGAGAAAAGGTTAATGAAGTTTCATCTTAAAGATACTTGGTATACCTGATGGATAAAGGCTACAAAATGCTGCTGAGAAAGACAGCATTTAAGGATTTCTTGAACTTGAATCTCATTCTTTACACTGATCATTCAACTTTATTCCATGTTTCCTCAGGAATATTACAAGAATGCAGTAGTTAGAACTGAAGGGAAAAGAGAACTCCTCTTTCATTGGTGACTGCAATATTCTGAGGTCTAATTTCACTTATACGTCAAAGCTCCAAGGCAGTCTCTTTATCAGCTTTTCCAGACTTGCTCTTCAATTCCCAATTTTGAGTACTCTAGAGAAGGAAGCCAACAAAAAATCAAACTGCCTAGTCAAACAATCCTGTTAAAACAGCCCACTTCCAAACTTCCTATTTGTGGAGTAATTAATCTGTAAGATATTGCCTCTGGCTATTATGTATTTTGTATTGTGCTAGCACTATTTATTGGATTCTTTCTATTGCTTTAAAAATGGTGTGTATATATGGCGCAGAGCTATGAAGAAACAAACCCAAAACCTCAGAAGGGACTACTATGAATAAAGGATTTCTTTTAGGCTAAAGAATTCACTGTGAATATGCTTAAAATACAACCATAAACTCAAGTTAAGACAAAAGAAAAACATACCTGTGAAAAGCCGACCACTTCTCCATTTTCATCGAGCATGTTAAAATTAATGATTGGACCTTGGACATCAGGACTGCTGAAGTCTGTATCATTGTAAATACGTACTACAGGAGCCCCATTGGCATATCTCAAGTTAGACAGCACAGTATAGGTGTAGTGAGCTAATGCAAAGGTATGTTGTTTTATTTTCTCCATTCCACCTACAAAAGAAAAGTGCACGTACATGTCAGGTGCATTATTTTTATGGCAATGTAAAAAAAAGGATGATATTTCAGAGTGGCGCAGTCTGAGGCAATTAGTACAAAATTGATAGTTTTGTGTTTCTTTAAATGCATATACAATTTTCAAATGTTTCTTTTCTCATGTAGAAGTTTCAGAAGTACTGTTGCACCAAGGATTTATCTACAGTTAATCTACTGTAGAAACTTTAGGAAGCTAAAGTTTCACGGAAATGGATTACAGGAATTACGAGATTTATAGTTGCAGTCTATACATAAAACTAAGATGTTCTGACACAAATAAATTGAAAAGCAAGTTTTTCTCCAGATCTCGCTCTGGAGATCATGGGAACACAACACAGAAAGTGAACTGTTATGTCTGAGATAAAATGAAAATAATAAAATTCTAAATGTAATGACAAAATAAAAATGTCATTTTACAAGGAATTTATTAGATTAATGAAGAATTATTCTTCCAATACTTCTTTCTGTAGAAGAAAAAGGACATTGTGAATGCTTCATTGACTACATCCATGCAATCTGGGGGCTCAAGAGAAACTTTACACACAAGTTTTCACAGAACTTGGCCTAGAAAAACATAAAGAGGAAATAAACTTTTTTTTTTTTTTTCTACACTGTATATTTTGGAAAAGAGAACCTCAGAGAATTCCTGACAGATGAAGATCTCTTCTACATCTCTGCTCTTTGAGGAGAGGTTGTGCCTTTGCTAGATATCCCTATTGAAGGGGCTTCTATTATGCACACTATGCACTGCACCATGGTGGGTCTACATCGTGCGGAAAGAACAAAAGAAGGTAAAGAATCACCAAAGACTTCTTGAAGTAGAAGAGCATTTTTCCTTCTGGGTTTTAGACCCAGAGTTTTTCCTGTAAAAATGAGTATCCTCTTTGAAGCTCGAAAGCATGTTTCACATTTTATTTTTACCTTTTTTTATTAATCTTTGTAACTATGAATCTCACTTCTGTGCATATTACTTTTATATTGAGTATCTGGAAATTTCCACCCTTGAATTGAAATTTTGTAATCTTGTTGACTTCTGTGCCTTTATTCATAAAAAGACCGTGCCATTTATGAATGTATATAAAGGGAAAAAAAAAGATATATTTCTTCTGACATGCAGAAGAATTGTAGCAGCATCTGTTATTTCACTATTCTTTGAGTTTCTCTATCATGTGCTATGTCCTTTGGATAAGTTGGGAGAGCATACATTAAAAGCATAGAAACAGATTAGATGTAAGGTGGAAGTACATTTTTTGGTGCTGAAGAATAATAATGAGGAAGAAGATTTCTAATGAGATACTAACATGCATAGCACTTGCAAGGAAGCATGCCAGAAGCTAATCAGTGCAATTTCTAGATGTTAGCCACAGTAAACTTGGCAAGCATCTCTAGAACATTTTGGTCTGAAAGATGTATTTCCAGAGTCTCTGAGAATAAAAGGTTGCCTAGTCAGAAACGTCCTAGTCATTGTTGGGTAGAAGTCTTGAAATAGCAAAAAAGAAGACCAAAACCACACAGAGAAAAAGTTATTTCTGAGCATTTGCCAGAAAGTAGCTGTCTTAAGAGAAGTGACTGCCTTGTCAGCTTCTGAGATGTGTCTAATCTCCTGATTCAGAGCTTTTCCAAATTGTCAGGAATCTTTTAATAGAAGATTAAACTACTGTCCTTGCGCCTGGTTGAAGAAATCTCTTATTCAGAAATTTCAGTCACTCATTCAGAGCAATCATCCTGCTATCATTTCTATATTGTTTTCAGCTATTCTCCTTTAAAGTTTCTTAATCACATTTCCTTGTTCATTAGCAAGAAGCTGATGAGCCTTTTAATTATTTATTCTGACAAATCCAAATGCAATAGCCTGCAGTTGCTTTCCTGCCCCGTGATTGGAGAAAGGAAGCTGTGTTGCCAGGGTCCCATATTTTTAAGTAGCAGAATAGGTGGTAATTAGGTCTGATGTCACAGAAAACCTTATGGAAAAGCTGCCAACAATCTGAAGTTTGTTCTGACAGAAAAAGGGATATATTCAAAAAATAGATCCAATTTATTTTTATTTTGTTCAACAAAATTATCTATACTGCGTATTGCATAAATCCAGTGCTTACCTCATCTCCCTTCTAGAGACAAGAATGTGAGCAAGAGAAAATAAAAACCAGAACAAATCTCTGTTTGAGAATAAAAGTAGTAACACATCATAAGCCTTTTGGAAGACTTACAATTTGGAAATTCATTGATACTTCACCTCAAGAAGGTGCTAGGAAGGACTCAAGTGCCTTGACTCCTTCTCAGTTTAGGGATTTTATTCCTTTCTGCTGCATTATTTCATTAAGGTGAATTGCATCTAGTTGCTCTTAAAAATTATTTTAAAATGCATCCCATAATGCCTAAACTACATCAGATGAAGTCTATCTAATACCATCCACTGTATTTATGAGTGTAATGTGTGTAGGAACACATTCAGCACAAAGAATGCTCACAGTCCACAGTCTGCACTCATTAGTGACTTCTTGCTATAGCGGAATCGTAAGGACTACTCTGTTAAAAGGGAAACTTCTGCATTTCTGTGGATTAATATGCCCCTTACTACTTTGTCTCCATGTGCATTTTTTGACATTACATTAAGCCAGACACGATCATTTAATTAATTCTTCTTCCCAGTAGCACCAGATTTTCCACATAAATTGTTGCTACAAAGAATGCTATATACTTCTGCAGTGCTAAAGTTTTTGAGCAGAACAGATTGACAAAGCAAGTTTGTACTTTTGTGCACAAACCTCCTTGCCAAAGTAATCTAGCAAACCTGTGGAGATGCTGTTACCCCTCATATCGCTGATGTATGTTTGCACACAACAGCATTCTGATAGGTCAGCTCCTATCAGATCTGCCATCCCATCTTTTACCTCAGTTTGGGTATTGTTATGGAAACTAACAGTGTTCCAGTATGGAAAATTCAGAGTGCCACTGCACTGGATAGCCCACAGATAAATTTGTAATGTCAGCTCTTCCATAGGAATTGCATGTGGGCCTATGCCTCTCCACAGAGACTGTTTGAGAATGTGGGACAGTTAAGTCATCTGGAAGAGAAGGAGAAGTTATGTCACGCTTACGAGAGGGTACAAACTATGTGCATCCAAACTATTCACAATTGTCATCACGGTATAGTAAATCCACTGCTTGTCTTGCCTGGTGATAACATCTTGTATCTCCATTACCTCTGTCTTGTTAGCTGCTTGTTCTATGCAAAATAGAGTAAGATTTTCTTTTTTCCAGTGGAACTTTATCTAATCAGAGACATCTGAGATATACAGATGTCCAACAAGTATTCAGTGAAGAATGATTCTCAGTTAGCATGGACCTGATTTTGCATTACATAATGGCAAACATGTAATGGCATATCATCTCCTCTCCGAAAGAACCAGGATTTCAGCAGCCCAAATGTTCAAATGTTAGCTTTTCCTGAAAGAGCTGTAGACAAATAGGCATATGTCAACACCTATAAAAGATTTTGAATAAAGAGATTAAGATAAAGCAGAGACTGAAAATGAGCCTCTAGAATGAAAGCTCTGGTGCTTAAGGTTTTCAGGCTGCACTCAGAAACCTCTGTGATCGCATTCAAATACATTTTTTATCTCTCTTATTACGAGAAGCTAAATACCAGAGATAAAGAAGAAGAGAGACATAAAACAAATATACAGTTATTGTTCTAACTCAGTGTGAAAAAGCCACAGAAATTGAGGTTTAAGCGACAAATTCTCTATCACTCCAGTGAATCCAATCTTCCGTCTATCTTTGGATAAGAGAAAGATCAATGTGATTCACTGTTCATCAGCATCACCTAATAGATAGCAACGAGGCAGAGAAATAATGAGCTGAAATCTCAGCAAACCAATCAGCAGGGAGTGAAACCAAGATGTAGCCACTTTCTACTGAATCCCAGACGAGACAGATCACCACGCAGGACCGGTGAGCCAATGTGCTAATGAAACCACGGAACCTGGAAATCCTGTCAAACACTTGGAGTCCTTCCTTCATTTCCTCCAAGAAGTGTACATTAGGATTAATTTCTGAGTGGTTTTGGAGTTCATTTATGCATAGAATTGGATGTCTCTGACTGAGGTCTGTCACCTACTTAGTGTTATTCTCCCCACAAAAAAATCTCTTGAGGATGAACTTGGTAATGGTAATTTTTTGCGAATTTGAGTGCTTCAGCTTTAAACCACATTAAACAACGTATCCTAACCACTGCTATTCTTTATCACTCCTGTTTTAAGCAGAATGCTGCAGACCTGAAAATGAAATATTCTTAAGATTATCCAACTCCCTGCCACTGAAGTGCAACCCTGAAATGTTATAAATACAAGAAAAGAAAAGAAAGAGAAGAAAATATAATCAACTTGATCAGTCATCCCTTGGTAGAGCTTCTACATCTATCAATAAAAATATTAAATACGCCCATTCCTGGTGGGATTTTCCCCCCTAAATTATGAGAATAGCTGCCCTAAGTAAGACCAAATCTAGCTACTGCCTGCTTCCCAGAGTGAGGAGTAACAGATGCCTAGAGGAAAAAATATATGAAAAAAGGTATGTAATTTCTAATCAGCTACAACGAAGTAAACAAAATACATATATTAAAAAATCCCAAAATATGAAAATGTGCTTACAGGTTGGCTAACAGAAACTAAACATTAATTTTAAAAACAGAACTAATGGCTTAAAAACTCCTCAGGGAACTTGAGCTTTACAATTAGCACATTAACATTTCCTTGGTGTCAACATAAAAAAGCTCTTCTGATGTAAGACAACTGCAATAGTGGCCATAACTGTTAACAAAATATCATTCATTTAATTCAAAATAAACTATAGTAAATGGCTTACCAGCCAATTCATAAAAATATCTATCATCCACACTCACAGAAAAGGCATAAGGCATGGACAGATTGCAAACCTCACTTTCACACTGACTCACATGACCAGTCCAATCAACCTGATTTATAAAACACATGTAATAAAAATTGGTTTGGGGAACACAAAGTGGGGTGGACCATGACTGTTTCTGCAGCTGAGGTGACTGTGTTTGAGAGCAAGAAGGGTAAAATCTGTGTCCCCAGTTTTCATTGGTACTTCTAAAAATATAATGCAGGCTTCTTTCTAAAGTTAAGATGTAACAAAAAGAATTACATAAAAATAAAATTTTGGTTATGAAACAATGGTGTTTTTTTTCCTGAAAAGTACATAATATTGTTTGAAAGTACGTAATCGACTGGCAAGAATCCATCTCACAAGATCAGTGTCCAGACTGAAACTTCAGATGGACTCCTGCAACCTAATTATGTACTTTCTGTGTGTCCAAAACAGAGAGCTATGTCACACTCTCAACACAACTAAATCCATCCAGAAAGCAATGGGTAATAGGGGGACCTTTCACTCTCTCAATACTAATTCTTTGCATAATAGCTTAAATCCTTTTATTCTCCTCCTTCTCCCACACCATCTCAATAGTTTAAGACTGTGGGAAGCAACTGCTTAATCCTCTATTCAGGATGTTATACTGAAACCAAACATGAAACACATATTCGGTGTTTATCTTAATGAACAGAAGGCTCTTTGATGCCCCATCTCCCACTTCTTTAGAGCAGCTGATTCACGCTCTGTTTTCCCACAGTGAGGGGAGTTTCAAAGTCTTTGTTCTAAATAAAATGAGCAGCACATTCTGAAAGAAGCAGCTACTAATTTTCAAACATCATAATGACGAATACTTTGCTTTTTTAAAAATTTCTTGGGAGTTGCATGAAAGCGGGGAAGTTGTACATGTCTGACTCACTTTTAGTATAAATATTTTAATTACAGGTACAATTCAACTTCAGTTAACTGCTTTTTAGACTAATAGCTATCTAAGAATTCAAATAAACTTCATGTAAGATGCATTTAATTTACTGGTTGCTATTATGAGATTTCTTTTTTGAGTCAAGGGAGGGTATGTATTTCTGTCCATCCTTTTCTTCCCTGTGCCCATGCCATACTCTCAGCAGAAGTAATAATTTCAGGATGACTTTTCAAACCATAAAAAGAGCAACATAAAAGATGACTGAGGAGTCTTTCTTAAAAAGGCAGAATGCTTTGCACATCTCATGGAAGCAGCATTCAAACTGCACCTCCAGAGTGTTAGATGACATGAGCCCACAGAGATTTCTGTGAGAACAACAGAATCATCCCTAAAAGTAAGTATTTATGTCATACTCACATTTTACCTCTAAAGGCTTTATCTCCCAAGGTTTTTCTCAGTCCAGCAGAACAACTTCTGCTTATGATTCTGTCATCTTAAGGACGAAATGCAAGAGAAGCTTGTACTATAAAAGCACATGAATTCTCCTGGCAGCTGTTAGAAACCTGAATGTTACATACAGGCCTGTTTTCTGCTTTGTTATGAAATGTCTCTGTCCTCTGTTTAATGGAGCCTGCTATGCACAATTCCTTGAAGTCAGCATGTGGAAGCTTTACTGCTGCTTGTTCCCTGGAATTTTTAACTCTCAACAACTAGTTTGCTAATATAAGGCAGAGCATAAAACTCTTTCTTTGTGTTACAGTTATATAATGAAAACATTTAGAAAACATTTAAAGATGGGGAAGTAAATCTTACATTTTCAAGCCAATAAGACTAATTTGACCCTGATTTTGCATGAACATTTATTTATTTATTTATTTATTTTCTAACTTACTTATTCGAGTCAGCAACAACTTTCTCATCACTGCAACATAGCTGGAGGAGAACCATTGTCATCTTCTGCTAGCCTAAACTGATAACCATCATCAAATCTGCAGTTAAGTTGAGTTCTTCTGAAAAATAACTTTTCTATAAGATGCAGACTTTTTGCTATTTGACAGCCTCATGATTTTCTAACATCTCCACAGTTTTGTGGGTTGTTCATTATATTTTTCTTCTAAGGGGAGGTGCAGACCAATGGATACAATCAACCTTCACCAAAAATAAACTGGATATAAAGAGAAATCCAAATGTGGGGTGTTTGTGGGAGGAAATTTCTCCCTCAGCACCAAGAGAACCATTTAAAATATTCTGAAAACCCTGACATCTTCCTTCCTTTCCTTCCTAAGCTGACAGGTCCCAATCTAAAGCCTTGCTAGGATATAAATCAGTTCTGCTTCAAAGCTCACCATGCCTGGACTAGGTGAAGAAGAATGGCTAATGCTGTGCCCAGAATGCACACCTCAGTACCCATTGGTTTGACTCTACCTTCCTGTAAGCTTTGTATTAGCAAAACATTCAACGTAACATTTTTGGAATCTCTCTGTTAGTGAAATACTTTGGTGTTCAAGGCAGCATATTGATTTGCAGTACAGCTTTTCCCTTACTCATAATTTTGGTTGGACACCTTTCCTCTTTTTCTCTGACAATCTCTGAACCAAGGCTTTTCCTGACAGTGTATGAAGTAGTGGGGATGCTCCATGTCTGCTCTTGTGCGGCCTTTGTATCCTGCTCTTTCTAAGGTTCCACAGAACTTTCCCATCCTAGCAATACAGAAAATACCACAAGTTCATTTAATTAAACCAAGAATCACAAAACACTAAAAGAGAATTTTCCAGAGGACAAATCTTTAAGCATGAGGCTGAATAGTGATGGAACAAGAAAAAAAAAAAACCTCAATTTTCCCATTCTCTATCTGTAACATTCAGGAATACAGGAAATTAATAAAATAATTTCTATCCATTTTTATTAAAAGAACAACATTGTTCTTAGTGAAATTTTGGATTTATTGATATTCATAATTTTCTAATAGCCTGAAAGGATGCTTTGCCATTTGTTTTGCATTATCAGACTAGGTTTCTGCTGGTACTGTTATTATAATAATAATAGCTCCCATGGAAGGAAGGGTGTCATTAATGAAACAGTGGTAATAAAGCAAATACAATGAATTAGAAAAACTGCCCTGAAATTTCTCTAATTTGATGTCTTAATCATTAGGAAGCATGCAGTCAATATTAAAAAGTGCTCTGAATTCTGGAACCTTATGCTAAATTGAATCACACCAGTGCTTCTCCCAGGCTTTTTAACCAGGCTAATGTTGTTTTAATAATTATCTACACTAACACCATGGGAGAGACCTATAGCTAACATATAATATTTTTGCTGTGAGTTTTATAGATCCTCCCCTGAGGACATAGCATTAAGTATGCTTTACATCAGTCACTGGACTTGTGAGGACCAAAAGGTGACCCATTGACACACCTTCCCTCTTGTGGTTGTCTTTTCTGACTGGACATAACAGGCTCAGAGCTCTTGAAGTTCATTGCTGAGTTTGTGAGATGTGTGAACACAAAAAACATTTCACAGACAGTGAAAGGAAAAACTGAGGGCAAAAAGTGGCTACTTTGGCACAATGTTACACACTCTCAACACATAGGTTTCAGCAATGATGTTATAGTTCCAGCCTCACTTCTCAAGAGTTCATGCAATAAAAGTGAGATGCCAGTACTTAAAGTATAGCCATTGCTATGGGATGCTCAGCAATCACTCCTGTAAAACAGCACCAGGTTTCTCATAAGCAGAATGTCCTCCAGTGTTGGCAGGCACAAATTAACTTCTGGCAGGTTTTTATTACATTGCTCATTCCTCTGAGTTTCTGAAACCCACCGCACCTAGAAGATTTTGTGGTCTCCAAGTCAAGGGGCTGATGAACAATACGAAATTGTGCTGGATTAAGACTGAATATTTGTAATTTTCTAAGTATGGAATAAGTATTTTACTCAATTGTAAGTTCAACGAGCAGATCTACTAAACAGAAGCCTGGAAGAGAAATCTCAGGTAGAAAATGTTAATATTATAAGTAATTTATTGCCATTTTTTGCTTCATTCTAAAGAATGTAGGTAATGTGCTTCCAAAAAAAATAACCACTCTTGGCCTTATATCAGCTTCAATAAGCTGTAACACCATAAATCAGTCAAAATCTGTACTTCAGATTCAGTTCAGAAGAGTTGAAGTATTCAAGACATGAGCAATTCTTATGTGCACCACTCATTGTCTCATGCTGTAAATCAAGCTCTTCGGTGAACTGAGGAACTGCCTCTGAAGACAGACTTGGGCAAGGTTAAAAGAAAACACTGATGAGAGCAAGGCATCGGTGAAGGATGAGTGCTGCCAACTCAGAGGGAGCCACTGACAGGAAAAAGAAGCAAGGCAGCATGCACTTAGGAAGCCCTGGCCTTTTCCCATGGCAACCCATTACATTATGAGCTCTGCAGACGGAAGGGAAAAAGAGTAGGGGCTGCTGCAATTCTTTCAAATGGGGGACTTTGAAGCTAAGGAATAAACAAATGGCTTAAAAAAACTCATTTTCCTCATCATTTCCACTTCAGGTATTTTTTAACAACAGCAAGGCTTTAAAAATGAAGGTCCAGCTCAAGGCACTGTTCACATAATTCCAATTTTAGGTCACAAAGAAAAGGCAAGACAGCAAAGGTTCCCTTCTTATGGCATAGGGATGAAGCCACAACACTCATGTGGTGTGGAGGAGCCCAAATTCACTTACGTCTTCCCCTGAGGGGCTTCACACTCTAGTTTGTCACCACACATGACAATAAAACAATATATTTTACTTCCCTCGTTTCTTTGGAGCTCTCAGTTTTTGGACTGCTTTTTCTTAGACCCACCACTATTATTAGCAGTAATAGTGGCTACTGCTCTTCAGACTTCTACGAGATTCATATTTTAAGATGTTAAAGAACACTATCAGGACTAATGAAGGAAAAAATCAGAAATAACAGCTCTTCCTGTGTTTTTTTTTTTATTTACTTATTTACTCTTATCTACCATGCATTTCTTTCTTTCTTTCTTTTATGCAGCGTATTTTCCAAAGATACCTACAAAGCTTTTATTCGTAAATGGAAATATTCAGGGAAGAAGCAATTTACAGAAATACATAGATAATCCTTATTACTTTCCTTTTCATTCTTGCTCCACCAAGTGCAGTCTTGCTTTTGTAAATGGAACGTATGACCATGAAGAGAGCTTCTTATTTAAATCATCATGAAAAGAAAATCCTCAGAAATGGCTCACAGTGTATATGGCCACTATGCCTAACAGACACTGAGTGTTACTACTGTTGGCAAAGAAAGTTGGCACATGCTTAGCTCCATGACCTTTGGCTATGCAGAGGTGCTGCACAACACGAGATATGCAAATGCCATACTCAAGCCTTGAACTACGAAACTCGTTGATGAAATACATGCATCTCTTCCTGGTTTTTTTTGCCTTCTTGAAAGGTGCTTAACTAAATACCTGAGATAATTTGAATGGCTGCAATGGCACACAAGACACCGTTGTAGATAATGTTGTCTTGGTTTGGATTCTCCAGGTGACCAGGCAGGAGTCCTGGTTTGTAGTTGAAAGTACTTAAACCTATTAAAGATTATTATTTAGTCTATTTCATTTATTAAGTGCAACAGATATTCTTGTCTGAATTGAACTAACCAGAATGGCTGTCTCAGGCTGCCCAAGCTTCTAATATTTCTCTTGACTCAACCTCTCTAATATTTTATTGACTCAACCTTTCTGGTCTCACCACACCTCTGGTGGTCTTACATACCTAGGTGGCGAGCATACAGGAATTACGTCACCCTGCTGAGGTACTTTGCAGGAGAGAGAAGACACCTAATTCAAAGCAGCAGCAAACTTCAGACCAATTAGAAGTGGAGTGATTAATCAAACTGTTCAAATATTTGACTGCAAACCCAACAGAAAAACTTGTACAACTAAGAGGTGTGAATTTAAATGCATGGCAATGCCTTTAAAGGCTGCATGTATCAAACATTAGTGTGGCTGCATTTCATGCAGAACTTGTACATTCCCTTACCTCTCTGAAACTCTTCTGCCATCTTGGATATGGCACAATAGGGGAAAACTATATGCAAACAATCAGCCCTGTTTCCTTTTAGGAGAAAAATAACAGTCCCACAATTTTCCCATCTGCAAACTCTTTTACTAGTACTCAGTGAAATTTTCCCATGAAACTCCTCAATAATTTGTAAGAGGTGAAGAACATCTTCAATGTTTACTATAAATGGTTTGAATTTACTAAGCAGTTTTCAACAGGGAAATTTTACTAAATTGGTGAGACCAAAAGGCAACTGCAAGGACATCAACCTTAGTGTGTTGTTCTATTTTAGGGTGACCAAAAGTGACACCAGGATAAGATGAAGCATTTATCAGATGATATTAGCTTGGATTGTGATATGGCTTCTCCACCCTTTTCCCTTTCATTATAAGACCTGCAACAATTCTCACCAGAGAGTTAATACAAACTAAGAACAGAGGTCAGAAAGATGAGCCGGCCTTTCATGACAGTGGCAGGCAGTCAAGTTGAACTCCCCAGGAGAGACAAAGCAGTAGTGACAGCTACACAGCAAGTCCTCCTTCAGCAAACTGCTGAAACTTTAACAGTGCACTGGCCTGAGAGGTTTTTACACTGGTTAGCAATTTTCCTTTTTCTTGTCTTCTCACATACTTTTACAACCATGCTCTCCAGAGTATGAGGAGGCTTACGTGACATACCTCTTGCTGTCAAGTCTTTGTAATAGTATTGTGTTCTGTTTTTCTTAATTTCTTCCGAGCTATTCTGATATCAAAACTTCCACATAGTGTTGCGAAGTGACAGAAAAGCCTACATTTTGATCTAAGGAGAGACTCTCTAGTGTGCCATGGAGTTCTACTCTCTCACATGCCATCTGAAGATAGACATTTCAATGGATTAAAACATCCCTTGTACAGCTAGGGAACAAATAACTAGATAATTAAAGAAATGTTGGTTCAAGCACATCTTCCCTTCTGTGTCTTTGAATATGCAAGAAATAAATTGATTAATATCCTGAAGTTATGATGAATCACAGAATTTTCTAGGATCAGTAGAAGCTGTGTTGAAACATTTCACCTGTCTTGGACAGAGAACAGAAAAGGAAAAAGGAAGGTACTATAAATTGAAGGGTCAGAAAAATTATAGTTTTATGGTCCTGCTGAGATTTGACTGACCTGTAAGGTCAGACCAATCAATCAATCAAAATAATAAAAAATTTTATTTTTGAGGGCTTGACAATGTGAGTCCTGCCAAATGTACTCATTACAGCTCTTCCCTTTCTTCTTTCTTTATCAGAATGATGCTGTCAAGTTCAGTATGTGATCTAATATAAAAGCCTAGATCCTTCTTTATCAGAGCACATAACAAGAAGTGTTGGTAACAAGACAGCATGTTGATTATTTCTGACTAAAAGCTGAACCTTGAAGGCTCACTTTGTTCAACAGCCAGAGACAGCAACTGCAGTCTTTATTTTCTTCTGCAACTACCAAGCTTTGACTTAACTCATACCACACTTTCTTGTACCATATGATAAGCTCTGTTACAGAGGATTAATTTGTTTCCCACGTCTCATGCAGTTCTTTCTGTTCCCTCATTTCCACAGCTCTTTATGTACAATAGTTACTGAATTGGGTATATGTGTGTGTGATATGTTTGTAATTTTATCTGAAAATATTCTGTAAGACAGAAGTTAAACACATCACTACACTGCTCAGCTATTTTGGCTTTTTGGCTATGCTGGTATTATTTTCCTGCAGACTTTGTCTTTTCATCTACAGGTAAGGAAGAGATGAAGGAGTGTGTCAGGGGTATCAGGCACTTCAATGTCAGCTGCTTGTAAGCCATGTTAGTCAGTAACGTATTCAGAGACTATTAAAGCCAACAGGATCCTCCACAGCTGTAAAGGTCTCCTGCAGTAACCAGCAAGAACATTTTTCCATGTCCTATGTGGCGCCGAGATGCAGATCCATCCTTCAAGGTGTTTTGAAATTCTTCCGTGATAACTGAATGCACCCCATTGGACTTCATCTCTTTAGTTTTCGTATTTCGTTTCCAGCAGAGACAGTGAGTATTTGACCCAAAGACAGAGGCTGGATCAGCCTGTTTCACACAGCTGCTTGTTGAGCTGACATTTATTTAAAACTCTTCCCATCAGAAGAGAATGATCTATTACTGCCACAAAATGGCAAAATGCCAAGAGACAGATTTTGAGAATTTCTGCTTCCATGAACAGGAAGATTTTATCAAGACTAATTTATGAAAAGGAGAGCAAAATATATCTTTAAAACCACTTAACACACCCATAAAAATATATTGCTTTTAAATGCCTATGATGTTATTCAATTAATGAATTGGTATTGCTACCCTCAATTTAAAAATTACAATTTGTAAGATTCTCAGACTCTATTTTACACCCTTCTTATCCCCATGCTCCCCCTTCTACTCACCTCCAGCTTTTCTAAATTATTAAAGAAAATCATTAATTTCACCAGAACCTGTTGCCACAGGACACCTGTTCTGGGATTGGAGATGCCCAGAAACCACTGTGAAACTGCAGGGCTCTGCCCTGGTCCTGGGGGGATTGAAGGAACACAGAGCCCTGGGGTGCCCAGCTCCCAGGAAAGCAGCTCTCTCTCTCAGGAGGCAACATCTCCCCTGGCTGCCCCTGGCAGAGGATGCCAAACACAACCATGGAGATCCTTTTGGAGAACACCAACTCCCAGCCTGCTAAAGGGCTGCCGAGCCTTCAGAGGAGGCGCTAGGAGAAGGATGGGGCAGGAGGGAGAGCCCTGTGGTGGGATGGGGCCACACTGAGCTGTTTGGATGCTGAGGCCAGGCTTGCCAGCACTGGGGGGCACCCTGTGCCAAGGCAGCCACTTTCATCCCATGCCTCCTCCTCCTCCTCTTCCCACACGTGGGCCATGGGCAGCAACATGCAGTGCCTCGGGACAGCCACGGCCAGGCCTCGTCCCCCCATGGGGACAGGCTGCCACTGCTCCCAAATACAAAAAGCTTGCAGGTACCTAAGCTGAGATAAAGCACAGTTTTAAATTTCAGAAAGTATTTTTATTATCTCTAAGCAGGTGACAGCCATTGAAGGTATAAGAACTATCTTCCTTTCTTGACTCCAGCCTTCAGATTTTAAATTTTCTAAGCTTTGAAATGAAGATGTTCTTAATACCAGAGAAAGAAGCTTTGCATATGAAACAAATTATTAAACTCACATGAGATGCATCCATTTTGGAGATGAGGGATTGCATGAAAGAGAGACACACTGTGATCTTTTCCTTCTTGTCACTTTCATATTAAAACAAATGCTGTATCATTATTGGGACTGGTTTGTCCAAGGTCACTCAATTGTTCAGCATTTACAAGCTGGCAGCTCATCACAGGCAGAAGCAGCACATATAATCATTATTGATGCTGGCAGTCTCCACCCTCGCTAATGCTACTTGTTCTGTCAGCCAGCCCCTGGCTTGTCGCAGGCAAACGGAATTATTCTTTGAGCTGTGCCTCGGATCTGCAGTTCAAGGGAGCTGTTTGATGCTAGACCACAACTAAGTACCAAATGATGTCATGCCTGTTTACAGAACATGCCAGGTCAACAGCTGCTGTTTAATTAGGCTCAAATCCTCCCATGCACAGCTCAACATGAATGCCACGCCATGTGGTGGGCATCTCTGAGGGAAAGTGCCTTGCCTCCTCCCACATGTGAGACGGCTGAAGAGCTGCCTTCTCTATGCTACTGTGGCCCCCAGAGGGGGCTCTCCCTTGGATGGCGTTGATCCCATCTTCCAGCTATGGCTGAATGACTCAATTACTCAGCTCACACTGCTACTGTGAGGGAGAACTGTACAAGCCACAGGAATTCCTGGCTCTAGAGCCTTGCAGAATATTCCCTCTGCTCTATAAACTTCAAAAATTTTTCCTCTCTTTTATTAATCCTCTTCAAAATTTGTATTGGTAATTGCAACTGCTGAAATTTGACACTATGTAAATGAAAATGGTATTTATTTACATGAAACCAGGTACTTGAGTTTTCAGCCCAAAACTTTAACTTTAAAACATGATCATTTTGGAGATTAAGAAGAATTCTGTTTAAAACTCCAGAGATAAATTATTTAGTACTATTTTTAAAATTACTGAATGGTCTTTTAGTTAATATGAATATGTCAAAGTTACGAGCACACCTGGAATGCCACACAGATGATCTAGAAATAGAACAAAATATGCACTGCTGAATTTGTTTGTCTGCTAGAAACTGCTGTTCCATCAAAAAAACCCTCCCGTAAAGTCCACTTCCTAATTTTAGTAGAACACAGAAAAGCCATCGACTACTAACGTTATAGCTATGCTTCTCTTCAGTACCTTGACAATTCAAAATTAGCATTGATCTAAACCACTTCTTGGTAAGAATCAATACATAAAACATATCTCTGTAAGTATTGTTTGCTGAGGGAAACACTAAAATCCAATAACAAAGAGGAAAGCACTTGTTTTGTGAAGATCTGTTGGACTTCTTTTAACCAGACACTTTTTTTAAAAAAGAATTTGTGAAAGGGACATAAGCATATTTGTGTAGATGTACGTAAGGAATTTTAAGTTTGATGGATAAACAGGTGCTATTGCAGACAAAGGTTTTATAAATTTGCTCTAAAATGAAGATATTCAGCTTAAAGAAATCACTGCATCAACACTAGCCTCTTAAATTGCTTGAAAATAAAAACTTCATTAAGACCTCAATCCCGGAAATAATTTATTAAATATCATTAATAGCTATATGCCTGTAAGAAACTACTTATAGAAAAACCTAGTGAAATCAAATCTATTGGGCTGCCTGGAAATTACTGTGAAAGTCCAGATAGCTTAAGAGAGAATTTTTCCTTTTTAGAGGTTGGAGGCATTTTATGCTTTCATATGGGATTCTATATCCAGCTCATAATTCTCTTCTAATTGCTAGCATATGGTTACAAATGTAATAGAAAAGCTTTTATTTTCTATTAAATCCTTGATAGCTTTTCAAGAAGGGCTAAACCCTAAATATTTGAGATTAGTTTCAATAACCATTTTTTACTATGCCCATAAAAAGCTTACAGGCTCCATCTTCTGCCCTTGCTACCATTCCCATCGGTGCAGCACAGATTGATTCTTCTCCAAATGGTACAATGATCTCATGAACCACAAGAATAACCCACTTCCTGATTCTGTGCTCATGGAAATAAATGAGAAATTTTGGTAGTGATTTAAATTATTCCTGATGCAGATACATAGTCTATATACTCAAATGCCTGTTATTACCCAGGTGTCCTTGTTCAGCTTTTCAGAAAGGCTTCCCAGCACATTTAGGATTAGTCACTGCAAAAATTTGGTTTTAACCTGACAAGAAAAATTCTATTTCAGGTAAAAAAAAAACATGTTTCAAGGACCACCTTCTTCAAGCTCAGGAGTGGTCCATGCCAGCAAACAGGAAACATACTTAAGGCAGCATGGAGACTTTCATGGATGACCAAGGAGCTCCCCACTGAACTAAAACACAAGAAGTAGAAAGGTGAAAACAAGGCCGGGTGACCCAGGAGGAATACAGAGCTGTGGTCTGAGCCTGCATGGATGCAATTAGGAGTTTGGTCAGGAATGTAACTGGTAACAAGAAGGATTTCTACAAGCAGAAGCCCTGTTGAGGAAGGACACAGGAAAGGGTAAAGGTCTCAATGCCTTCTGTGACTCATTTTTTGCTGGTGAACCTTGCCTTCAGGAATCCCAAGCCCCCAGCTCAGAAGAAAAGTCTAGTCCAAGGACAACTTCCTATCAGTGGAACAGGATCACATTATGGAACCCTTAAAATAAACTGGGCATAAACGACTTCATGGGCCCTGATGGGATGCTCCCACAAGTGCCAATGGAGCTGTGAGCTGTTGCTTACAAGGCCATTCCTGATAATCTTTGAAAGATCATGGTGATTGAGAGAATTTCTCAAAGACTGGTACTGGAGAAAAGCAAATCTCATTCCTATTCTCAAGAAGGGCAAGAAGGAAGATTCAGGCAATTACAGGCTGGTCAGCTTCACCTCAGTCTCAGGGAAGGTGATAAAGCAGATGAGTCCGGAAACCATTTTCATACACGAAGGACAAGAAGATGATCAGGAATAGTCATCATGGATTTAAGAGTAAAACATGCTTAACCAACCTCACAGCCTTCTTCAATGAGATGACCAGTTTGGTAAATGAGGGAAGAACACTGGATGTTGTTTATCTTGACTTAATTAATTTTTGACACTCTATCCCATAAAATCCTCACAGAGAAACTGGTGAAGTATGGGTTAGATAAGTGGACAATGAGGTGGAACTGAAAAATGGTTTAACTGTCAGGCTTAGAGGGCTGTGATCAATGGCACAAAGTCCAGCTGGAAGCTAGTCACTGGTGATGTACCCCAGGTATTGATACTGAGTCCTTTGCCATTGAAAATCTTCAATAATGACTTGGACAATAGGGCAGCATGCACACTCAACAAATTTCCAGATGATACAACTAATGATTGCGCTGCAAACCAGAGGGACCTCGACAAGCTGGAGAATTGTAAAGAGGAATTCATGAGGATCAACAAGAAATGCAAAGTCTTGCATTTGGGTAGGAACAAACCCAGGCACCAGTACTGGTAAGGGCCAGACTGGCTGGAAAGCAGCTTTGTTATAAAAGGGTCTGGGTGTCCTAGTGAACAACCAGCTGATCACCTTGTGGCAAAGGAGGGAAATGGTATCCTGGTCTGGATTACACTAATGGAGGTAATCCCTCCCCTTTATCAGCACTGGTGAGGTCACATCTGCAGTGATATGGCCAGTCCTGAGCTCCACAGTCCAAGACATAGTGGAGTGAGTCTACTGAAGGATTACAAATAGGGATAAGGGACTAGACCATCTCTAATATGAGGAGAAGCTGAGAGAGATGGAACTGTTCAGTCTGAAGAATAGATATTTCAGGTGGGGATCTTCTTGAAGTGCATAAATACCCAAAGGGAAGATTGTAAAGAAGATGAAGCCAGGCTCTTCTCAGTGTTGCCCAGTGACAGGACAAAAGGCAATGGGCACAAACTGAAAAACAGGAAATTACACAAAAACATCAGAAATAAACTTGGCAGAAAGCCCTCAACCTTGAACTGAGAGAGATCTTTTTCTTCATTCCATTGAGTAACACAATTAGTCCCTCTGTGGGCCTAAAAGAGACATATGGACTCATTCAAGAAAAAGGCAAAAAGACCTATCTATTTATGCTGCTAGTTTAGTTTTTCAATGATATATTCATGCTTCTCTTACATGGACACAGTGACTAACAGTTTTAATAACTTGTGAGCAGCCAGACTTGATTATGACTCTCTTCATCGTATTATAAAAGTCAGTCTCTTTGAAGGAAAAGCAGGGCTCCTACACAACTGCTCAAGAAATGGAATTCCTGTTATATATGAAATTCTAACATATTAAAAAGTAATTCTGATTTGAATTGCAAGTATAAAGTGATGGAATTCATGCCAAGTGAAAATTTTCAAAAATCACCGCAGAGTTAATGCCCATGAACAAACATCTTCTCAGTATCTTATAAGCAGGTTTTAAAGAAGTAGTTGCTGGAGTTGCTGAAGATGTAGAATTCACTGTCCTAGAGAAGTGTCTTTCCACCAAGTACCTTCTGAGTGATGTAACTGAAAAACTCACCATGTTGGTTAGTTCTGACTCCTGAAAACTTCTAAAGTTAAAAACCACCACATCTCATTATTATTTGACAGCATTTAACAAGATATATAAAAGCTAGTATCTTTTAAAATATAAGAAAGCCTATAAGAAATTAAAATATTTCCACATTTTCTAAGTACAAGATCAATGACATTTCTTTGACAACAAAAACAAAGCCCAAAGCTCAGTAAAGTTTAAATTTTATAAAAATTAAATGTCAGAGAATAATTTAGTTAGTAAATACATTGCTGTCCAATATATATGCAAGCAAAGGCTATATCACTGTCATCAAGGAGCTTTGCAGAAGACTCAGCTCTTTCTAGGAGTTACCTTTCTGAGATTTGGTAGACTCTTAGTTGGCCTCAACACACAAACAGAAGAAAAATCAGTTTCAGGATTTAACAGTTGAAGTGAGGGTCTTACAGTTCCTTGGGAATGTGCCTTATCACAAACCATCATGGGCACTGCCTGAGGCACAAGGAAGACTACTGCCAGCTTTTCCTTCTAGCTGTATTCTACCAGGCTCATCAAGCAGAACAGAGGCTCCTATGTGAGCACATAAGGACTTCGTATGGACTTACTGGGAGAAGGGAATCACCTGTGCAAGATACCAGCTCATAACATTTCATGTGGTCCTTGTGAATTTTCCACAGTTACTGAAAGTATAGCTTCAGTGCACAGAAGTTGCTTGGACACCTGAAATCATTATTGCTGACTTAAAGGGGAAGGTTTTTAAAGGGTTTTCTGGAGGAAAACATTTGCAGGTCCTGTTGAAGCCAGGAAAAGAAAAATCTGAGACTAGTAAAATTTCTTCCTTTATAGAGGAGTCCTCCCCTGTGATGAACTATAGAGTAACATATCTATTTCCTGGCAAAACCCTTCTCATAAAGATCTATAGGCTATAGATAAGTGGATATGAACTATGCTAGCTCCAAGGCTATATAAGGTGTAATAAATCCTCTACAACTTCAAAATATAGGCGTACTAATCCCATTTGTTACCTTTTTTTTTTCACTTTCATATGCTCTAAATTCAGTACTAAGCACAGGTCACCCAGACTTGCATTTCACCTGCCTCAGCTCATGAAACCCATCCTGAGGTTTATTATTTATACATTCATTTACTGAAATAAGTAGTAATGTATTCAAAGTATTGTGAAACCTTGGTGTTGAGCAAGCTTAATTAAGATTTGAATACCCGACTAATTTAACATTTATTTGGAGCAGGCCGTTATAATTTACCTGCAATAGTGCAGTATGGTAAATTCAAAAATTTCTGCTACTGCTAATCAAGTCACATTGATATACTAATAGTTAATAAGATCAGAGGAAAAAAAAACCCCAGTAAGAACAGCCGTAACAAATTCTCCATATAAAGGTAGTGTCAGAGGTTCCAGCAATAGGAAGATGAATCTCAGCACTTCTCACTGCTTAAAAGTAATGTCAGCTTCTGCCATCAGACAATGGTAACTGAGCCTAGTGTTGCACTCAGCAACCTCTGCTTGAACATTCTCTCGAAGGTCCTTACAAAATTAAAACATTTATTCCATCACCACTAGCTGCTGGACACAGAAAACTAACAAAATCTGCTGAACAATCAATCCACTGATCACAGACTGCTGATGCACATCTCCAAACTATCTGCCCAGTAAAGAACTGCATGCACACAGACTAATACTGAGCAGGCAATGCTTATTCCTGTTTGTTTTTCCCAAACATGCACCCTTCAGCCCCAGAAACACACAGGACCCACACAATTATTAAAACCTGCCATTTCATATGCTTTATGCCACTCCTACCTAACCTCTCACAAACATCAGTAGATCCAATCCAGGTATCTCAGACTATATCCATTCCTTTTCAAGGATGCAGAGAAAGCAAGTGAGGAGACAGAAACTCAACAGCTCATCTAGGGGAAATAAGATCTGGAGCAACTTAAGACAACATTTCTGACAGGTAAGGGGAGCTGGGAAAGTTGGGATAAGGAGTTCAAAGCAGCACTTTTGTCACATATACAAACTCACCATTCTTCCCTACTCCTGGTTTGTTTGTTAGTTTTCTGTTTGGTTTGGCTTTTTTTTGAAGTATGTAGTGTTACACTGGCTTTGAGGCAGAAGGAAAGCATTGATGATGTTACCAATCTTTTAATTTTCTTCGCCTTGGCTCCTCAGGCCTCAGTTCCCTTTTAAATTTCAGCTTAGGAGAATCTTGCAAAAATTGCTTCTAACTTCCTTCTGACATGAATATGAGTCACAAACACAAAAAGGTACTCAAAGATTGTTAACAGGAGAATGGCAAGCAATCTCTTAAGTGTCTCTTCCACCCTGTGCTGTAAAGCAGGTCTGGATTCTTGCTTTAAATCTCAAGGCATTAACACTGCTTCATAGCCATTCTGCTAGTTTCATTAATTGCACTTCTATTCTAATCATTTCATAAGCGGACTGTACTTATAATCTGGCTATTTATCCTAATGTTTGATGTTTCTGAGTCACATAAATACATTATGTTTGAATGCAGAGAAGTACTTTGCATGACAAATTTGAGATTTCTGCTGGAAACATTTGACTGAAATTTATTTTTGCTATCCATAGGGAATAAGCCTCTGCATTATTTGATTGTTATTCACATTTTCGTAATCGCATTACCAACCTCTACAAAGAAATGAAATGGCAATGTGCATTTTTTTTCCTCTAAGAGCAAACATCTCCCTCCCACCCTTCCAGATGCACAGACCTTGAAAAAGCATTAGGAAATCAAAAAGCCAACAGAAATAAAATAACGTATCTACGTTTGAATATTCATTCAAATACGACATTGCTTAGTCACTGCTTGCCATTTGGATGATGCATGGTGCTTAGGCAAGCTTAATGCAACAATGGGAATTTGGTCTTGTTTTTACAGGGTGTGTGGAGACTTTAGTGGACAGATTCCTAATGGTGCTCAGCTGTACTAATACCATTATTATTTTTAGGCCATAAATCACTTTACATCAGTTGGTGATCTGAGTTTAGGTTGTAAATAAGACTTCAGAGAAATAGAAATAGATCTCATTTCTGGGCTTTATTCAGATCCATCCTGATATTTCTCATTCTCTCCAGCAGCTGCTCTACCTACAACGCTTTATACTGAAGACCACATGCCTGTGTTGTCTAATGAAGTTATTTGCCCTTGATATTGTTTACCCTTTATTACTATGGTATTATATATGCTCTTCTCTCCCAGGAACTTCTAGCAGCTCCCACACTGGCAAAAAAATTACCACACTTTAACTCATTCTGTATAGCCATTATCAAACATCACAAGCACAAGAAAGGATGGCATAAAAACATCTTTGGGCTACTAAAACCCATGAGCCAAATATATTTCTTGTTTCACCTCACAAATCGCAGCAATCTGTTAATTGTGTCCCCCACTGCTTTTAGATTTTATGAGCATCAAATCACAGCAAGTTTTTTCTCTGTAATTTGATGAAAAAAACCAACAAGAACTAGAACAAACAAAACTAAACAAAAAATGCTGCCTCTACTCTTACCCTTTTTAACATCAGTTTTCTAACTGGAATATCTGATGTACTTCCTGCCCCCTAACCATTTGGCAGCACTTCAGAATCTCCTTTGTTCTGTTATACTGCCCTGAAACTCCTATTGCCTATACTTCCACCAACTAACTAGCAGGAAACATTATCTTCTCTACGTGGAAAAAAAAGGAACACAAGTTATGGTGGAATGGAGACCCAGGGGAACACACAGCCTCTCACCCCAAGCACAGCTGCTCTGCTATACCAGTTGTGCCTGTGCTCAGGGTGAAGAGGAAGGAACTGCACAACACCATGGGCACCTTTTCAAGCTGTGACCCAGCACCTCAGGCTCAGCCCTACCATAGGACAGCATGTGGCAGGCATAGGTCCTGTCCCGTAAGACACCGCCTCGGAGTAGTGTCTCACATACTGGTACAGAAATAAGGGGGGAGATTTAGGGTTTGGTTTTATTTTATTTATACACATAAAATAGTGAGGGAGAAACATGACACCAATAATAATTATATCCTTTTGCCAGTTTGATAACTTTCTGTGCTGGATGCAGCCATTGACCTGATCCTTTTATCCCCTGATTAGCTGACAAGAGACGCTCCTCCCCAGCTCTCTCCAACCACAACTCAGGAAGCCAACCACATACCCTTCTCACAATACTTTATGCTAAACATATAGCATGACTTGAGATCTTTCATGTTGGACAGTGAAATAATTTGGAGGCCTGTCAAAGCCAGTGCTTTGAAAATTGTCAATTACATTTTAGCTTGTTGCAATGTGAAAGATAAAACACAGTTGCAAATCACACACAATATAGACACAAAAAATTACCTAATAGCAAAAATAGCAATAGAGTTTTGCTATTTTATAGGACCAAAAATCTCAGAACATAATGAAAATGGTATGGTTTCTTCTCAAAATCTCATGATGTTGGGTCAAGTCATGCACCCCTTAATAGGGTTGCTCAAGTTACTGAGTCTGACTCAACGTTTTGCATTGTCAGTGTGTGGTGGATGCACAGAGCTATCTAGATTGCTTAGGGTAAGAATTCCTTCCAGACTTGTTATCAATGTAATGTCCACTAGTCATGTAGTGTGCATTAATGCCAAAGACAGATAAGTGGCTTAATAATTTAATGAAAGTCATTAACAGAAATGTGTCAACACACTTAACTGGGTAATCATTATCTTCGCATTATGCTTCTCACAACGGAACTTGCACAATCCAAACATCCACATGCATTACCCACATCAAGAAAAAGATATTCTGGAGTTTGAACTTCATTGTTTTCCTTAATAATTGGATGTACCCAGCAGTTTAACTGCCCAGATCAACAGTGCCTGTTGGCTAGCTCAAGGCCCCCTCATCGATCTTTTGCACACATAGTAAATTATTCAGACAACAGCAGCTTGCAGACCCCATATCCTTTAAACATTATTGTTCTTATTGAATCAAGTGGCATTGGAACAATTGGATTGTCCTCACAGTTTCTTTTCTTGTTTCCACTCCTTGCTTCTTGAACACTGGTCTAATTCTGCTGGTGACTTTCTAGCAAATAGGAAAAAGCATATCAAGTGCCCTGTGGAACAGCAGGAACAGGAGGCATTATGGGAATGCTTCAAACACAGCAAGCACTGTGAAACCAAAGATATGTGGGAAAACACAGAGTCACAGAGTTTTGTGTTCTGCTAAACAGTGTTTTAAGCCTATGCTGGCTTCCTTTTTTTTTTTTTTGATAAGCAGAGACATGTCCCTAAAGAATGCCATTGATTATTTTAGTCTCTGTTCATGTAAGCACTCGTTTGTGCTGCTGCTCATTGCTGAGCACCCTCCAATTCTTTGGATGCACTTGTGTGGTGAGGTAATCAGGACTGCATGACACAGATTATAAGAAACATGCGATTTATAGGGCGGCACTTAAGTATCTTCCATATTATTCTCCAAGATAGTCCATGGAGCTTCTGTTCTTCACCCATACCATGTCAATATAAAATTACCAGAGGCTTTATGTCTCTACTGCCTTTGGACCTGACTCATGTTTTTTTAGCTTCTACTGATATGTAATTCAAGACTCTGCTTAGAAGCCTCTGTCAGTCTACACAGCACTCTGGCTACAGAAAAGGAGACAGAAGTGGCAAACTGGCACCCACAGTCCTAACGAGGATTGTGAATTCAAGCATTCAGCCGCGGCATTTCGTGATTTTTATTTATGGAGACAGAGGTGGATGAAACTTCAGTTAGTAGGTTGGGCTGCCACCTGCCTGAGCTCAGAAGTAGGTACACTGACTACTCAGCCTCTAGGCATCAGCTCTGGCCAAGATTTGGGCGGGGGGGGGGGGGGG
>NW_024582056.1:16890166-16952662 GCF_017639235.1 Corvus kubaryi
GTGTCTGGAAACAGAAACCTCTTAATCACTTAATCGGCAGTGATGATGGTGAATTAGCAGATCGTGCAAACCAGAGACTAAGTAAAATCTGAGTTTCATGTCCCTCTAGAAGATCTTACTTATCTGAAAATAGAAATAAGAAGTAGATTTTCTTATACCAGACAATAAAAACAGTAGAGAAGAAAGAAATTACAACAAAAAAATCTAATGACACTTGTTCCAATTGAAACTAGGTTGAAAAAATTGTTGAAGACATCTCCATGAACAGAGATGATACCAGTTTCCAAAATCCAACAAAAATGACTGCAGCAAAACTTCCACTAATGTGAAGAGGGGGAAAAGGGAAAAATAAATGTAAAAAATTAAAAGCAGGTGCTTGGAAGCACCCTGAAAAGGCACTGGCCTGTTGCTTTCAGTTGCCCAAATAAAAAGTTTTGGTATACTTTAGAAAGTAAATTACTGACCCTTGGGCCCAGGCTCTCTACTAATTAGAAACTGAGTTTCACTGCTTAACATATAGTCACAAGAAGGAAAAAAAATCATTGTTGTATTTATGTGAACTATATTGAAAAAAAAACCCCTTTCAAAGCAGACTTCCACCTCCCTGCCAAAACAGGCTCAAATACATCTGTGTGAGTACCCATCCTACGCTGTTTATTCACTCACCTAGAATCAATTTGCTCCAATTTTTCTTTATACAGTATGGAAGGAAGATCATACCACTGTAGAGTGTTGCCAAAATTTATGAAAACTTATTTCTATAAATAAAACCAGCTCTGATCCCCACCCTAGCTCTTTAATTTCTGGGATGAAGTTCTTTTAAGGTGTGAACTAGCCATGTCCAAGGAGTGAAACTAGCTCAATTGTTACGGGTCTGTACTCTGACGATATTTGTCAAACCCACCTATAAATGACAGCTTTTCAAGCAACATCTCCATGATCTTAGCCAAAGATTTAGGGACAGGTGGTATCAACTACCATGTCTCCACTAGCATCAATAAACTACGACAGTTTATATCATAGAATCATAGAATCATTAAGGTTGGAAAAGGTCTCCAAGATCAAGTCCAACCATTAACCCATCACTGCCAAATCCACTACTAAACCATATCCCTAAGCACCACACCTAAGCATTTTTTGAATACTTGCAGGGACAGTGATTCCAAAACTTCCCTAAGCAGCCTGTTCAAATGCTTGAACATCATTACTGAAATACTGTGTTGTGCTGCTGGACACTCAGAAGCAAATAGGTTTTTTTGCCTTAAAGGTTTTGCCAGTGTAGTTATGGTAGCAAAGTCCTTCTAACATAAAGATGGTTCATATCAGCCCTTGTGACAATACTCAACTTAGTTTGCTTGTGAAAATATCTAAGGAAAGGGAAAAGGAGGAGCAGAGGATATCTTCCAAAAATATTTTACCAGCTCGTAGAATTGCAACAATTGCAATTAAAGCAGCTTACAAATGGAGCTTCTTTGCCCAGTAAACTCTTCCTTTTGTGGAAATTAGGATGTGGATGAAAATGGGGAATACGGGATGTGATATGGAAGATCAGATGTGTGGATCTCAAATCTGGAACTAGGCAAGGTGCACACAGAGTCCTGAAAGCATAACAGAACTGAAATGTCATTACAAATGCATATAAACCTAGAGTAACGTAAAATGAATGTATGTAGGAATGTAGCACACAAATGCACAAAGTAGGTTCAGTAGGGTCAGTAGGTTCAGAGAATAGGGATATTTTACTTGAATGAAGCCAATCTGAAAAAATTCACTTATCTGAGCAGGCCTCAGATAAGGCCTTTAAATATATTTTACCAGTAGTGATTGTGAGAAAATGCACCCATTCCAACTGGAAGGATGAGATGCTACTTAGTGTCTTGAATCCACAGGTTACCCAAAAATGCAAAGGCTAATTTTGAAATATTTAGACATCTTTTGTTGGGGCCATGTAATCAATCATCTGTGTCCTTTCAGTTCTGCTTTTGCACCTCTGCAAAGTGATGCCCACCCCAAGGTATGTGAGTGTCTCCTGGGGGGGTAGCAAGGCTGGACTGCAGAAGAGGCCCAGGTGTATTCCCAGGGGCTCCTGCAGGGCCTAAGCCCAAGGGGGACTTTCTGGTAGCTTTGTTTGTGTGAGTCTTATTCCACTTGAACAGCCTCTAACTGTTTAAACCAGAACTAGAG
This sequence comes from Corvus kubaryi, assembly GCF_017639235.1. Classification (NCBI taxonomy): domain Eukaryota; kingdom Metazoa; phylum Chordata; class Aves; order Passeriformes; family Corvidae; genus Corvus; species Corvus kubaryi. The sequence goes on from NW_024582056.1 coordinate 16,892,351, forward strand.
CAGGTGGTGCTCAAGAGCTGAACCCATATCTAGCATGGGTCTATTGAGAGCCATTAACAACTGGGCAAAGGTGACAGCTGAGGCAGACCTTAATTGAAAAAATAAACTGCGAGTGTGGTGCAAGCAGTAGACACGAAACCAATCCCTGTAGGCAAAACAGCTCTTCCAATTATATCCTGTGATTTCCTTCTTTTCATTTTATATTGACTGAATCAAAATCAATGGAGACTGACGACAATTATTACGTGATTTGCAATTAGTCCAGTTCATCTATAATGGATCATAAACTCCTTTTCTCTGATAGGCACATTTCTGCTAAAAGTAGCTTGGCAGTTCAAGAGGAAGTAACATTAGCAAGAAAATAGGAAAATTTTATTTTGCCTTTATTGATTTTGTATCTGTTGATATACTACTTAACACTTCTTCCCAAACAATAAATTGAATGCTGCAGCACATCTAAAAGGTTCAAAGTAGTCATTTCCCTGTTAGCAAGTCTCTGCTTCAGAGATGTAAGAAATGGCAGTGTAGGACCTGAGGAGGAGAATGCCAGTGAACAATTTGCCAGTAGATGTCTCTGCTAAACACACTGAAGGGAAAATATTCAGTTTGAAATTTCAGTGAAATGAAAGTGGACGTTTGCATCCTTCAGCTGAAGAGCAGGATAGAACCAACTAGGTTACTAGTCCTTTCTGAAGACTGCTTTTACATAGTCACAATACAAATGGCATTTGCTTAAAACTCAGTGACTCCCAACTTAGTTAAATTTGTCTCCTGATATTATCTCACTGAGTAATGAGACTCAGAAAAGTTATAAAATATATAAGTAAGCTTATATATTAACATTCTTGACAGAAGTTATGAGGCTAGAGTCTTTGGGAAAAATGTTTTTATCATTTAAATAATAACTTTTGTGAAAACAAGCAGTCCTTCCTACTTCCAACAGAGAGCTTCTTAAACTATTATATGGAAAAAGTAAATTTTAGTTTTAGGCTGAAATAGTGCAATGCATGCTAGAATAATTGTGCCCCTGATGTAAAACATTCAGAGGTTCTTATATTTTCTTTACATCTATATGTTATTTGGCAATGGTCTTATTTGCAAAAGCACAGCTTCTAAGCAAAGAAACTAATATTAGTTTCTCATAATTGGCACTTGCCGTTAACATACAGCATGATTTTCTGATTAATAATGAAAAAAAAATCTCAAAAGGCGCAGATCAGCTGGAAAAGCATCTGCTTAAAATACACACACATAATTAGGAGAGGACGTCAAACAGACTTGATTACATATTTCATGGGTATGTGTCAAAGAGTGTAAAGCATTTGACTTAACCCCAGGGTGACTTCAAGAGGATTTACTCTGTCTAGTGTTTGTGATTAGCACCATATAATCTGGATCTGCTGAACAAGTCGAGTTTTACACGATATGCAAATTTCATTTCACTTTAATTTAGCCCCTTTGGATTTAGCATAAAATCTCTGTGTTGCATGAAGGGCTGAAACAGCTGGATCCAGTTAGCTAGGAAATTAAAAATGTACTAAATGAAATAAGGTAATCTTTGCCATGGTAGCCAGTAGAGTGGGACCCTGAGATCTCTGGGGGATGGCTTAAGTGAGCACTCCTAACACAAGCCAGACCTCTTCCACAAATGCCAAAACACTGATCCCTTCTCTAACCCCAATGCGCTCCAGTTTTTCAGAAAACTGAATTATTTCACCACCATGTCAAGGTTCATTTTCCAGGCGCATGTTAATAAGAAAATTGTTCACCTTATCAGTAAAGGAAATTAGTATCCACTAGGTAACATTTTATTTCCTAGTTAGTATATCAAGATGCAGCAAAAAATAATTAGCAATACATGACACTGTTTAAAATGTAATGGAATTAATTTATGTGTAATTTTATTTGCTATTTTCCTTCCAGGTTTTAGTTGTAACTATACAGAGACAATTCTGGAATATTTCATATGCGGGTTTTAAGAATACAGCTGAACAAGATTTTTTTCTTCCCATTTCAAAAGGATATTCTAAGAATAACAAGATCCCTCACCTAATCAATCACTTGAGGCATCAAAAAGTCTTTGGAAGGTCTGCCCCCAAGTCTAAAAGCTGTCACTTCTGTTCTCCTTTGAAAAAGATGGTTTCATAGGACTTTATATCTTAGCAGTGATAATGACAACTTTGTAATGAAAATGACAAGTCTTTCAGGTCCTAACTATATCTGACACAGAAAATGATCTTGGGAAAAAGTTATTACAGACAGAAAGTACTTCTTCTCCAAGACATCCTTTGGCCATATGTAGGCAATGCTGCATCATTGTAGGAATGAGTAGATCTGAGTTCCATTACCCGTGACTGCTGTTAATATTCCTATGGCCTTTATTGAACACTTGGTCTTACAGACTTTGTCTCTCAATGGAGGGTACAACAATCTCTCCCCCTTTATTTCTGGGAAGTGATGGATTTTACCATGCTACCTTAGGCAGAACTGGGAACAGTTTCTGTATCTACAGTAAAAAAAGTAGCCCCATTCATTAATCCAAACTTGCCTTCCAAACACATTGTATATGCTTGGCTGTATTTCCAGGCAGTTGCACAAAACTGCCTCACCTCCTTGCTCATTTTGTAATACTGCCTCTGTAATTGTTTTAATTTCATCCATAGCCATTAGTAAATGCATACTAAATTGAGCCTGTTCTTCCTAATAAATTAACCACAGTCCCAACAATGGCTTCTTTTGACCCAAAAGAACCAACTGAGCTTTCTTTCCTCCTAATCTGCTGTAACCAGTCATTTGAAAATGAAAACCACCACGGACTTCTGAAATCAGCTGTACACACAAGTTCTTTATATAAGACATCTTTTTTTACCATAACAGGCACATTTTCACCCTGGAGACAGAATTTTTTTTTGCCTTTGCAGGATAGTTTGCTGTCAGACTGTGAGCCTTTCCCCCTCAGAGAAAGCAACATCTACCTGAATAAACCTGGATTTGAAGCATGAAATATATATTGGAAATCAGAAATCATTGCTAGAGTAATGGACAGATAAAGGTTTCACAAATAGAAAACTTCATGCTCCTCAGGGTTCTTGCAGAACATTTCCTGTTATGCTTTACTGGTTTATTTCAGCCACAGGAAATGTAGAACCTGCCCGGCTCAAAAGAAGCTGCAGATTTAAGTGAAGCAAAAAAATCCCAAAACACTATTTCCACCTTAACTAATGTGGCAGTTCATCTTTCTAGTCCCAAAGGGATCATTAGCAGGAAAGTTATATAAAATTAAAGAAATGTCCTATACCACACTAAGGTAATCATCTAAGCTCCTTTAATAGACAAAGAAAAGAGCTGCTACTGCTGGCTATACCTCCTCTCATCCTAAATTTCTAAAAATTCAGAGGGATCAGGCTGGTGAAGTCACTGTCTGTTCCACTGATTTCAACGGGAATCAAAATGGTACCTCAGGCATCAGTGTTGACAACAAGATAAGGTAAATGCCATCCAGAGGTTAAACACAGATCTGAAAACATATTCAGTTACCTAACTCCCTGTTCCCCTTAATATTAGTATTTACATGATTTAATAAATGTCAAGTAAATTTTGTGGCCAAGGAAAGGAACTCAAGTCTCCCAATTCCTCGCCTAGCTCCTGAGCTGTTAGACTTCTTTTCGTGGCCCCATTGACTTCAATGGAAGCATTCAGCAAAGTGTCACACAGATGAGGTACTCACAGTGAAGCACAATGTCATGTTGCAAATCTGAAAGGGAACAAGTGCAGGTAATTCCTCTGTAGAGGTTCTGATTCATCAGTAGGTCACAGCTTAGTTTTACAGCAGCCATCTGATGTAAGCCTGGAAAACTACCTATTTATATAATACCACATGTAGAAAGAAAGACAGGCACACTTGCAAGAAATTTAGACTGTACAGGTGGTGTTCACATTAGTGAACCCCCAAATCCATTAAAAGTATGAATGAAAGGAGCACTAAGGATGAAAGCAGTAACTAAGGATGAAAGCATCACACCCATGGTGCATGTTTAGGTGACGTGATCAGACAACAGCAGGATGATGTAATAACCTCCACACAAAAGAAATCCCACTAATCCCTGACAATCTTATGTAAGAGAACTTTTTTTTTTTTTTCCTGGCCCCTAAACTGGATGACTTGCATGATCTTAAGTGTTTAAACACAACACTGAGAATCTCTGCAGTACCATTAAATGCAGGCTGACAAACATCCCATAACTGACTGCAACCAGTCCTTGCTGTACCAGGGCAAAACACAACAAAAGTTCCAAAGACCAAGTTAAAAAACTAAGTTAGCATCACCATTTAACATCCTGAACTACATTTTGCTTTGGTTGTTTTGTGGTACAATTGTCTTTATGAAAGTCAATATAACCTTTACTCTCCAACAACCTATCAAGCATCTGGTAAATTTAAAAACAATTTTCAATTCATCATACTTAGGAAACAGCCTGAATTTTAAAATTTCTTCCCATATATATTATATTTTCTTCTGAAGTGAATTAATGTTTCTTGAACAGACATTATAATCAAAGTAAACCTTATAACAATAAGGAGCAAGTGATGTGCCTTAGTTTCATTTTTAAAGCAGAATAAAATTTACTAACAAAAATACATATCATAAACCATAAGTTTAAAAATCATATAGATGCAAGACCTCTGGGAATGGTTTAAATACACATGCACATAATTATGCAATTCTGGCAGGAAATGTGCCTTGTTCTAAATGGAAGCTGAGACAGGTCAAGGATTTATTCAGATGATATCAGAGTCAGAAACTGATCGGTATGTTTCACAACACTGACTAACACTGAAACTCTGAGTTACCTTCCATTAGTGATTTCCCTCCCCATCTTCAATAATTACACCAGAATAATCCAGCTACAGCACATCCCCTAAGAACTTCAGCAGTGCTTTTATTACACATTAGGACATGATTAATAACAACAATACTTTGGGTTTTTGCCTGTTTCTACTCCAGGCTATTTCCAACCCAGAATGAGAATAATTTTTTGTGTTTGGGGAGTGCAAAGCAAGTGCTCCAGTAGCTACAGCAAAGTGAGATTCAAAAGTGATTCACATTTGACAGTGCATTTTGCCACTGAAAACTCTGACAGTTGAAGTGGAAGAAATATGCATAAAGAGGCTTAAAACAAATCTGCAGTCCTTCTGGATTAGGAAATGCTTCTACAGCATGCAATGGCTTTGTTCTATACACCCAAATGCTAATAATCTCTGTTCAAAAGGAATGCTGAGCCTTTGACAGAAATTAAATAACCTGCAAAACTCCATGTTGTCAATGATGTTCAGGGGACAAAAGGATGGTGAGACGAAGATGGCAACTGCAAAGCCCTGAATCTCTTGTTGCATCAGTCTTGCCAGGCACAGATATATTCAATGCCTACACAAATTGAAGGCCCCCACAGCCTTCGTCTCACAGCCTGCACAGAAGGGCCAAGAGACCTGGCAGGGCTGAGCTACCCTTCACATCAGCTTTGAAACATGGGCACACAAAATGCATTTTATGATGGAAAAATCTGAACATGACTGTAGTTGTGCCATGTGCTACTATCAACTTTGAGTGGCTTGTTTCATTTCTCTTCTGTATGATTAAAATCTAATTAACAAAAACACATCACATGGAAATTTTTCTACTTACACACACATAAACGTAAGCATAATCACAAAAGTTTTAGCAGGAGGATGTTAAAAGTTCCTACTTATCTGGAACACAAGCTTAATTTATCTTTGGCCATGTATAATGGTCTAGGACTAGCCCAACTTTATGGAAAATCCTTGGATCATGTGGTGATTAAAATCCTTCAGAAAATTCCATTTTTTCTTCCACTATGGATTTCTCTGGTTTCTATATCTGTAAATAGGCAGTGCTGGCACTTTTGCTTTTCAGTGTGGCACTCCTGAATTTGACTACAGACCACTAAAGTACCTAGACTACACCACAAGCGCTGAAGTTTTAAAATTCCACTATTTGTCAAAACCATTTTTTATTTAATTTTTCAATTTTCTTCTCCATATAGGCTTCTTCTTGTTTTCTCATTTGGTCTATGTTTTCTTGTCTTTCTTTATCTTTCTATATTTTAGCAGTGTGAAAAAAAAAATTAATTGAAAATATAAATATTCCTGAATTTTTGATTTACATTTTTAATGGAAGGATTGTAAATATGAAAATTCAAAGCCAATTCACATTTTTGACAACTGACAGATCTCAACATACTATTTTTTCATGCTTCTCTTCTACCCTGTCATCCACGGATATCCACTTTATTCAGGTTCAGGGCTGAGTGTTCCCCTCAGTCTAGTATGCACAGCCAGTGGAGCACGCTTCCCTGGCCTGGTGTCATCTCCTGCTCTTTTCAGGAGAATCCCTGACCCATGGCAGCAAACACAAGAGAGATTGTGCTTTTGGGTTGCTGAGCCAAAAAAGCAGCAGTCTATCCTGGAGTAAACACGGTACATGAGTGTCACTCTTCACATACAGGCTCTGGCCAGAACATCAGCTTCAAGTTTTATTTGGGACTTTAGTGTTGGCTCCACGTCAAGGGCTTTAAAGGTTGACTCAGTGTGAGTCACTCAGCTACTTTCTAGTGTTACTTTCCTATTGCATCTTTGTGAGCGTGAGGCAGACAAAAAGTGCTCCATGTACTCAAGACTTGCATATCCAGAAGAGTCTGGACCCTTTTTTTCTTTCAAACCAGGCTGGACTAATCCAACATGAATAAGGCAGTTACACTGAAGTCTCATCTTCACAACGATGAACGTGGATAGTAAAACTACAAAGGGAAATTAAGCTAGACACATAAGAAATATGACCAGACCTGTACCCTGAGCATAAATCTTCAGGCTTCAGTATTAGAGTTATATTAACTGACCTGTGAGTTTTTCCAGAACATCAAATCCATGTTTCAGAGCAATGATATCAAGAAAAGAGACTGTACCATCTTCAAACCTAAAGAATGGAACAAATGAGCACAGTAAATACAACATGCAGCTAAGGTACAGATTTTAAATCTATTTTAAGAGTTACTATTTTTATTTTCAGTGAATCTAACTTGCAGAGTGGGAACTCTTCCCTTAGGGATTCATCCCCCAGTCTTGTAGTGTCCTGTGAAGTGAAAATATGTTCCCCAAAGCAATAGAGGTTCACATAAACAGTTGCTTGCACATAGAAAGGTATAATTTCTCCTACATAGAGTAACTATGTACTAACCTACATTAAAGTAATGGTTAACAGTTATGTTAAGGTCCTAAGTTACCTTCTGAGAGATTAGGGAATAGGTGAGAAGACAGGTGGAGACTTGTGTGTATCCCCCTACCCCCCGATGTAATTACACCTAATGGAGTTGTGTTAGAAGACTCCAGTAATCTGGGGCAAAGAGGAATCAGACAAAGAGATCACTAACAAATCTCCCTCTGTGTGCTTCTCCAGGAAATTAATTTTTAACTGACCTGCAACGAGAGCACTATACAAGGATGGGGGGAGAGGTGCATCCCCTACCAGCATCTTTTAAAGGAAACATCAAATAGAAACAAAACCGCTGGATTTTATGAACTACTGCAGCTACTACTACCAAACTACTACCACAGTCCAACAGGAGAAGGTGAAGCTCCAAGGTGAGAATGTATTCAGGAATTGATGCACAAAAGCATTCAAGGGACCAGAAGGGACACCAGGGAAGCCCAAAATATGTTTAATTTAGGCTGTGTGTGCACTACAGTCCAAGAGAAGTTTTAAGGAGTGATCATTCATTTTTCTTCATCACAAAGAAGAATGCAGAATAATGCTACTGATGAACTGAACAGGACTCAATACTTTGCAAGGCTAAACCTGGGGTCACAGCAAGTCTCTGAGGAAGGAGCTATGTCCAAAACAGTAACAGTTAATGCTGGAAATGAACCCATCCCAAATCTCATGGTTCAAGCTCAAAATTAAATTCCGACCATGAGGACAAGACCCCCACAGGGACCTGGTGCTCCTTGGATCTTTCTCAGAAAGGTCAGATGATATCTACATTGAAGAATTAGTGGACAAGGTGGAGCATAAGACATGCACTCCTGGGCAAAAACACTTTACATACATGTTTAAGACCACAAAATAGGGGATTACTTTTTTTCCTGTATGCATAGTCTTTCATAATGCATGTTAAAAGCTTTTGGTGCCACAATTAAGTATGTATTGTGAAAAGGCTCAAAGTTTGAAAATGTCAGATATCAAATGTTTTTTCTTTAATAAAATAAACATTGATAGAATATCATAATAGCTCTCATTTCTATAATAATTTTTTTACTTCCTATTTTATTTTTCTATAGTTATCAAATCTTTTAAACACTGCAAGTGACACCATCAGGTGAAGGACATATTAACCTTCCAAAAATATTTGATAAAGGTCCACACAAAAGAAAAATGCAAGAGTACTGTGTATATATGATAATATGCTAAGCTGCAATGAAAAAAGATAGAGGCAGCAAATAATTATAAACCAAGTGATAAGAGAAAAGTGGTGGACTGCTACAAATATGAATGGCCCAAAAGAGACCACTCATGTTCACATATTTTAACGTAGAATAGGCCAAAGAATCTGTCCTAGAAATTTCTGAATCTTGCCTAGTAATTATTAATAATTGATCTTGAACTTTAGGGAAGAAATCTTGCTGGTTGTCAGTGATGATATGTAAAATGGCCATTTGTGATTTGAAAGAGACCTAACCCCAGGAATATTTTCACAGAGATCTGTGGACCAGTATCTGAGGGAAGCACTACTCTATCCAAAAAGCCATAAAAGATGTGGGAGGATGGGGAAGAAAAGATAAGGCAGAGGCTAACAGTTGTTTTGGAATTGAATACAGAAAAACATTAAAAACTTACACTGGATGCAGAAAAGGTCACAGTGGTCCCATATGTCTGCCAAGGAGAGATTACAGAGAGCATCCGTGAGGGGGAACTGATCTGCTCTGCTCAGTTACTCACAATGGCCAGCAAAGCAAACAAAACACTGGGAACTGGACCAGAGCAGAGGCACTGGCACTGAGCCCGTCAATGAGACTGCACAACCCCTAACAACAACTTTATCACTATCATAGTAGAAAGCACTTGAAAGGGCAACAAAGCTGCCAGCCTAGATCGCCAAAGACATGTGAGTCTTACCCAATGTAAAAGGGAAGGCAAAAATTGTATTTCTGTTTATCAGATATGATTATTAACTAAGCAGACAACTGAGTACATCCAATGCTACACAATAGGAAAGATGTATGGACCATGTCACTCTTCTAAGATCTTAAATATTTTTATGAAAATAGTTCAGAGCTCAGGAATCTTCATTCAAATTAAAAAAAAGAGTTGTGGGCTTTGGTCAAACCTTATGCTCCAGAACAGCACAACTGTAGCGGCATGATATGCATCCTGCATTTAATCTCTCTGTATCACAAAAAAATTACCTCCTGGCAGCTCCATGGCAAGAACCAGAAGCCACAAAAGAGATGAAAATAATGCTAAAAATATCTGCTCAAAGAGATGGGCAAGTCTCTCTTTCTACAATTTAGACATGGACTGTTTTGCAACATTCCTCTCTTGTATTTTGTTTGTTCATATGGCCCCCTCTATTCCTACATTAGCAGCTTTCCAATTCTGATTAACAAAGCATGAATATTGTGGTATTGCTATAAAATGTATATTTACACTACTTCTGGTGCACTTGACTCTCACATATATTCTTCAGATTTTGTGAACACTTGGTGTGCAACTTCATGTGAAGATTTTCAGGAATCATGTATAATTTCTGGTATCTAGGAAATTAAGCCTAAAGTGCTATAGCAATAGTGCCATGGCAAAACACGATGCTATGAAGGGCAGCTATTCCCTTCTTGGGACACAAAGAGCTCTCTCTCAGAATATTTAACAGTATTTAAGATTGAGAGGAAACATGCTTCTTGAATTGCAAAACATTGGCTTCAATGGCTTATTTTTTTGATGCTTCAAATAAACTCAGTGGCAGTTGCAGTGTTAGAATAATCAGCTCAGGATGAAGTTCATTTGAATGCTGGTCTAGAAGCCACTTCCTGAAGTAATCAAGATTTTGCAGCTGATGATGTATAAAGGATACTTACAAAGGCTAATACGGCAGAATACCAACCCAAGAAACAAGAAGCTTACCTCTTTTATCTAGTTCTTATTATAATTGATCTCACTTAATCAGGTCTGGGATGAGCTCAGTTGCTTAGCTGATTGTGTTTGTGAAGTGCTAATAGCATTTCACATCCAATTGCTATCTGACAAACTGGCTAAGCAATTCGTGACATAACAAAGAACAGAGCAGCTTGCCTAAAATCTATCCAGGAGTTATGAAGCTGATGAGCTGTTCTCCCTCTCCAAGTCACACACAAACTCTGCTTCTAGAAGCAAAAATTTTTGAGTCACAAGAGAAAACTATTGCTTTACAGTGAGCAGTCCTGCCTTTGGGATCTTCCTAGGGATGGAGATGGGCTAGTTTTTCTTTGAAACAATCAACTGCTTGTTGTGACACTTGTCTGTTACACTTCTGCATACAAATGCTATTTTCTAAAGTTACCATCTCACACTTCAGGGCAACTGAAACACAGAAGGAAACTGTGACATCTTGGGCAGTTTCAATTCATCCTGCCCTTAGCCAAGTCACCTTTACACAGAAATATGATGACAAGAATTCTGGCCTGGGCAGATGTGATTGGAAATAAAGTGCTGAAGGGCTAAAAACCCCTTCATGTTAGAAAAGAGGATTTAGAGGAAAATTTGGTGGAAGGCAAAAATACTACCCTGGAGTAGGACAGCACTGACTTAAGTCAAGAGTCCAGAAATTCCCTCAAGACAATCAACCAATGCTGAGGTGACGAAATATCTGGCATAATAAAAGCTATTCTGCATATAAAAAGTATACAAGGCATGGCTTTTAGGTATTTTGGGTGGAAGCATCCGCTGCTGGATTGGGAATGCTGACTTGTTTAGCAGGCAGATGAGTGGTTGAGTTTTTTGAGGGATTTTTTTTGGTTTTGGTTTTTTTTTTCAATTCATTTGTCCAGATAAAGTAAATCCAGACATAGAGACATTTTATCTGTGCATAGAATCACAGACTCATAGAATAACAGGTTCTTGAGGGAACCTCAAGAATTATCTGGTCCAACCTTTCTTGGAAAAAACATGGTCTAGACAAGATGGCACAACATCTTGTGCAGCTGAATCTTAAAAGTGTTCAATGCTGGGGAATCTGCCACTTGCCTGAGGAGATTATTCCAGTGGCTGATTGTTTCCATCAGGAATGTCCAGTCAGAATTTTCTCGGGAGTAACTTGTACCCATTACTCTCCATATTTCCCATATGCCTCCTTGGAAAAAAAGAGAGTTTCCATCTTCTTTCTAGCCACCCTTCAAATACTGGAATATGGTGATAAGGTTTTCCTTCTAAAATCTAAAACCTTTGTCTTACTAGCCACCTTCAGCATGCTCAGCAGGATCCCAAACTCCACAATATTGTGATCACTGCAGCCAAGGCCATCTCTAACCGAGATCGAAACGAAAGCAGGTTTTCTTGGTTTGAGTGTAGCAAATCCAGCAGTGCCTCTTTCCTGGCTGGCACAGCTAACATAAGGAAGCAGCTCTCCACACGTTTCCAAAACTTGATAGATGATATGTTAGCTATTGTTTGTTCTTCCAATAAATGTTTGGGTGGTTGAAGTCACCCATAAGAACAGGGTTCTTGGTGATTTGAAGCTTGCCTAGTTGACCCAAATATTGCCTCATTGGTCTTGGTTTGGAGGTCAGCAGCAGATGCCTCCTGTAAGATCCTCCTTGGAGACGACCCCTGTGATCTTGAGCCAGAGGCATTAGATAAGGCTTCCATAATCACTCTATTTGACTTCTGTACACTGAAGGTTGTCTTTAACTCGTGTGACCCCTCCTCCTCTTCTTCCCTGCCTGTGTTTACAAAAAAGCCTTTAACTACCTATCACAATCCTTCACTCAGGCCAGTTGTCCCACCATGTGTAAGTTATTCCTACGCTATCATATCTTTCTGACCAGGCATGGAGCTCCAGTTCATCCTGTCTGTTTCCCAGGCTGCATGCACTGATATGTATACACTTGAGGTAGTTGGTGTTCTAGTTCTCACCTTGGGAAGCAGCTAAGGAACATTTCCACATGTGCAGTATCTATCTAGAACAGAGGCCAGAGCACTGAAACTTTGATAAAAATCCCATCACAAGGTCAAAAATAATTCTGCTCATTTGTGAGCATTGTTGAGTCAATGCAAATTGTAGCGAAGGAGCGCATGGCGAACATCACCGTCAGCCAGTTGCCACTCTCCCTTACACTGGGGTAATGACTCCATTTAGGTCAAATGAACAGAAGACATTCCTGAGTTTCTAAAGCAGGTAAAAGAGAAACCAAATCCACAGAGAATGCATATTTCTTGAATAAGCTGCTTTTCTTCTTTTTTTTTTCTTTTTTTTAAACACTCCTCAAGAGTGGAGCTGCCCTTTGAAGTGAGATGTTACATGAGTTCCTTTCATCTTTTCAATTCATTTATTTTCATCTAATTAAAAAGTACAACAATACAGAGAGGCTCTTGGTATGCATTTAAAAGTAGTTCATTCAGATCCTATTTTTCAGCTCTTAGAGATACTCCATATCACCACCACATGAAACATCTGTCCTGGCAAATTCAATTTTTACGCTTTATACATTTTCTTATTTATTCTAAAGTGACATTTTCTGGAATTACAATAGCAACAAGGGTATACAGTATCAAGCTCATGGCTGTAGAAACAGACTGTTCTCAATCATATTCATGTTCTTAGGTTAGTAATTGCCATCTCTGATATTAGCAGGGGAACAGATTTTAATTGGTCTCACTGCTTTCCAACATCAAAACCCAACATTTGCAGAAGGAGTTTTATTTGTTTTGCTTTTCTTTAACTCAAAATATATCATTATTAGGCTACAAAACCTTTAGGGCCCTGCTCTGCTCTTTAGAACTTTTATCAACTCCTCCTGAGACAAAGTTCTAAGGTAGTTTTCCAGGGTGTTTGTGTGTCACCAGAGGACATGATTCCCTTTGTCTGGCTTTGTCTCCCACAGGTGATACTCTTCATTTTTAGCAATTAGCTAGTTGACTGTATTAGTCACTTTCTTAACCGGGGAAAATCCTCGTCACATTGACACCAACAGCTGAACTTTAAGGCAGCATCTCCCAAGACCAAGCATTTGTCTGTGGGCTTTTTGATCCTCTACTAGTAAGATCTTTGGAACAGAATATGATCCACAGATGACTAACCTCAGGTACACATTCCATTTTGACTAAATCTCTGTTTCCCACAGTGAAAGCCATTGAAGCAAGTAAATAAAATTAGGAGATAGCCTGTTGGAACAGACACATATGCTACCATTAAACTATTCTTTCATAATAATCTAACATTTGTGTAATTATGTGCACAGGAGCATACTACAGTAAGCCAAGAATTTAAATGGTAGGAGGGCAGTAATAAATGCTAGACCTCTGAATAAGACACCTACTCTTACCACTTCAGCAACTCCTTTTTACCTCTGTTAGTGGTACATTACACAATCATGAACAGTGATTGTTTCTCATACAATAAAAGGAGATCCAGTGCCCTAAAACCAGCCACTTGTGGAGGAGAAAATTGAATTAATAAATGAATCCATTTTTATTTCTCAAATGTCTCTGTGCATCTCTCCCTTATGTACAATTTGATGAACTCCTAGCTGGTAACTTTGCTCACTATGTATATCTAGAAAAATCTTCCCCATTTGCGCTGAAAAGATTAGCAATCCTTAAACCTGTTACTCAAATTGGTCTGAATGACACATTGTGATTTTGTAGATTATCAACTCCTCAGAGCTCTGAAACAATGAATAAATTACATCTCAGGGTTAACATACTCCCCCTGCCAACACCTACAAGGACCCTCCAAAGCAAAATAATAACAAAACTACTTTTTTTCCCCCACTAGAAGTCATTGGTCACAAAACAACCAATGCACTGCATGTCACAGGCCAAAAATTCCCTTCCAAACTCACAAAACGGGCCAATATATTTTCATTGTATTGCTATGGCAGACAGGGACAAACAAAAATAATCTTTCTCTTTTAAATTCCATCATACAAAGGGATATTTCCTTGAGGTACATTAAATTTAAGTCTTTAGGAACATGAGGCCTGCTGGTTAACTACTCTCAAAGAATAATATGTTCAACTATCAGCTAGTTAACTTGCAATTTAGACTCACTCATCTTAACTTGTAACTTATTAGTGTCAACAAGAACCCCATTAAGGCACAATTCAGTGCAAGCAAGCGTATTGCAAATGATTTCTGTATCTGTCTGAGTATTTAACATTTGATATGCATTATACTCCCATGATTATATATCAATAATCCAAATGTTCACACCTCTGCTTCCCATGGGAAGGTAATATCCAGATATAACCCCAAGTAATAGTTAAAGTGAGCAATTTGCAAAGTGTATTTGCATAAACTGTTCACTGATCAGCTATGAGTAATGAATCATTAATAAAAATTCAAAGCCCTTTCTTTGATTTTCTCCTTAGGAGGAAGGAAAGGATGAAAGATATTCTGGAAGTAAATTTTTCACAGGCAAGAATCTGACCAGCTGTAATCATTTTTCTGTGTTCAGTATAAACAGATTTATTTCCTCATGAAGATTGAGATGTGATCTTTCATCCTTAAACAGGTACATTTGGGGATAAAGAATAACTTTGTAATTAACTGCTAAAGATTTAAATTGAAATATCTGTTTAAAAATTGGCAGACAAGAAAGGAACTTGAACATGAATTCAGTCTTAAAAACCTACACCTAAAAATACCACTGTCTAATCGTGTGTGCCAGTGAGGCAGCCCCAGATCAGTGACCTCAGATAAGGTTAGCAGTAACTTATCCTCAGATAATGGAGAAAAATCCCTATGAGTGCTTTCCAATGGGTAATCTCCATTCTATACAAAGGTCTGTGCCTTGAAGAAGGGATTGCTGCATTGCATAAACTTCATTTCCACTACAGATAAAAGTGAATTCAGCAAGACTTCTGAGTGTTTTATTTCCTCAGCCCCCCCCCCCCCCCCCCCCCCCGTGTGTCCCTGTGGGGGGGAGGCGGGGGAGGGTGTGAAAAGACTTCTCTGATGTCATCCAAAAAGCTTCTTTCTCTAGAAAAAAATTCTTTCCAGAGGTAATTTTCAGAGGCAATATATGCCCAAGATTAGCAGAATGCATTGGGAGCTGTGAATTAGGACCGTCATGTTAAACCACTTTGTGTTGAGCCACCATTTCGGGAAGACGTGCTCTGCTTTCATGGCAACACAAAAACTAACTTAAAAGACTTCAAATGTTGTTACCGTCAGTAAGAAAGATGCCCACAGTGTGCTCATGAATGTGAGGGATCTGGACAGACCAACTGTATGACATTTAACAGGGTTAAGCTCTGAGTCCTGTGCTTGGGTCACAACAAACCCAGGCAGAACTACAGGCTGGGGGCAGAGTGGCTGGAAAGCTGCCCTGCAGAACAGGGAGTGAGCTGGGATTGTTTAGCCTGGAGAAAAGAAGGTTTGGGGGGAACTTTATTGCTCTTTACAACTGATCTGAAAGGAGGTTGTGGCCAGGTAGGGGTCAGTCTCTTCTCCCAAGTAACAAGTGATAGGACAAGAGGAAACAGCCTCAAGTTGCTCTACAGGAAGTTCAGATCGGATATTAGGAAAAATCTTTTCATGGAATGGGTTGTCAAGCTTTGGCACAGGCTGCTCAGGGGAGTGGTGGAGTCACCATCCCTGATATTTAAAAGATGTAGATGTGGCACTGAGTGACGTGGTTTCGTGGTGGACTTGGCAATGCTGGATTAACTCAGATAAAATACAAGCAGGAAATAATTTTCATTTTTATAAAATGGAATGAGCGTTAAGTGTATTTCAGAAGTCTTCATGCATGTAATTAATATTTCATAGGTGTCAGCAAGAATAAAATGTTATCAGTGTTTTTGTCTTTTACTTCTGATGTGAACGTGCATGTATGTGAAACTACTGTAGCTGGTGGCATACACCAACTACAAGTAGTAACAAGTGAGTACTAAGCAGCCAAATTCAGTTTAATGTATGATATATGTAGAAACAACACTGTGTATTCAGAAAGGCTGGCAGCTTGACAGAACTGGCATTATTAAATTCCTGCTATGAAACAACTAAGGTTCAGAATAAGGTCTTATTAGCTAGTTTGCATGTTGAGACCTTTGTGATAACAGTAAAACCATCAAAGAAGAATGGGACAAGACAAATACAAGGAAAACTTCAGCTAATAAAACATTCTAAGGCATACAAGTAGCCTTTTATGCCTAGGGGATACAACCAACTATGACTTTCACAAGGAAAAACCCTTACTGCTTCTGCACCTCTTTCATGCTGGAAAAAAAAAAAAAACTGTATTGTAAGGTCTGTTACACCAAATCAGCTGCACCCTGGTAATGATTTGGTTTACTGCAAGATCCACCAAACTATTTTTCCACTTTGGGACTATAATATGCAGATTTCTTCCAATATTTTTTATTTTTTTATTTTTCAGCATTGTTGTGAGGCTTACTAATACTTCACGCTACCCTGTGAGGTCAACAGGTACCTCAGTGTATGAAGACTGGGAAGTTGAAGAAGTAAGCAACTTTTCTTTCCGCGTACCAACTCTAATTGATTTTCCAAGCATGGACTGGATTTTGAGAGCTACCATATTTCCAGAAAATTGAATTCACAGCAGCGATACTGAATTAGCAAGTACTCCTAGTTTCTCACTGTTTTAAGTAGTTTGCACCTTAAACTGCAGAAAGCCAAGAGCCCTTTCCATACAACTGCCTTGCCTCTTTAACAGGAGTGCAGTGATGGAGTCCCCAGGAATTTCATGTGCTCATATAATCAAAGGTGTCCTGGACCTGCATTGATAAGGTCAGTAACTGAAGGAAGTTTTGGAGGTCTTCCAGTCATCCTAATCCAGAAGAAAGGATCAACTTAACTAACAATTCCTTCTAGAATCAGGAAAGTTCTGGCGTATTACTCGGCATTGCTGATGCTTGAAGTAGGGCGCACAGGGAGATGACTCCTGTCCCTGGCTTTGACAGAGAAGAGCATGAGTCATGTAGCTGAGGAAACAACAGGGTGAAGGAACAGCAGATGGTTAGGAGTGCATGCATCAATAGAGAAACAAAAAACTTAATATTCATAGAAGCATTCATTATGTAAGCAATAGCATCCCAGCTATCACCCAAACGGAAAACAGGATAATGAGTGGGTGAAAAAAGCAGAGATGTTTATATGCTAAGACAAAGTACATGGGGTACAAAATGGAAGGATTAGAGCCACTCTAGGACACTACCTTATTAGTATGTGGTAGAAAAATCACAAACAGAAATCATGCTGAAGAAAACACATAAATATAGGCGAGACAGTGGTAAAGAAAACAGAAATATTTTGAATTGAAATGTCTTTGGTGAGATGTTCAAAACAAGAAGGACTAGTTGCTAAGATTCTGCTATAGGCTATATAGCCATGGAGGAAAAAAAAGTTTTTGGGTCCAACAGATACTTTTCTATCACTCTCATAGAAATAAATATATTAACTTTTCTTCAAGCAAAACCAAGATAACAGAAATGGTCAGGTTCAATTATTACTTAATATCAGGGCCAAACCCAAACAAAACCTGCTACAAATAAAATAGTTACCTGAAAAATTGCTTTTACCAACAGTTATACAATACACAATGGAAGACTTTGACTGATTGAAACCCTGGTCAGATGAACTACAAGTTTATGTGTCACAGACGGATAAGCAACCTCAAATGAGATTTTGAATGTGACTGGGGAAAAATGAGACATTAATGAAGTTACTTGGCCAGGAAAACTGAACTGAAATCATCAAATACTTAGATAAAGAGGAGACTTAAAATTACTTGAAGTTGAGGTTAAAAAATATATGGAATTTGCATCCCAAAAGTATGAAAGAAATAAAGAAAATGAACTTTTAGAGAAAGTCTCCAGCAATAACCTGCACTAAAAAAAGACCTCTTATGTGCAATTTTAGCACTTTTTATTAATGATGACATGAAATCAGAAACAGTGCTGCTCAGGGAAGGAAGCTACTGTTGGAAAGATAGAAAACACAGGGATAAAGTGAGAATTCCCAGGAGCCAAGCCCTGACAAGACAAATCACACTGAAGGGTAAACTATTCTTTATTTACAAACAATGGAAAATATTAAGGATATATAATAACATATAAATATAACAAAATAAGGAATATAAATAAAAAGACAAAGAAAAGGATTATGATTGTTATTCAAAAAGCAAAGAGCTGGTGGAAAAGTCTGAAAACTACCTGAGTACTTGGACTCAGATTTTAAGAAGGACTGATGAAAAACACAGGTCAGGAGAGGGTGACTCGTGGCTGAAAGTGTGTGGAGAGTATCAAAACTGAAATTATTGCAACTGGATGTTGCAAGTGAGTGTGGAAGCTCACATCAAAGGTTTTAATGTACTTGAACACAGGCAGATGAACACAGATGAACTATGTCCCAGAATTGTAAGAAATTGGCATGAAAAACTCCCCAAGCCAAAAAACACAGGCCAGTAAGCAAATTTTTCAAATCAGGAATGGAAAGCAGAAAACACAGTATTTCTGCTGAAGAAAGGGAAACAGTAATCCAGGAAACAACACGTCTGTTAGCTTGAACTCAGTGTTATGTACGTTCTGAAAAGAAGTTCTGAATGAAAGCACAATTAAATGAGTAAACAAAAGCATGTTCAAATGCACCTTGGATTGTGCCAATGGAAAATCAATCCCAGAGATGCTGCCATTTTAAAAGCACATTATTTTTCTAGGCAAAGGAAATGAAGAATTAATTTATCTGGATTTCAGTAAAACATTACCTCTAGTGTCATATGAAGAACTATTATAGAACAAAGAATATTAGAAGAGTATTACAGCAGGCCAAGCAATTGTGCTGAAAGGGGAACTATTATGCTAGGAAAAGGTTTCCCATTTAATTCCTTGAGCTCTGGCTTTGGGGCAAGTATCTCTTTTAGTAGTCTCAGTAATGATCCTGGCATATAAGGTATGAATGTGAAGATAAAATGGGCTGCTGAAGTGAAATCTGGAGATTGTCGGTGCAGGAGAAGGGGCTGTATAATGTGTGCATTAAGAAACAGATAATGTTGAAAACCCTAAAAACAGAAATGAGATTAAATGTATAATATGCTACAATGTATGGTAAGTACATCATTGTGCATAAACCCTATTATGCACTTAGGGATTACTGAAATTAACTTCTGCCATGAACTGGAGGACTGTCATCCAAAATATTAGATTTGCCAATCTATCAGATCAGCTATCAGCCATGAGGATGACAAACAGGAAAACATGCTAGGACTTCCGGATAGAAAAATAACACCATTAATAAAGGTCTGATAAGACTTTCTGTGGCATGCTGTATATGACAAACAGAGAAAAGTCTATCTTAGAGAAGTACTCAGTTCACTTAGTATGGAAATTCAAAGCTAAGTAGAAGTGCCTGGTAGATCTAAAGATGGGGAAAAGGTGGGTAATAATCAGGAAGGAAAAACAGCTAGAGGACAAAATGCAGATAAATGACCAAACTGTCCACAAGGTAATATAGACTGCAAATGAAAAGTTTGTGAACATCCAAAACATGAGATTATAGAACCATTTCTCAACAGGAGAAGCAGGAACAAACCAAAACCAACATATCCTCCTTCCCCTGTCCCAAAGGTATCCCCCTCATTTTGCACACAAGCTCAGGATAAAGAGGTGATTACATAGTGTGGGTGTCTTTGACCATGAATAGGTTGATTACATGACCCAGAAGGCTTTTATCCCATGCCCAAGAATACAAAAAGAGAAAATGCCAAAATAGCAACTCCTTTTACTTTCTGAAACTACATATAAAAATAACATAAATGCAGAAGTTTGTTACTTTGGGAACCTCTGAAAACCCTGGAGTCATCCCTCTTGATGATTTTCCTGTGACCAAGTCAGTTCCATTTGACATGCAATTAGGGTGACACCATCTTGCTCAACATCAGTTGTATGAGACTACTGAGACAAGAGCAAAAGAAATGCATGTACTGACAGGGGGTTTTTCTTATGAATTTGTCTGCATATTCTACCAGCCTGAAAGTATGGCATACTGACTAGTTCTCTATGCTTCTGTAAGGAGGGTCTCTGGTGATGGTGGTGAGGAATAAGTAGATAATTTTATTTAGATTGATCATCACGGAAGTAAAAGGTGATCTTGACAGCTGTATAATTTTATAAGATGATGCTAACACAGTAAACATGGAAATACCCATCTCCATTAATGTTTTTTTCACTTAAGAGTACAGGAAATCTCTGCCTCAGTCACACCAGACACAAAAGTATCATCAAGAAAGAAAAATTGTACAGTGACATTGTAATACAAAACACTCATTTAAAAAACTCAGCATGCACCAATACAGTAAGTCATCTATTCCCTCTTATGAATAGAAGCACTTTCAAAATTCAGCTCTCAATGAATCCTCTTGGACAAGAATATACTGGGTTTGTAAATGCTATAGACAGCATAGCGGTAAGTATAAGAGAAAATGTTTGCATGCAAGTTTCACCAAATTGCACCAGCAACCACAGAAAAATAGGTATGTTTTCTGTAAAAGTCTCATTGGAAAAAACTTTCTCATAGTTCATTAACAACCAACGACTAACCAGGGCTGAAATGAACCTACTTCGTCTTCCACTAGTTTGATTTTTCAGGTACAGCATATAAATATTTCAGGGACACGCAGCCAGGTAACTGATGGTCGTAAAATAATAGGCAGTGAAGATATCTGAAATATCCATGAGGAGAACCAGGTGACATTGCTCCAAATATAGTACATATGGTTGACAAGATATACATATTTTCTCTTCAGACTTGCTAACCACTGGAAATGGTAGAAAACAGGTAACTTTGCATGCAGGGAATTCAGAATATGCAGAGGAAAGTAAAATCACGCTTGAAAGCATCCTTAGTACTACACAAGCAATAAAGTACTTTCCTAAAACAGAATCTTAGGAAGACAGCAAAGAGAGCGAAAATTCATTCTTGAGCCATGAGCTCTGACTGGGCCGACAGGGTGCTGTGGTGGTGCCTCACAGCGCTGTGGGGAGCAGCACACAGCATTGCTGCCCACAGCTTGGCTGCCAGACTCCCCAGTCTCCCAGCACAAAGGAAAAGGGTTTGCACCACCAAAATGGGAGCTCCCCAACAGAAGAAAGCTCCCCAGTGGAAAATAAATGTGAATTTGGAGAGAAAAAGTAAGTGGAGTTGCCATTCAAAAATCCATTATACAATTTTTAGGGAAATACAGGAAGCTTAGTAGTAAGAAGGCTGAACTACCATCCAGACAGTATTTTGGTGGTCAGAGAGATCCCCAATTTAAAATTTAGTTCTATACTATTCTTCTGTGTAAGACAGCAGAAATCTGGAATGTCATATGCCACCTTAAAATAACACAACCAGTAGGTTTCTGGAAAGTTTTGCTTTCAAAATGATTATTCACACAATGAATTCCAAATGTATTTCAGATTTTTAATCTCTTAATATATGTAGAAAACCCCATATAAAAACCTAATAAGACTGTCAGTCCATTCAGTATTTTGATATATCAGCTATGCTTTTGGAAGACTTCTTTCCTCTACCCTCCCTTCCCCATGTATGTTAATGTTTGCTTTACTGGTTATAATTACTGAAAGAAATCCAGCTGAGATTAGATTTCAGTTATAATTAATGATGAATGTGTCAAAGTATTATGATGTTGTTTATCACACTGCTTGCAATGTAATTTAGTGCAATAATACCAAGACTTGTTATGTGACAGTTATTTAGCATTTAAGTCTTCTTAAGATGCTCTGCAGAGTATCCTGAATGTTAACTATGGAAAGATTATTTTATACAAAAGCAGCTTCAGGCAAAATATAGCGACAACTTGCTAGAGACCAGCAAAAGTTCTTAAATCTTATGTCATCTATGAGCTGAAACATAATAATTAAATAATCTAGACATGTTGTAAAGCTAATGAGAAATCCAAAGGATAAAATTAAAAATTGACATTAATATGGCAGCTTAACCATATGAGGAAAAAAACAGTCTTTGTTCTTTCTGGTACAATTTCTGAAGAGATATCTTTCTTTTTAATGTGTACATTCACACAAAAGATTGAAACCTAAGATCCTGGGGGGAGAAAAAGAAAACCTTTGGATGACATAGACAGGCAGCTCAGGGTATTTTAAGGTAAGTCTTAGCTGTCCTAGTTTGGTGTGTTGGGGGTTTTTTTGTTGGTTTGTTTGTTGTTTTTTTTTTTTTTCTCTCCTTGTAAGCACTAAACTAATTTTCTTTTCACCTCAGACATGGTCCTAAGAATTTTCTACTGTCAGGGGGTCCCCACTGTGTATTTACTTGAATGCTTGTGAATCCTGTCACTGGCCTTGGGCCTTTTTTTTTTTGCAATGAATGTGCAAGTTTGCCCTGAGGAGCTGTGTCCCAGCACAGCACAGGGCTGCTGTACATGACTTCAGATTGAAAAGGAAAGCAGTAATTTTACATATATTGCCTGTGATGACTAGACAAAGGGCACTGATTGCTACATGTCTTTATCAGGAAAATATCAGGCATGGTGGGAAACAAGAATATGTTCATTATTTTTGTAGTTAGCATAGCTAAAATGAAAAAGTTTTAATATTCAGTCCAAATCTAGATGGCAGGTCTAGTTTAAGAAAACCTGTACACATTTATAGAAAATCAGTTCACTTGGGGATATTGTTTTCAAGTTGCAGCATGCTGAAAACTCATGTAAAAGGTTCAAATTTCACAACAGAATTTGTTTATTTTGTTGTGATTTCTCACTGTGCCATACCATTCTGTGCACATATGATATGGCATATAAAATTTACTAGCTTGTTGTAATCCTATCCTCCAAAACTCAAACACATTTGAGGGACACAATTTTAGGCTCTGATTAAAAAGCACGGTTCTCCACAAATTCTTCTGAAAACAAACCTAATGCTAAAAGTGCTGCCATTCTTGTAGACAGAAATCTAAATCGTTATTGCTTTAGGATAAACCTACAAATAAATATTACTAATATCTTGCTGACATATGTGAACTGCAAAAAATCTAAAATTTGTTTTCACTTGTAACCTATGAAAATAACTGTGTTTTCGTAACAAGCATATTCTCTAGTTTTTATGGTATCTAGCAAACTAGTGCTCTTTAGGCTATTCTCTGGCTAATACTTTATATATTTTGGAGAAGGGATATATCTGATAATACACTATTAAGAACATTATACCTAATGCAATTTTGCATTTGTTAATGTTTGTAAAGCTACATTTGTTATTGGAATTCAGCTCTGCAGATAAGATGTTTAATGCAACTTGACTAACACATTTGTTCAATTAACCAACATAGCATCTATTAAAATTCTGGTGTTCAAACTCACTGGAGCCATTTCAAAGGCTCCTTTGAGAAAACCAGAATAAATTAGTGAGGTAAGTGGAAGATTTTTGAGAGGTATAATGTTTGATATTGGCACATTCATCATCAAAACAAAACTTGGGAAATTTTAAGCTATGCAACAAGAACCAGCATTTTTTACCATCTTTTGTTACCATAATAACAAATACCAATGATGGAACTGACTGAAGATAACATTGACTACCCACAGAGATGGATAGTGATTAACCAGAGAGATCCTAGTAAAATTTGACTCACAAGAAGCACTTGGCTTCAGGCCTGGAGAGTCTGGCTACTAATTTAAAGGTGAGCTCCAGAGCTTTTGAATTGTTCTAATGACACTCCTGCTACCAGCAACAAGTTCTACGGACAAATTTATCAGGGACTGTCATCAGAATTTGTGACTCTTTTTTCCCTTGCTTCCTCCCTCTGCACGTGGGAAGATCTCACCAAGAAGAGTGTTTGTGCAGGCAGGTTGAGAAAGAGCACCATGCTACCTTATTCTGCTTATAACACCCATGTCCACTGAGGGAGAGGGTGCCTGGGGAGTTTTCTGGAGAGACTGGCAGGGACACACATTGCTGGCTACCACCATGAGATGTTGCCATGGAGTACTGCCTATATCCAAGTTCACTGTCCTCTAG
Organism: Corvus kubaryi; assembly: GCF_017639235.1. Taxonomy (NCBI): domain Eukaryota; kingdom Metazoa; phylum Chordata; class Aves; order Passeriformes; family Corvidae; genus Corvus; species Corvus kubaryi. Next base: position 16,916,606 of record NW_024582056.1, read on the forward strand.
AACTTGCACTTTCCCTTGGTCTAACAGGTGCCATCTGCTATGCTGTCTTTACTTGCACTTTTTCCTCCAAAAGATTTAAGCTATTTTTTAATTTTAAAAAGGAACATTAAAAATGAAGGTTTACATTAAAGGTATGGGAGTCATCTTGACTTCCCTACTTTTGGGCAGATACATGGCACTTAGGTCAGTTTCCGACCAAGTTAAATCATGCAAGTCATCCATTGATGTGAAGAAATGTGAGTTGAGTAATTTCAGATTTCTTTCCTATATACCTGTTAGATGTAAGTCATCAATGTTTATCCTGATTAGAATAAATTGGACACTTTCCAAACAATTGCTCACCGGCACCTGCTCAGGAACACATTCAACCATTCAGCTCCGCCAGTTACCTCACACCACTCTGCACAGTGGGTCAGCTCAGTGCTGCTAACCACAGTGAGCAGGTTATAAATTAATACCTTGTGTCCTACTGTGGACATCTTTCCCATAAAGATGCTAATGATGCTAATGAAATACAAGCACTATACATTAACCTAAATGCTACTCTCAGTTTATCTTCATTTCCGTTTTCCTCAGCCACTATTTAAAACCAAATCTTAGTGAAGCTCTGACTGACCTTTTTACATACGCATACAAAAAATAAATACTGCTCTCCTGCTTTACAAAGGTGAACTGGAGCTTAAGCAGACAGCTGCAGTTCCAATTTTGAGATACTAAAATAGGAACTGCATTTGGGTTCTTTTTTCGGGTGCTGGGAGTTGCTACTGTTCTGCCAACTGACCAATGCTGCATTTCAGAGTTTAATAATGCACTAGTTTGAAAACAAACCAGTGGGAGACTCCAAGTCAGAACTAAAATTTAATAGGAAAGTTAAAGGCAGAAAACACTGGTTTAAACTGACAGGGTCAGGATACAACCTGACACCCTGTCGGGCAGGGTGGCAGTAGCAGTCCAGTTAAGTGGTGGCTGCAGTCTTCTTGAGGTGATAGATGTGGTTCTGTTGAAGCAGTGATCCTGTAGAAGGGTCTGGTCCTCCTCAGAAGGTCCAGTGGTGGTTATGTAGCTCTTGTCCTCTGGGAATCCAGTAAGAAAGGGCTGAGTGTGGTGTTCCAAACCTCAGAGTATATCCAGGTAGGAATACTTGGTTCCTCCCCCTGGGCAGAGCACCTCACAATGGGAGGATGTAATTTTATGAGTCATGCAGTGAGGCTGGACGGCCCATTAACAGAAGATATCCCCCAGAGGGAGTTATCAGGGATGTGTCATGAAGGAGACAGGGAATACTGCCCCACCTGCTTAAACAGCTTATGAAGATGGTGATAGAATACATACTTTTGGTTACACCTTACATGGTAACTTAAACAAGGGCATTAGTGTTAAACACATAACAGTTTGGGGAAAATAAAAGCTGTGTCCACTTTCAAAATCTGTGTTAACCAGCAAAGATACATATTCTTAATTATAACAAAAATTTTATGGAAATTGAAAAATAAAGATGACCCATATCTCTGAAATGACAATTTCCTTTAGTCACAAAATGATAGAATCATAGAGGTTGGAAAAGACCTCTAATATCATCAAGTCCAACTGTTAACCCAGCACTGCCATGTTCACCACTAAAACATATCCCCAAGTGTCACATCCACGTGCCTTTTGAACGCTACCAGGGCTGGTGATCCACCACTTCCCCTGGGCAGCCTATCTCAATGACTGGCCAACATTTCAATGAAGAAATTTTTCCCAGTTATTAATCTAAACCTCCCCTGGAGCAACTTGAGGCCATTTTGTCTCATCCTGTCACTGGTTACCTGGGAGAAAGAGACTGAATCATGGGCTATTACCCCTTTGTGGATCACAGTACACAGGCAGATTGCAGACTGAATAATGAAGAGCAAGCAATCAGTATTATGTACATCTAAGACATAAAGCTGCACAGAGCGACTGTCTAAAAACAGAATGTCATCTGTAATAGGACAAGAATTCCCTAAAGTGAGTAGAGAAATGAAAATATTTAGCCTCAGAGACTCTGAAAAGCACAAATTAACATGACTGCTTAACATACACAAGGAATGCTTAAAGTATCAAGGGACTATTTGAAGGCAGCATGAAGAAGATACCAAACAAATGCATTATAAACAACAATAGCACCATACAGACTGCTGTACATAGCCTCTTTTGTCAGCAAAACTGTACCATCTGAGAGGCATGTGACCAGGTAACATGGTCTTGCTAATACCATTTGAGTACTTTGAGTCAGAAGCAGCAGCAGTGGAGGACCACAGGGCATTTCTTGACATAAAATGAAAAATAAAAAATCCTCTCTTTTCTAGTTGCTTGTCCTCTTTTTATTTTCAGAAATCAATCCTTCCAAAGCAAGACAGTGTAGGTGCAGTTCTTGTGAACAGCAGGTGTGTACATACTTGCTCTCAGCAAACAAAGCAAGTCGGCACATCTTAGCTGTTCTACCTCCTCAGGTGTCTTGGTACATACTGATTAGCCTACAGCTAATATTTATGCTACATAAGGGTGTAATGCTAAGTAAGTCTCTGCACTGTTCCCTCTCAGAGACAATGGGTCTTCACTCAATGTTCTGGAAGACCGTGCTTCTCTGGAAAAGTATCCGCTATGTTTAGTCAATCCAGCAGCCATAAATCTCTCTTACTGCACAAGTACAAACTAACTACCTGCCCAGGTAGGAATAATTTATATTTAAGGAAGTAGCATTTTTAGGAGCAAACAGTCTCTCTAAACTAATGAAGGGAAAACTCCACACACACACACACACAGAGACACACACACACAATCTTAATCTAGGAGGAGCTTCAAAGTTGAACCACCTAAACTATCATTTTCTGGAGATAAAACTCTTCTTTCGAAGAAAATACATTGTAAATGACAAAAAAATCCATGTTTACTTCCAACACAGTCAGTTGAAATCTCACTCTTCAACAATGAACACATTATAGCAAGAGAAGTTAGAGATAAACTAAATTGAATATAGTGCAATTATATATAATTGTAATTGTAATGGTAATTATTTTTCTTAATTTGCGTCTTTATCAAATAGCTGAGGAAATATTTATAATGTAATTGTTATGCACACTGACAGAATCATAATTCACACTGTAAATACAGAGCATTCTCTGAAGCTTTTCTTAAGAGTCAAGTATAATCAGGGGATTGCAAAACAAAACCAGAAAAAACAATGGAGTGAAAACAGAATATTGAGTCAACAGTTACTTGGAATAATCTTACAAGGAAGATCATAAAAATGTAATTTATTAAAAAAACCCTGCAAAACAGTCAAACTTACTCTGAATGTTGACATTTTCTACCCATGCAGGGTTTCTGCAAACAGGATTATTACTGATGCATCTCATATATGCCAAAGAGGTCTTATTCTCTTAGGATGCTGCTATAAGGCAATGCTGAAAGGGAGAAGACAAACTTTGAACTTTTCAGTCATAAAGAAATCCTCATTTTAAATGGTAATCAAATTGCCAGGATCAAAAGGATGCAAGGTTTTATCACTCCATTGACTATATTTTTCCGGCAATCAGGGAAGTAATTGAAATAAAAATACTGAGACAGAATGTTGGAAATAGTACAAGGTAACACTGTCTTGGATCTGCCAAGAGACTGCAAGAACACCCAGGAGGGACCTCAACTTCCAAACCTAATTGGGGCTGTAGATATGTACATCATTAAACAAATAAGGAAAACATGACAAGACACCATGCCTCACTGATTTTTAGTTGCCTGAGGTTGCAGAACCAAGTTCATATTCGAAACTAAGATGCTGTCTAAAAATCTAAGTATATGGAAATTAAAAAACAAAAACCATAGATCTAAATACTACTGCTAACTATTTTTTTTCTTTCTTTTAGGATTAGGATTTATTCAATAGTATCTTATAAAGGAGATTATCTTTCTTTTACTGCGCAATTTAGCTTAAGTCATTCAAAGAGTGTTTAAAAGGATTTTTTTTCCTTTTTTTTTTCTGCAAACAGAAACAGATGCCAAAGATATTTTCCCCTGTGGAAATCTGAAAAATGGTACTGTCATTGCTTTATTTTTTTTTTCTGCAGACCAGTAATGCATATAGCAATTATATCACCATGGGATGTCAAATCACTGTGGTATTTGAAGCCATAAAGTCTCTGTTGTAATTGATAACTATATGTTTCAGTACAAATGAAGTTATACTGTTCTTTCTTTCAAGTTTAAGAACCAGATTTCATCCTCTCCTATAAGGCTGTTCCCTAGAAATTAAACATTGTTAGAATTCTGGTTTTGACTTAGAGAGAAATGGACAAGAAGCAGAGGACAAGTGTCTGAACGTCTTGTGTATTTTCAGTGGAGCACCAGCAAACACTGCCTGATTCAATGGTGTCTGAAGCTTGTAATGCAAGTTTTCAGATTTCCCAGCTGTAGCAGTTGGTCCCATAAATAAGGTTACTCCAACTCACGAGCCTTGCCTCACTTGCATTTTAGACATTGTGACTACAGCTCCCATGTCCTTGGAGTCTCAGGGGCCAGAATTTGGCTGAACACTTCTGAGCACAGCACTGTGCACTACCTGGACCACAGAAGCAGGCTTAAAACCTGCTCCTCTGCTTGTAAAAAGGAAAGAGATGTCTTCAATGTTCAGGTTTTGCCCTCTTCCCTAAACAAGAAACTTTGTATTAGAGGATTTTTCATGTATTTAGCTTTAGAATAGAAACTGAACAGACACCAGAATAATCTTGTATTAATGTTTCAATAATGTTGTATTAATGCTTAAAATACCAGCAGTGTATGCCTGGAAAGTTAGCAGTTTGAAATGAAGTGATTAATCAGTTATTATTACAGACATAGTTAAGATTCACATTATTCATTCTCAGGGCAGCATCACTCAAAGACTTTCTGGATCACAAAGGGCCCTAAAATCATTGAGCCACTACCAGTTTACAGAGTTGATATGTTGATGTTTTCTTTAACATCAAGTTCTTCTGATGTTTTCAAACCTTTGTTCTGTAGCTATAATCAACAGGCACCTCAGCACAGCCCAGAGAATAGGTGAGTAGGAGACTTGGCTTCCGCTTTTACCTTCTTTACAGTTAAGTCTACAGACATGCTGACAGCAAGGCAGGGCAGATCACCCAGCAAGATTAGAAATAGTTAGGAAGAGACTATCGTAGCTATTGCTCACTCTCTGATGGTGCACACTGATCAGTCTTGTTTGCCAGGTCACTGCCTCAGGCACTGGCCAGACAGAATTCAGAGGCAAAGGATGTAAGTTAAGGCTTATGCACAGTACCATGTGGAACTGAGAAATCTACCTTTCACAAGACACAGGGTCCCACTTCTCTGTTACTCAGTATTACCTACAGTCTTGGCTCTGGGGTACTCTTGGAAGAAGAACGAGTTCCGAATGTAAAACAGAGGGAGAAATACTTGTTGTGCAATATGCTGCATTCATCCCTATGGGTTAGACATTCTTTGGTCAGTAGTTCCATGAAAAACTTAGTGACATACTCTTCTTGTTTGTGTGTATTCACTTTTCCTTTCCATGTACGTCATTTGCACCTGGAAAATGAGTTGATAGTGCAATTTGCAGGCATAAATATAGTGAATGAACATTATTCTTCCTCCACCCCCTTCAGGACATCCACACAAAAGCAAGGTTCACAGACTTGTCAAGTATTTTCACATCTTTTGATAGGCCACTATAGATTAAAAAACTATCTGAATTCTGAATGAACCACACATGATATTTAATGGTGGTTGGGCTTTCCTTTTTAAATTCTTTGTGTACCTGAAGAAAAAAATAATTCAGAAATGTTAAATTAATGGATTATTAATTGTTAGCTTGGGAAAGCAGCAGAGACAAGAAAAGTTTACTTAAATAAGATGTTCTGCTGAGAATTCTTATTATAGTATAAATTTTTAATGCTCCTGCAGCCATTTAAACAGCTGAAGGTAGATCTCCTTGGTTGTTATTACTGCTTCATTAACTACAGAACGGCTTCAAGATTCAGATTCTCACCTTTAGATCATAATTTAAATAAACCAGGCTAGGATAAGAAATCTTTCTTTATCTCTAACTCACAATTCTGATTGCCAAGCATTTGTGTTCATCAGACAGGAAAGGAGATTAAATGAGAAGTTATCCTGCATGGGATAAGTACGTGTAAATTTATATTTCTTGCACAGAGAAAACTGAAATAAACCTTATATTTGCTATACTTTAACCATAGTTACACTCGTAAGTTTGATTTGTCAAAATCTGAATTTCTGAAAATTTCATATAGTTGATCTTAAAAGGTGCATGTCCACTAAGGTGTGCATAGTATCACATTAAGGATTTGGTGACAACGTGAACAGCGTGCAGGTATTAGAGAAATTTTTAGGGAACACAAAATTAATATATCTACACTCCTATGAATAGCTCAGATAATGAAAACTGCAGGTGTGTTTATGCTTTGGACATTAATCTTCATGTACTTTATTCCATAATAGAAGGACTTACAGAAAATATTTAGAATATCTGCTACAAACTGGCACACTAACAATTTCGGAGACCATTCTCCTTTACCAAGAGAAGAATAGTACAATTTGATAAGCATTTTTTATAGAAGCTGAACACATTCACGTGTCTTCACACGTGACTTCTTGGCTAAAGGTAAAATTTTACAGCAGTTTCATTTATAATGTTTACCTGCTCTCTGCTGTGGACTTACATAAGCAACACAAGATAAAGAATACAAACAAGAAAATGAGGAAGGAACTCAACCTTCTTGAAAATGCAATCATGTTGTTAAGCTAAAACATGCTTCATTATATCTTATTGTTTAAAACATTTTGCATGCCATGTACCTTATCAAGTTTTGCTTAGCAACACCACAGCATTTAGTCCTCACTAGAATTTAAAACTGCACCTTGCACTTCTGTGTATTAAACTCCTTGTAAACACCACTAGCTGGTATCAGAGCACAGGAAGAGTTACAGCTGCATGAAGTTGTTACATATAGAATGTACATTTACATGCAGTCAAAGTTTGGAGGGAGGAATTCTTCCATGGTTATTTGTCTACTGGTGAATCTACTACAGTTTCTTGGTTATGTATGCCCTTACAGATATACACACACACATATATATATATTTTCATATACATAATATGACAAATTCTTCTGAAAAATCAGATAAAGTGCATGGTCCTGCTTATTTTTCTTCTAATTTAATCATCACATTAAATGCCAAGAGTGTAATTCTTATGAACAGTTAGAGAGGTGTTCTTTCTGTTCATCACCAATTCTGCAGCAATCTGCCTAGGAAAGTCATCTAGAAATGTCTAGATACAGAATCAATGAGATTAATGTATTTTTTAAAAATCTATTCACTTGATTAAAATTGATTAAATTTGGCATAAGGAATGAAATCAAAGGTCTCCTGTTGAATCCAACAGGAGATGAATTGGGTCAACAGGCCTTTACACAGCAGCTCTGTCACTCTCCTCCCAGAGAGCTTATGCTATTCACATTTACTGTGTCATGTTTTCGAATGCCTGCAAAAGCTCTTCCTGGGCTTTTAGCACAACAGAGTACAACCTCTCTGGGGCTACATGTTCTGTCCTAGCAAAGAGGCATACTAAAGTATCTGATGTGTAAAACCTTATTTTGAAAGATTGCTGTCACACAGAGATGTGATTTGAACTATACTAGAAAAATACTACAAAAGTTTATCATTAAAATGTTTAGAGATAACTTGGTGTCCACATATTGGTATTTGGCAGTGAAGGATGGGTTGTGCAGGGCTCCGTTTTAGGCCCTGTGCTCTTCAGTATCTTCATAAATGATGTGGATGAAGGACTGGAAGGGATACTAAGCAAGTTCACAGATGACACAAAATTGGAAGGAGCTGTTGACTCCCATGAAGGCAGAGAGGCCCTGCAGAGAGACCTTGACAAATTAGAGGACTGGGCAATCACCAACCCTACGAAGTTCAAAAATCCAGGGAAGTGCTGGAATCTGCACCTGACATGGGGCAACCCTGGATGTACAGACAGACTGGGGAAGGAGATGCTGGAAAGCAGTGCCATGGAAAGGGACCTGGGAGTCCTGGTCAGTGGAAAGGTGACCATGAGTCAGCAGTGCCCTGGCAGCCAGGAGGGCCAAGTGTGTCCGGGGGGCATCAGGCACAGCATCAGCAGCCGGGCAAGGGAGGGGATTGTCCCGCTCTGCTCTGCACCCGGGCAGCCTCACACTGAATTCTGTGTGCGGTTTTGAGCACAAAAATATAAAAAAGATATTAAGCTATCAGAGAGCATCCAAAGGAGGGCAATGAAGACAGTGAAGGGCTTGGAGGAGAAGCCACATTAGGAATGGCTGAGGTCACTTGATCTGTTCAGCCTGAAGGAGTCTGAGGGGAGACCTCATTGCAGTTACAACTTCCTCATGAGGGGAAGAGGAGGGACAGGCACTGACCTCCTCTTAGTGGTGACAGTGACAGGACCTGAGGGAGTGGCCTGAAGTTGTATCAGGGGAGGTTTAGGCTGGATATTAAGAAAAGGTTTTCACCCAGAGGGTGGTTGGGCACTGAAACCCAAAACTCCCCAGGGGAGTGGTCACAGCACCAAGCCTGCCTGCGTTCAAGAAGCCTCTGGACAATGCTCCCAAGCCCATGGTGTGACAGGGCCAGGAGATGGACTCAATGATTCTTGTAGGTCCCTTTCAACTCAGCATATTCTGTGATTCTGTGATTTCTTATATGTATACACATGCTTTACTTAATTTGATAAAAGCTCATGAAAGGTTGATCTTTTATCTTTCTTAAGACAAAAGTCAAAATATCTAGGGCTAACAATGACTTTCGCTATTTATTTTGAAACTGTCCTTCTAAACTAACCTGTCATGATAAAACACAGAAAAATGTATGTACAGAAAACCCAAGACCTAAGTATGATATTTTCATAATAAATATGAACAACACCCTTCTTTAATACTGATGAAAACTTCAAAGCAGTTCCCTTCATTCATATACTGACAGCAGAAAACTAAAAAAAAAAAAAAAAAAAAAAAGAAATATATAAATAAATAAATATGTATATATATATATACACTTTCTTTTCTTGGAAAGGTTAACTGGGTTCCTGTTACTTGGCATCAACTTACTGATCTGCTTAAGAGCACAGACTTTGTCAAATCCTTTGTCAAATCTTTCATTAATAAAATCATCACACCATTTTTCCCACTTAAACTGGTCATATATTAATGTAAACCACTTTTTAGCAGTGGACATTATGGAGATAATCCATGCAATCTATATTGCTGAACTTAAGACTGTTGGCATCAGCAACAATTAAAAAAAAGGGGGCCACTTCAGAGTACAACCTGAAAACATAATGGCAAAATGTCTGCCATAAAATATGAAATAGGAGATCCTATCCATTCAGCATTAATACTCTCCCTGCTGTAGCTCTAAAACTTTTTATCATTAAATTCACCAAAAATAAAGCTATTACAATCATTTGACACAGTTATTAAGCCATAGCAGATGTTACTTGATAATATAAATGCCTAGATATTAAAAAAGTAGATTATAATAATGCTAGAGAATCCCTCTGAATTTTTTAATTGAACATGAACAGACACAAATGTGACAGCCAAGTCTTTAATCAAATCTGCGTATTTCCATTTTTGGAAACCGTTGCTTATATGTGAAACTTAAGAAAGACTGTAAAACCCCTTTTTCTCAAGAGCATCAATATTTTCCTTTTTCTTATAAATTAAATCTGTTTGAGAAGCCTGTAGATGTTTCTTTCGTGGGTTCCCAAGAGCACAACTGCCAGATGCACTCTTGCATATATTTGACTAGTGAGAACATGAAAAAAAAGAGCCTAGACCAAACCCGTGCTTGTACTTGTAATCTTCAAATACTAGGTTGAGTGGTGTCATCTAAGCATGAAAACTACTCTGTTTCTATATATCTCTTTTTTACCACTAGGAAGGCAGTGAACACTAAACTTTTTTAAAAAGTATCTCCCTGTAGCTTAGGTATAAATAAAATATAAAATAATACGCGTACCAAATAAGAAGCCACATAATCTGAGTCACTAAATTTAAGATAGTTCTGTAGGTCTTCTGCTATACACAGACAAACCTTTATAGCATTTCAGCTTTCTCTCTTGCATTTTGATGTCATTTAGACAGGAAAAAGCATATCCTTTTCTTAAATGATAAGAGATCTCTGATGATACTGAAAAGAATAAGTCTGATAAGAATACCATTCCAAAAAGATTTTAAAACCATGAATCTGAGTGGAAGGAACTCACCAGACTAGAAAAAAATTCAGTGAAGATGAAGCTCTCTTTCAAAAGATCAAATCTGCAATTGCCACATGATATGCCACATGGAGGTGTCTCAGTCTCCTTTGCTGGACCCTTTACAGTGAATTCATGGATCTCAAGGAATCCATGCACAACATGCTGAAACACACTGATTTTTAGTCTGTTCTTGCTGAAATGGGCAAGTAAAAGTTAGCAAGAATGATTAACATCAATTCATGACATTAGAGTATAATAGTACATTATAGTAGAGGGGATGTTTCGTCACTTGTGGTCAGGCAGTTTCTATTCTAAGTATACTTTTTCATTGCATAATGATTATTTTAATGAAATATTAAAGGAAACTACCTAGTCCCATCCCATTTTGGAATAACTAAATTTGGATGGCATTCAGTCAGTGATTTTAATTGCCAGGCACTCTACCATGCCTTCCTCTGCTCCCTGTCCCCAAAAAAGAATAAACTAAATCCACACAAGTAGTATGGGGACAGGAACTGCTGTGAGAAGAGAGAATATAAGTGTTTCCTGAAAGTTTTGCTTCCAAAAGGATCCATACAGAAATACACCAATGCAATTAGCATAAACTTACTCGACTTGAACTACAAGCTGACATCTCTGCTAAAGCTCGAGGAGTTTGTGAACCAGAGACTGACTGAAATACATATGCTTCAGTCCTTTTCTGGAGAACAGATTCCCCTTTCCACAATTTTCACTGCTGTGCATCACTCTTTTTAAAACCCAACACAGTACTATCTCCTAAGTCTAAGAGTTGTTTCAATAGGAAAGTTTTCAACAGAAGAATGACAAAACTGTTGAAACCAAGAAGGTTCAAAATGCAGGGTTTGTGCAGCCACACAACTTTGCTCCTCGGGTGCATGTCTCTGGAGAGGCACCCCTGGCATGTCATGGAGCTGCACTTGCAAAGGCATCAGTTCATCATCAGCCCTAGCAAATGGACTGGTGTGGGGCTCACAGTCTTGGTTACTTTGCTCTACCTGAACACTGAGAGGGCCATGTGGTATTCAGCTCTCATCCACACATGGGAAATTAAACTACATCTTCACAGCTGTGAGCATGCACACCTATGAGTCTTGAATCCACATGTGGACCTGGGTGTCCTATTCTGCAGTGCAAAGTCCACCCAGCTGGCAGAATGACTGGGTGGCATGGCAGCCATGCACAGCAGGATCCTTCAGTTTGGACTCATTTGCTCAGCAAAACAAAAAATCTGCAGAACTCACAGATTACAACGTCTGCTTTGAAGCCCAGGGTGGCAATGTCCATGCAGAAGACATGCCAGAAGCTTTGGTACGTGCTGAAGGGAATGGCCCTGATCCAGATCTTATGACAGCTTCCAACAAGCCAACACTACTTGTTTGGGGGTCAGAGACACATGAGGAGACAGAGACATTAAGCCGTATTTCTTCAATTTCCCCATCTGCTCCTAACATCCCAAGCCCTCCCCATCCTGCCTGAAGAAGCCCCCCTCATCTGGATGGGTCAGCTCCCAGGGCAGATTTGCTCTCCACATGCAGAGCTGCCACCCTCGCAGCAGCAACCTCACATCACCATATCTGGCTTGGGGCTGGCACTCGTACAGACACATTGTTTCAACTTTACCTCCATTTTTGCCATCTCCATTCTGCTTTTTCTTATTTCTATTAGCTCACGCCTTTCTCCTGTTTACATTATCTTATGCTTTAAAAAAAATTGCAAAATGGAAAGTATAAACACCTTGTCACAGTCATTTCCTTCTTAAGGAGGATGGAAGCACATACACACATACACATGAAAAACCCACCCTTCCTTCCCCATTCTCCTCAAAAGGTTAGAGAAAGCAGTAATGGCTTTCCTGGGGAAGGAGGGAAGATTTGAGAAGGATTCCTTCCTGTTTGGGAGGTTCTGAAGAGGTACAGGGACATGCTCTGTGCAGGACCAGACCTGTGGGCAGCACATGATGCTGCCCAGACTTGGTGCTTTCTGCACATCTCGGGCTGTACCATGTAAACTGAGATTGAACTCGTTCCAAGGAAGCCAATAAAGTTTCAGCAGCCAACTTACAACAATTTCAGCATCGCTTTGGAAAGTATTTAAACACACATACACATGCCAGAGGATTAAGAGCACATAAAAACTAGGTTAAAATAATGTTAAATATCTAAATTGACCCCCTGATAGTAGTTACAGCTCTTCCATATGTCTGCCTTAGCTCATGCTTTTGTCTCTGAGACTTCAGGAGTCAAAGAAAGAGCATTATACTAATTATATACTATACCATGGAGTATTTACAGCAATTCCTGTTACTAAGAACTGCCTGAGGTAAAAAGAGAGAGCAAAAGCTTTAATTTCTGCACTTTAAAGTAACTCACTCCCTTAACAGTAATTGAATAGGACTTGTATATTGTAAATACTATCTGGGTCAAAAAGCCAGTCTCACCCTTTTACATCCAGTATCATGACATTTTAAGTACACACTACAAATGGTGAAGAAAAGAAATGTGATTTGTATGCCAAACAAGTTACCATTATGTTTCCTCATATATCAAACATGTTAATCAATCACAAATGCAAAATCTACAAAGCATAATTAAAAATGTGCCATAAATTTATCAGCAGAAAACCAATTCTGTAAAGTCACAATAGCTGGTGCTAGAAATGCACAAAGCCTTTTAGAGAAGTCTTAGGGAAAATGTTTGATTCGAAATTTGAGTCCAAGAACTCCATAGGGTAAAACTATGTTATGTCACCTTGTTAGCCATAATGACTGTAACAATACATCCTAGTTCAAGCAAAATTTTTACTGTATTTGATCAATGGCAAAATTGAATCCTGGTATAAGCCAGAATTCCCTTCTTTCTTGCTATCATCTCAAAGCACTTTATATTTTAAGAAAAATGCATTTTACAATGAGTTCCACATTTTTCTCTTTAAAAAATGAATGTGCTGTAGCTCTCTAGCAGTTTATAAGGTTTATTTCATAAATCAGTAATTTGGTTCCATTCATATAGGGGGATGGAGTTTCCTAACAATACAGATTGGTGTTTGGTGTGATTTACATGTGCCTCTCTGTGGTAGGCATGTGGCTACACTGGGCCCATGATTTCTATTGGCTTTCGATGACACTTGCAAAACAAAAGAGGAAATATGGTTACTTGGATTAGCCTCCATCTGAGTAAGAGAATCCACGGTACAGTTAAAAAATTCTTTGTATTCTGGTTTTTATTGATTTCATTTTGCTGAACATTTCTAAAAATTTTGCAAGATCCACTACCTCCCCCTCCTGAGAAAAACACCTCCTTCTGTATTTGTTTCCATACTGTAAGATTGCATCCTAGCACCAACACTCCAGGAGCGTGCAAATGCATAGAGGTAGGGCTGGCTGCATAACAGAAGCCACCTCTGCCAACTGTGTTGCCTCTTCAAAATTTTACCTATATTATTGCTTCTCTTTTGGTGACTGCCCACTAATCCAAGTTAACAAACATGTTTTTAAGTGTCTTGTTATGCTCTATAAGCATTTATCAGGGGCACTGCTTTCAGTTTATCCCAAATTCAGCAATTTAAGGTGAATCCCATGGTGAATCAAGATCAAAAGTGATCCCCTCAGGATACCATCTAGGTCGCTGATGTACAATTTTCAGTTTATTTTGACTATGCTGGGGAATAAAACAACTTCAGTATTGAAAAAAAAATCACCTGGAAGATTAGACTGCAAAATGACATATGAATGCCTTCTTAATGATGGGACTTAGAACAAAAAAATAAGCAAAACTTTCCTTTGCATCAAATACTGAAGAATTTGGCTGGCTGCAGTGATGGCTGGCAGAAAAACACAGCAAATGTCAACTGCCACCTTGGATGTCCTGAGAGGTAACAAAACAGACTGCATGAAACTTGCCAGCAGATACTTACACTTCAACAGAGAAGGGAAAGAGTAATGGCTTACTTGAATCTTCTTACAGTTACCCTTTTATTTTTCCACAGCTCTTGTTTTGAAAAACAGTTGAAAAGTCGTAAGAATTAAGTTCTATTACATAAGTGAAAGTTCCAGCAGTTAAATGAAAGGACTTTGCCTTTCAGACATGGAGAACAGCTGAGTGAGAGTCCTATGCAGTTCTTTTCAAGGACCTCTGACCTCTCATCTCTTCAGGACATGGTGGCACTGGGGGCTGAGAGGAAGGAAGAGACTTGTTCACTGTCATGTTCCCTGTTCAGGCTTACGAGTCCATGTCAGTGGCTGCCACCGATCTGTCAGGTGCAGAAGGCAGTCTCATGGTGCAAACACACATTAGAAATGAAGACTACTTCCCAAGTGTCTAATCTGAAATCCACCACTGCTATTTGAAAAGGTGCTTGTTCATGAAATTTAGAGATTTTGAAATTCTCCCAAAAGTTGCCCTGTTTGGAGATCTCTAAACGTCATAAAAATGCAGAAGAATCATAGCAAAATGCTTAAACAAAATGTGGTTTTTGACAGGGTGATGCTTAAGTCCACTTACCACATAAAGTAATCATGGGCAGATGGCCAAAGTCCTCTTGTGTGGAGCCAATGAGCATATGCCAGACTACAAGGTGAGTTTGCACATAAAGACTGTGCTCCTCTCAGCACAGTCCAGGCCCTGGGTGATTTCTGAGCACTGTGAAGAGCTTCTATGGAATAAGCCAGCACCTGTCACTATATTCTTTCTTTCTAGGCTGACAGAAACAATCACGCTAAAGAGATAGCTTCAAGCAGAAGATCAGCTTTATTTGCCAAAGGATTGTCAAGCTGCTGCATACCCACCATCCAGCCTCAGGATTTTGTCTCAACTCCAGCTCTTGGGATTCTAGTTTTTATCCCTAGCTTTCTGCCTGTATTTCCCATTCCTTGCTTCCTTCCCCTGAGCACACACAAACCCAGAATGCCACTGCGGACTCAAACCATGTCAGCGTACACTGCATAAGCATGCACAGAGTTGTCTCAGGGATCTCCAGCCACAGCATCAAGAATAAAGAAACCTGCTTTGGCTAAGTGCAATGTATAATAGATTACAAAAGTGTGTGTGCTGCTTTGGGATTGTCAAATTATTCGAACAACAGAGGCAATAGTCACTTAAACTTGTCAGGGGCAAAGTCATGCCACCTGGATTTACAAAGCTTTTGAAAATGCATTTGGAAATGAACAACACACAACAGCTAATGCACTAAATATTTCACATTGGTAGACTAAGATGCAGATACCCAATTTACAGATAACACAACAGCTCCTTTTCCCTGAGTCATAAATTCCAGGATGATCAGATTCTGAATAGCACTCCCAGATACAAAAGAAAAATAGAGCAGATGATGAATATTTTATCGCTGAATTCTTGCTATACATAATCATATCATTTTATTATCTCATGCTGTGCAGAAAAAAAAAAATGGGAAATGAGGCTAGATTTGTGAATGATAATAGTAATTTGTCAAGCTGTTTGATACAAGGATGAGAATACAATAAACATGATTTTAAAAGTTGAGATAGGAAGATTGGCTACTGACATGAAATGGGAAAACATGGAAGTGATTTAAAGATATTAAAGAAATGTAAAAGAGACTGCGGTATATTAATTTATATAGCAGGAACATCAAAATAAAATACAAGAAACAGTAGCAAAAGCTGCATCTATGAAGAAAAATGGCAACCATTTTGACAGTCTTGGGTAGGAGAGATGGATAAACTGTCGCTCGTTACATGTTTCTGCTCAAGTTTCACCTTGACTTAGAAAAAGCTATTTTCTTAGTACACTGCTCTTGGATTATGTGTGAATGGGGAATACCTTCTGCTAGCAGTACTCAGACACATATATTTAAATCCCCTTTTCCAATGACATTTGCTAGAGTTCAAGTTTCCTTATGAATTATCAGATGAAATGACATGTTTCAGTGTGTTCATTCCGAATACTAATCACACACTGTAAACGAGCTTTTTTAAAAAAAATGTAAAATAAAAATAAAACCTTTTGGAATCACAAAGACAGGTCTGAAGAGACAATGCAGATGGAGCTCAGAAGAGGTGCACAAAATCAATCACAGAAGCACAGAGGCTGGAAAGGACCCCTGGGAATCTCAAATCCAACCTCTGGCCTAAAGCATGTCCAGCTGGAGCAGGTTGCTCAGGGCCTCCGCCAGTTGGGTTTGGATACCTGCAGGGATGGAGGTTCCTGACTGCAATTTGGCAGAGATAAAACCTGACTGGACCTGTTGTTACTGGACAAATAATGACCAAGGTGTTTCAGCCACTAGCAAGGAAATGGAAATGTGGCCCACAGATAAGGTAATCGTATTAACTCCAGCTATGGTGAGCTGGCATTTCATTTGAACTGTAGTAGTTCTGTTCCTAACTGCTCTGCCTGTATTTTATTATTGGGAAAACACTTTAAAAACATAACAAAGCAAAACCCATAGCAGCTGAACAAAAAAAAAAAAAAAAAAAAAAAGGTGCTATAGCTTGAAGCACATTGATTGAAGATGTCAATACAACATTGTTGTATTGTTGTTTTTACTTTTCAAGAAAGTTAGCCTCATTCCTGACCTATCTTTGAAAAATTCAAGCCTCTCCAGGCAGAACTTTAAGTCTCCACAGTTCATGAGAGGTTATGGACTGCATCAGTAATGCTCTAAACATGAACTTTTAAATATTGGCTTTTCAAATAACAACTAAAGGATCAGATGAGGCCAAGTATAAATATTGACCTATGAACAATGACTTAGACCTGTCTGCATGACACTTTGGTGTTTAATGGCAACTAGTATCCAGCTGTCAGTTTTGATTATTTTAGTTTTAATCCCTCATACCAAGATTACACATTGTGTACCCAGTCTGACTTAGAAGTCAATTTCCTTTGTTTCTAACTCTGTAGTAGAAGAAGGTTAAAGCAGGTCCTTCTTCTGACTCAGTAAAAAAAGCCCTTGAAACAGTGGGAGCCTCAGATACCTGAAATGTTTATAATTAGTCAACCTCTGAAAACTCTTGAAAAAGATACCAGAAATACAGTACCCCTTCAGGTTACCACATACCTTTCCCTTCTTAATTAAAGAAAGTATAAAAGCAGAACTGAGACATAAAACACATTTCAGATATTTTTATCTGCTATGCTATCTCAGGAGTCATGTATCAATTACCTCTAGAAAAGCTGCTTGGAAACTAGAGCCTGCCCAGATGAAATTAAAGCAGGTTTTATCCTTGGCTTGCAGATGATGCAGGAGCACCCTGGGATCCCGTGATTTCTATGCCCTGTCATCCTGAATTTCAGTGAGAGCTGCACTTCAAAGCCTTTTTGGTTTGAAAAATCAGAAACAGGGGTCCGAATAACAATGTTTCCCTGTTCTTTTTATTTCTACATTAAAAGATTAACTGGACATTCACGGTACCGACATCCAATTCAGAAATAATGCATGGTCTTGTATGGCAAGAGCCAGGTGAATGCAGCCAGCCTCTGCATTTACCAGCCCAGAACCAGAACTCCCAGCAGCATTCAGAGCACATACCCAGAAGAGGTGCAAACACATGAAGCATCATTTTGCACACAGTGAAAGGTCAGACATTCACATTATGGGAAATGCAGGACATCGTGCTTCTGAATACACATCCATAAATAATTGAAAGGAATTAAGGGCGTTTTTTACCATTTCCCCTTTTAACCTCTAGCCTTTCTCAAGGTCTATAATTTTATACATATCTATATATCAATATGTATTTAGTATTTGTTAGAATGCTATGGGATAAAGCCCTGGAAGGAAGAGTGACACAAGAGAGTTGGTTAAGATTCAAGGGTCATCTATTCCAAGCCTAGGAATGACGCATCTCAACGAAGAGGAAGTCAGGCAAAAACGCCAGGAGGCCTGCATGGGTTCAAGGATCATCTTTTCCAAGCCTAGGAATGATGCTCTCTCCAGAAAGGAACAGGACACCTGGTTACCTAGGATATGAGAAGGCTGAAGTACTCAATGACTTTTTTTCCTCTGTCTTGACCGGCAAGTGCCCCAGTCACACTGCCCAAGCCACAGAATGAAAAGGCAAGAACTGGAAGAATGAAGAATGGTCCACTGTAGGAAAAGAACAGGTTTGAGACCATCCAAGGAACCTGAAGGTGACCAAGTCCATGTGATCTGGTGAGATACATCTGTGGGTCCTGAGGGAACTGGTGGATGAAGTGGCTAAGCCACTTTCCATTGTATTTGAGAAGTCATGGCGGTCAGGTGAAGTTCCCACTGACTTGAACACCCACTTTTAAAAAGAGAGCAAAGGAAGACCTGAAGAACTACATATTGGTTAGTTTCACCTTGGTGCCCAGCTAGACCATGGAGAAATCATCCTGGAAATTATGCTAAGCCACATGTTAAATAAGAAGGTGATTCCTGC
Organism: Corvus kubaryi; assembly: GCF_017639235.1. Lineage (NCBI taxonomy): Eukaryota > Metazoa > Chordata > Aves > Passeriformes > Corvidae > Corvus > Corvus kubaryi. Next base: position 16,935,313 of record NW_024582056.1, read on the forward strand.
CAGCCAACATGGTTTTACTAAGGGCAAACCATGTCTGGCATATTTGGTGGGCTATTAAGAGGGCACTACAGCATTGATGGATAAGGGAAGAGCAGGTACCTGGACTTGTGGAAAGCACTTGGCACTGTCTTACATGGCACCCTTGTTCCTAAACTGAACAGGCATGGCTTTGACAGATGGACCACTCAGTGGAACAGTGGATGGATTGGTTGGATGACAACATCCAAAGAGTTGCCACCAATGGCTCGATGTCCAAGTGGAGACCAGTGACAGGAGGTGTTTCTCAGTGGTTGATATTGGGACTGGCGCTGTTCAACATCTCTGCAAGCAATGTGGGCAGTGGGACTGAGCGCTCTCTCAGCAAGTTTGCTGATGTCACCAAGTTGTGTGGTGTAGTTGACACACTGGAGAGAAGGGATGCCATCCAGAGGGACCTTGGCAGGCTTGAGAGGTGGACCTGTGTGAACATCATAAATCTCAACAACACCAAGTAAAACGTCTTGCACATGGGTCAGGGCAATCCCAAACACAAATACAGGCTGAGTGGAGAATGAACTGACATCACTGCTGGGGAGAAGGACCTGGATGTGTTGGTTGATGAGAAGCTCAACATGACCCAGCAACGAGTGTGTTGGAAGCCCAGAAAGCCAACCATATCCTAGGATTCATCCAAAGCAGTATGGCCAGCAGGTTCAGGGAGGTGCTTCTGCCCCTCTGCTCTGCCCTCAGAGACCCCACCTGGAGTGCTGCATCCAGCTCTGGGGCACCCTACATAGAAAGGAAATGTATCTGTTTGAATGAGTCCAGAAGAGGGTCATGAAAATGCTCAGAGGACTGGAGTACCTCTCTTACAAAGGCTGAGAGAATTGGGGTTCTTCAGCACTGGAAAATAGAAGGTTCAGGGGAGACCTTACAGAAGCCTACCTGTACCTGAAGGAGGTAGAGGTACAGGTACCTCTCCTCTCTTCTAGAGGAGAGCTAGAGAGAGCCTTTTTACAAGGCCATATATTGACAGGACAAGGGTAAATTCAAACTGAAAGGGTGCAGGTTTAGATTAGATATAAGGAAGAATTTTCTTACTGTGAGGGTGGCGAGGCATTGGAAAAGGTTGCCCAGAGCAGTCCTCAATGCCCCATCCCTGCAAATGTTCAAGATCAGGCTGGATGGGCCTCTGAGCAACCTGGTCTAGTGGAAGGTGTCTGGGCCCACAGCAGGGGGCTTGGACCTCTAGACAATCTTTAAGGTCCCTTCCAACCCAAACTGTTCTATGATTCTGTGATGAAATGCTGATCTCTAGCATTTCCTTTGTGCAGATGTGACACAGGAAGAAAGACCCTTTACTGCATTTATGTAAGTTGTTGCTGACATGAAGAAGGGAGACCAAGCATCACTAAGAGTGGCACTTCAGTGTGTTCAAGGACTGGTGAAACTTACCTTATTGCCCTGCATTTTCCTATGTGTATATGTTTGACCTCCTTTAGGTGTCCTCTCTTTTCTGTAGGAGAGCTTCAGATCTTCTTCAGAATCTCAGTCAAGGAATAAGTGCACCACAAATATTTGTTGTAGGTAATGTATCTTACTGAACTTGTTATTCTGATGAAGCTTCTCTTGAGGGTAAAGCGTTGCACTTGTCCAGTGAAATACATAGACCTACCTTTGCAATTTCACTAAGGGTTGTTACACTGTGTGATCGACCTTGGTCTGGCTGCTTTGGGTACAGAGTTTCAAAAATAAATCAAGTTTCCACTGAGGCACCTTAAATACAAATTAAAAAATGCATGGATTGACCTTTATGTCACTGAATGAAGCCTTGTATTTTTAGCTGTTTTGGCAAACTAGATCAGGAAAGGAAGGCGCATATTTCAGATTATGTTCTTTAGATAGGAAAAAGAATAATAAGACAAACTGAGTTAGATGTGAAATACCTATCCAACTGCATAAAAAGCACATGCATCACAGCCCAGTGCATACACCAAGCCTGAGACATTTATCTGATGCAAACTGTATCAGCAAAAAATCCTGTTTTGTTAAACAAAGCCTCACCTTTCTGCTATGGATTTCATTGGCAAATAAAAGTCCTCTCCTGCGAGGTAGGCAGCTGCAGTTCCACCTCCAAAATAGGTTTTCCTCAAGAGGGGAGCAATCCTGTTGTTTACCAGCAATGCTCCTAAACCAGTTGGGAATCCAAAGATTTTATAGAATGAGATGGGGATAAAGTCAGCTTGGTGAACTCCCAGGTCCAGTGGAGAACTGCTCACATACGAAGCTGCATCTAGTAGAACAAACCACTTCCCTGGTATTTTGATGGGGCAGAGTTTTCCAGATTTTATGTCCTGTATCCATGAAAGGGGATATTTGGTACCAGAAAAATTGCTCTGAGCTGGGTAAGAGAATAGATGAGGTGTTGTGCAGTTTTGTTCTTCAGCTGGTAACCTGCTTTTTGCTGACAAAATTTCCTTTGGTTTTATTGGAACAGACAAGACATTCATTGAAGCAGTTATGCCTCTCATACCCACCACAGATGTGTGGCTGTCAGTTAGGTAACAAAATCGACTGCTGGGTTGCTTTGTGCCTTCAGGTATCCAAGGGAATGATTCTGCTATCAGTTTAAGTGCAGCTGTGCATCCAGATGTGAAAATGATGGTGTAATCCTCAGCAGTAGTGTGGAAATGTTGCAATGTTCTGAAAAATGAAAAAAGAAAAATATCAATTTATTTTCTGATTTTTCTTTTTTATTGCTGTGTGATGTATTTCAGTTTTCCTCACCATAAGTTCTACTCTGACACCAACTATGAATAGTAGACAAGTTTTGCCAAACAGTACAATAAGCTTCAACAAGGGATCTTGAATCACTTTGTCCACAAGAGACACTTTTCATTGTTGCAGTGAACGTGGCTGTGTTCTTAAGGATAGAAGCCAATTTGCCTGGCTCCAAATAGACTGGCCAGTCTGGTCCCTCAGTGGGATCAGAATTAAGCCTGCATATAATTAAAATTACACTGTCCTTGAGAGGGACCAGTTTTATTTATAAACTATTACTGTTTTCAGTTTGCGGACTATTTAGAGCAGACAGAATATGTTTCAGTTAAGATAATCTACTTAAATAGTGAGCATCCAAATTAAGGGTCACAATATTCAACAGGGAAACCTTAGAAAACAGCTTTGCTCCTTGCTTATGTTATTAACAATAGAAACAGAAGGCAGCAAGAAGCAACACACAATTCCATGGGCCTTATGCACTTAAGGCTGTAATCTCTGTGCTCCACAAAGGTAAGCTTCCCAAACCAGAAGCAATCTAACGTTTTCCAATGACCCAAACTATGAAAAGCAAACTGATCTCTGGAGGCATGTCTGCACTAGACATTCTTTGATGTCTTGAGAGCACCTTGTTGGCTCTAAACTACCTCTTGTGAACACCATCTAACACAGCTTGTGGTATCCATGCTAGGCTGTGCATCTATTACGGTTTTGCAGTGTGCAAGATGAGTCTTCAGAGGCTGAGGAACAGCTTCAATTCAGTCACCTTTCTTACCTTTTTCACCTGATGGACTTTCTCTGAATTAACTTTATAAAACTCCTACTAATATAAACAGAAAATGTAATAAACATCCGAGAGACATCAGCTTCAGAGAATGGAGCAGAGCAAACAAAATGGAACCAGAGCATACATGCTGTGGCTCAGAAGTGCTCTCCAAGCAGCTGGCATTCTGATCTGTGGAATTCCAAGATACAGACCAGCACTTAGAGAGGCCATGAACTCTGGTTTCCAATGTGTATCATTAAAAGTTTGCATGTTTCATACAACATGATATTCCCTTGCTAGAAGAGGCAGAAACTGAAGATGCAGGTGCATTTAAATATAAGTTGCATAAAAGATTATGTGACAAATTCAAGTTAAAAATCATGAAACATAGGACAGTGCTGAAATTCCTTAAAATTTTATTCGTCCAGTCTGAAACACAAATGCTACAGGGAAAGGGTTTTAGAGCTTGATGGTGGGTGCAACAGTCAAATATTAAACACTGGAAAAGAAACAATTACAATGGCTTTGATGACTTGCACTAAAAAAACACCCTAAAAAGGCCCACTGAAATGATACTATGAATACTTTTCTCAGTTGAAGAAAACTGTTATGGTACTGGGAAGTACAGGATGCAACAGATGATTTCATAAGCCCAAATGAGACTTGACTTTTTTCAGAACTTAAATTTTTGAAAACTGATGCAAATGGTAGGTATTTTATGTCTTGGAAATAAAGACAGAATTGCAACTTTTATGAAGGAGCAGGTCATGGACTTAGGCTTTAAACATTCTGAGAAACCATTTGAAAGAATTCATAAGAATCTTTCTGAAATAGACCTGCCAAAGGATAGTTGCTGCAAGCATTCCCAGCCCTGCACATAATTTTTAAAGACCATGTTCATAGAACCCAAGTTTTTCCATTAGAGTTTAGAAACCCTGTTAGCACTGAAGACAGGAACAATCACAGACGTTTTTGTATCAGGTATTGAGCTGACAGCCTGCCTCATTCATTGCTGTGACCTGTTCTCTCCAGTCACTGAATCATTCCCCTTTCCCCTGCACAGTGCTGTGCAGCCTTTCCCTCCATCACCTGCTTTACAGCTTAGAGCACGTGTACGTGTTGTGTAGGACACCTCAGTGAAGGAACCTGAAACCCTCAACCCAGCTGGTTGCAGGGTTACCACTCAGAACCATGCCCTCAATTTCAGTCCTGATATCATTCTGCCTTTATTCTTCTTTCCGTGCATTTACCTAGATACAGAAAAGATGGCAAGCAGAAAAAGCAAGAGTCCTAATTTCTTTTTCAGGGACAGAGAAGGAAAGCATTACAGTTTTGTTTCTACGGGAATGGAATGGTGGAGAGTAGATTAGAAAGGAGGCTGGGTCTTTGTGGTTATGGGCATAATTTTCTATGTATTATCTGATGTGGCTAATTTTTGTATGCTCTATAGTCATATTGGATAAGTTTTGGAATCATCACACTGATATAAACAAAATTGCAAAAAGGTTGTGCAATTTCAAGAAAAATGATCAACAACAACAACAATAAAATATCCAACTTGCTCTATTTTTACCTCTGTGAGCTGCAGGCCAACTTACGTATTCACACACAGAATACATTTTGAGCTAAAACACTTGGTGATAGGAGCAAATTCTTAATATGTAACATCTTTTCATAAGAGTGAGCTGACAAGAGCAGCGACAAAAAGCAAGCTGAAGGCTATTATCAAGTCTGCTCCTCTTTTACTCTCTATAATTTCTCTGCTCTCCTCCCCACTCAGCCTCTTTGTGCCACACATGCTCAGTGCAGGGTGAGACACACCTGGGTCAAATGCTAAATTTTGTGTAAGAGTAGTACCTGAAGTTCTCCACTGGAATTGTACTTGCTTACCACAGCACTTAATTTGACCAAAAGACACTGTTAAATGACTATAGCTAGAATGCAAAAATGGTGGAATGGGATTTAATAATGGGATGCTGTCATCCAACCATGAATATCAGAGCCATTGAGTACCTTTATTAAACATTTTCAGAATTTTACAAAACAATAAATACTATTTTGGATTGTTTAGGCTCACAAATAGTGACATCTCTATGTTTAATTCATAAATGAGTGAGACAAAGCTCATGGGTATTTTAACTATATTTAGTTTGAATTCATTCAAATTCAGAAATAGCTGAAAAGTTCTGAAATAAAATCCCTGACACAACACTGATGTATTATCTATTCAGCTCAGTACAAGAAACTGACTTTCAGATGAAAAAAATCAAGCTGTAGGGTTAACTTTTCAGAAGTCTCCAAATAAATTAGATGCTTTTTTTTTAAAGCCATTTAAGTTCCTAGAGCTAGAGAAACAATCAAGTCATATTTCTAATTGACTTAGATAGCAAATAGATTCTTTTGAAAGTCAAATTAAGTACCTATTGCATTTTGAGTCTCCAAATGCCTTATAAAATCGCTATAACTTCAGTACTTGCAAAAGAAGTGGAATTTTAAAAGTTTGAACTATTTCTTACCTCAAAAAGTAAAATAAATAAATAAAGCAAGAGCAACTGAATTCAGGGAACTTCCTTCTCCTTTTGATGTGCAGAGCAGAAAAGCTGCGAGCACCTCAGAATAAGGTTTATGAAATGAATACCACAAAATCCTGAACTAGAGCAGCACTGCCATGATAAAATCAGACTACTCAGGGATAGAAAACTGCAATACATCTTATTGACTTCTCCAGCCCACAGTACTACATCCTCTGTTTTGACATGGATATTGGGAAGCACTAGCTATTACACACAAAATTCCTAATGCTGTCTGTCTTCGTGCAAGACATACCCCATTACAGTGAAATGCAGTACACCTTTATTACACTCCAGGAAGATTTATAGCCATATATAATGTTGCTGTTGGCAGCAGGACTAAAGACTTGAAGTAGAAAACTGATAACTTGATCTACTACAGCTCACAGCTGCAAAGAGCAGTGGCATTTTATAGTATTACAAATTCCCACATTTCAAAGGACTCTTTGGAAGAAAGGACTAAGAAGGTAATTGTGAAACATATGGATACAACTGTGCCTTCACTTGCAAGTTGGCAGAAAGGCTGAGGAACTTAATCCAGTCCCTTGCTGTCAGACTGGCAAGGCAGGGAGGAAGCTGCAAGTTCCATCTTTGCAGACATTGAAGACACACTACGAGTGGCCACCTCTTCTCCTCGTCCTCTCAACGTCCCCAGGAGCACAGATTGTGACATACATAGATCATGAAACCTGTCCAGAGAGAAGGCAGTGAAAATGCCCCCACTTGACCACACTTGCCTGTGGGTGTTTGTATTCTGAGACCTCTCTGTTAGCTGGTGTTTAATAATTTTTAAAAGTTGCCAGGAGACTTTTGTATCTTTACAACAACAGCTGAGCCAAAATGCCTTTGCACTTCAAAGCAAACACTGGCAAAGAAAGTCAATTTTCAACCCCGCCAAGCCTGCTGTCTCATTTTATACGTTTAATACACACAAAATTAGTAATGAGCTTTATACTTAAAGATTTCTATAATCAAGTCATATATTCAGAGGGAGTAGTCACATTATCTAACTTATCCAGTCCAAAAGCCCAAATTAATAGTTTAATTAGAACTATCACTCCACAGTGCCACTGGCAGCTGTGCAGAAGGTAAAGGCTACTATTTTTTCAGCTACCTTAGGGACACTGTGACACCCAAAGTTAGATGAGATGCTCTCCAAAGCTGCTTCCTGGCTGCCATTCTCTCATGCAAGAAGCCCCTTGTTCCTCCTTGCCATCAGCTCTTTGTAGCTCTCAGCAGAAAATCAGTAGCAAACAAACTTATTCCCATACTACACCATTTCCATTACAGCCTCCCAAAATTCAGCTGATTGACATGGCTTTTCTTCCATACTGCTAGGCTTAAAATACTTTCAAAAAATATGTTTTACATCAATTTCTCTCTATTCAAATCTACCTTTTGAAAACAGCTAGTAAAAAACTGGAAAGCAACTTATATTGCTAGATTTGCTTCCTGCCATACTTTAATTCCAATTGGTGCAAACGTTTCTATCTCTAGTTGGCAAGATCAAAATATGCTCAGGGACTTAGTGGTTTACATTTTTTATATTTGTATTCACATTTTTATTTAGACTGTATATGAGTTTTCATAAATATCATCAGAACAATGATTCTCTAGTCAGTAGCTGATAAAAAAACCCTTATAAAAATTTAAGTATTGCCATTGTAACAGGAGATTCAGATTTGAAGACAGAGCATAGTTACCTATACAACAGTACAAGTTTAGCTTGCATTTTATAAAGGAATCTTTTCAGCTGCACATCTAAATCTAAAAGTATTTTCTATTTTAATATTTTTTCAGTGTCATGCCAGCCAGATTCACAAATCCAGTTTAGACTTGTATTAAAAGATGCTTACCTTGGGCCTTAGAAGTATCATCACAGTGTTTTCTGCTCTATAGAAACTGAAAAGATGTGACATGCTGTTGTTTAATGACTAGGTTTTGTAAGAATAAAATTAATAAATTACTTCTGAGCCAGAAAATATTTTATTTTGGGGAGGTTTTTTTGGTGTTTTTTTTGTTTTGTTGTTGTTGTTGTTGTTGGGTTTTTTTAATTCCTTAACTGGCATTTTAATCCTTTCTGGACACAAGTGCATGTGGGAAGTATAGACAGTGGCTGAATCTACATTTCTGGGTAAGAGTGTTTTAACATTCCCTATTTATTAATTAAGAGTCAGCTCCAGCGATCAAAGCAGCCAATGGAAAAACTCCCACCAACTTTAGTGAGAGTTCCTAAGGTCTTGTAAACTGCTGTGGCTGTTACAGAGCAGGACCCACCCCTGCTTTCAGGCTTAACTTCTTGTGCAGTAGCCGTTCTGTACATGTTTTTCTCTCTACTTACACAGAAAAAAAAGGAAAAGAAGATGTGGCTATCCTCATTCAAGCCAGCACAGAAGGATACCGTAGAAAAGGATATACTTCTTAACACACAACCTAAATTTTCTTTAATTTCTCTTGCTGACAGAAGTGACAGCTTACATCTATATCCATGAGGGGAACGTTCCAGTTTACAGACTAAAAAGACAGGCCTTCTGGGTAGGAAATATCTTATATTTTATTTCATAAAGACAAGGTCTATTCAATCCAGTATGCCACAGCCTCAAGTTATATTCTCATTGTCAATTCCCAATTCAAACAAAAGCAAACTAAAATCTATAAATGCTTTAAAGAATCAAATATACTCAAGCAGGAAAAAATTTACCTAATCTGTCTCCCTTCAGCAAAACATTAACTTACTGAAAAAAGCTCTTGTAAAGGTTTAGGTTTGGGGAGTTTTGTTTGGTTTTTCATTGTTGTTGCTGTTGTTTTGTTTGGTTTTTTTCTTATAGCAATGTTTTCATCAGAAATCTATACCATATCACCTCTGCAACCTGTGCAGCTAATCCAGTGGAGATCCTCCAAATTAGAAGGATTTGCCCATGGATTAATCCTAGCATGAGGAAGAGCACTGGGATAAATAATCCTTTATAGCTCTCTCTCCAAGTTTCCTCAGTCAGTTCCCTTTTCTGTTTCATTTTCCTTTCTCATACTGACAATGTACAAACTTAAAGTTTTCAGAGCGCACGCTAACTGTGAAATAGCTGCACACTGCCTTGTGTATCCTCACTAGTTACATACACATAAACTTCTTGTCTGACCATTTTACTTGAAAGGCACTCATTCTGAACCCAGCTTCTTCCCATTACTGCTTGCATGAGAGTGATTAGGATCTTACCCATTGATATGACTGTTGTTTATTTCCTCCCTGGAGACAAAATAAATGATTAGATGGAATGCACCTCAAAAGTTCCACTTGGCACAGGCAGGTGATTGAAAAGTCCCCCCCTTGCTATTTGAAAGCGTTAAATTTTCTTTAGCCATTCACACTCAGCCATCTGAATTGAAGCATTATAATCCTTTACATTTATTCCCCTGCCAAGTTCACTGGAGACACACTGTGGAAATACCTATTTGCTTACAAAGGGTCATAGTCGGTCTTCACCAAACAGATCCTCTCTCCAGCTCCACAAAGCTGGCAGCTCAGCAGAATGCCTGGAGTTTCCCTTGCACAACAGCTTCAGAAGAGCAGGAGCTCTTTAATGACCACAAAACATCTTCCTGCAGGAAAAGATGCTTTGATGAATAAAGCCTATAACAAGCACACACCCTGACTGAGAGGTGTTGACCCTCATAATTCATTTCAAAGTGCACATCAAGCAGGTGTTCAGTGTCACACCTGGCACACTGACAGAGCAAACTACAAATAAGGGTGGTATTATGGCTCCACATGTAATCAAAAGAGCAAAACAGTCAGAAGGACTCATAAAATCCACAAAATCCGATACTACAAGCGACCTGTTGGTACAGTTTGTTCTAATACGCAACTATAACTCCTCTCACTGACAGAAGTCTCTAACGCCTGTAACTTCCTAGATGTGGCAGAAGCCCCTGGGTAACTCTTCTCTTTGAAATTAAATGTTGTTTTTCTGTGTAGAGAAGGAAGATCAATAGCTACATGATTTTAAAACCACTTTGTGGATATTTTTTCTGAGTAAGATCAGCCAGATCTGTTTATTTCAGTACTTGAATAAGTGCCAAAGATTTGTAAAAACACCCATGAAACCTAGTATTTTCATTAATTATGACACAAATGACTCTGAAAATTTATACCATAGGTTTTTTAAAGAAGAATTCACCACCTGATATTCAAGTAACCAGGAAAGAAATGGAAAAAAATAACCCATATTTTAGGGAACCATTTAAGGAGGACTAGCCATAAGCATCAAACAGTTCATGAGAAATCCGTTCCAAACTGTATTTGCAAAACTAATTGCCAAATTGAAAAACTACAAATTAATACAAATCAGTTTTTAAATCATTCATGTCTTAGAATTCAAGCTATTTCTGCAGCAAGTCTTAGGAGTCACTAGGAAGAAGCAAATCTAAAAACAAACATAGGAAGATTTTGTGCATGGACTAGTATATCACCTCAGTTGGTGTCTAGGCAACTTCAGTGTGAGATGTTTTCAATACAGTATTTTCCTCATAAGTTACACCAAACACCTAAAGTCACTGTATCTTCCTCTTACCTAGCACAGACCATAAGGTTTATATTTAGGCATGCCAGGAACAGAAACAAAGAACACAAGATTTGTTTAAATGGTGAACACTCGAGACAGCACAATACCAGCCAGAGATGTCATTTCTACCATGAATATGTGCAATATCCTATTCACAGGCTACAGGAACAAAGTAAAGGGTGTGCATATGGAAATTCATATCACTGTAAGACATCTACACTGTGGAAACCAGAGCACATCATTTTAGAGCCACCCAAAGACCACAGGCTCTGCATCAAAAAGCTCATCTGACCTAAGCTAGAGGTCTGCTTCAGGCTAAGGTGTCTTGCTCTGGACATGTCCAAATCCTTCCACTGCACACCAAAGGCATCTAAATGCCTTGTGCACCATACACAGCTACACTTATCCAGCTTAACCTCAGCATCTTTGGAGTGCAATCATCCCTCTTCCCAATCTTACTTAGTAAGTCCTGATCTCTGACCTTTGCAGGTGTTCTGAGCTCCTGCTGGGGAGACTCAGTGTTGCAGTGTCTAATTAATACTGCTAATGCCAGCAAGCACCCACTGCCATGAGGCCTGCCTACCTGCTGTAGAGATATTTGCTGGTAACCGGTCAGAAGTTACTACACTTTGTTTTCTGCTTTTTGGAAATAATCATAGCAATAGGAAATAATCAACTGGAGCATAACACTTGGCTATTTTCAGCCAAGTATTTCAAATTTGTAAAGGTTGTTTCAGAAAAAAAAAATCCCACTTAGGCATTCTGATGGTTCCAAACTCTCAAGGTTTTACAGTGGCTAACCTTTTAAGTAACATCAGATAAGAAGTTAAATATCCTTTAGGGTGCTGAAAAAACTTTATAAGCTAGCCATTTTTTAATCTTGAATAATGTACCATGGCTTCCAATCTTTTTAAAACATTATTCTTTGTTCAAATTTTATTTAGTAGAATTTGTTTCCAGATTAGATTTGGCCTTTAAACTGTGTTCTTCTGTGATATCTTCAGCCATGGTGGTTTGTTTTTTCTTTTGTAGGGGTTTTGTAGCCAATTAAAAAACTACAGCAACTTTTTCCTAAAACAGTGTGTCACATACCCCAGACACTCTGACTCTGGCCAATCTCTTTTCCCTGTAGGTGCCAGAGAATGGACGTGGGACAACGAGTCCATGACCTGTTTACAAAATGGATTTGCTATCAAGTAAGCTTGACTTACTTGCACGTTGCCTGGTATTTTAGATTGTAAAGCATGAGTAATGAAGCATAGCTGCAAAAGCATAACCCAGCAGCTCTCACACTCTCCAGCAGCAGTAGGATTTATTCTGTGGTGCATGAGTCAAGCACAGACATATGCTCACTCAGTCTTCCATTACTTATTTATTCTTTTTGGGGTGGTATTGCCTGGGACTGAGGTAGGTTTGAAAGGCAGGAGGAGAGCAGTTGTATAGACAAGCCTGTGCAACTCCTGTGTACCAGGGTTGCTCTACACCTGCTCCAAACAAGTCCATCCCTGAGCCATCCTGGGTGCCAGGGATCAAAGTGCAACAGCTGTGACAAGGTGTGTGGGTCCCAAGCACTCCCACATGGCTAGCAATCTCCTTCTACCATCTCCCTTCTGAAGTGTGAGGAGTCAATCACTCTTGTGGTTATCAGAAAATAGATACACCAGAGTCTATAGCCTGTGAAGAGTAGAGCTGCCCACCTCCCTGGTAGGATGAGCCACTTGGAAGACATCTTCCCAATGCTGAGATCTATCTGATGGTTTCTACTCCAATTCCTGCTCTGAAACAAGGCCTTGATCCTAATCTTGAAAGATATCAACTACAAATATCAGTGTTCACATATCATGCATTGTCTTGGGGTGACTTTATGATGTGTATCCCATATCGCTGCCCTATGCCCAGAAATTAATTCTTGTGCCTTTCTATGCCTTTAAACTGAGCCTGAGAGGGGGAAGGCAAAATTTTTTCAAAGCAGTTTGCAGCTTGTTCAAGGTCACACAGAGATAGCGACTTTTTTTTTTTCCAGCTGCGGCAGGGGAGCGAGGAAGCACCCGGCTTGCTGCTCCTGGGTCAGTTTCTGGCCAGTTGTTCAGTTTCTTTTTTCTCTGGAGAGAGACTGAGAGTTGAACTTTTTTTTTCCTTCCCTGGAATTTTGGATTTTCTCCCTTTTCTACTGGACTGCTTCAATATCAGAACACGTCAGGAGGACTTTCCATCAAGCACAGAGGGCCTGGCCCCGAGCCAAGCCCCAGCTCCAAGGAGACCAAAGGGAGGACTCGAACACTCAAACACTTTCCCAGGTTTTTCTCCACAGCGAGAGATTTCATTATTTAGTATTATTTTCCTTTTCCCCTGTGTTTGTTAAATAAATCGATTTATCTCTTTCACTTTCCTTTGAGGAAAATTTATTTTTCCCGAACCTGGTAGGGGAGGGGTGGTGACCTGCCTTCTCTCAGAGGATATATTTCTAAATTTGGCCAAACTGGCACACGCATGTATTGTCAACTCTTTAATATTAATATTTTTCTCTGGAAAAATTGCAAAATACAAGGTGAAAGGAAACAAAGACAAAATGCTTTCATGTCAAAAGGAGTCAACTACATAAAATGGACCCACAGTGGTGATAAAGTACTCTGATCCCCAATGTCCAGAAGCTCAGAAACTGATGGTTTCCAGTGTAACCTTTTGGAACCACCTCTACAACATATTGCCACAGTATGACTACAAAAAATCATCAGATCCCCTGCCAGAGCTTTCTTGCTCAAGAGGAAAAAAGAATTATGAAGAAAGGATAATTTCTTGAAATTCATAAAAGGCCTGTACAGTGAGTTCACACTTACTCAAGGAATACTTAGGCCCAGAACTTCAGAGGTACTCAGGTGCTTAAGTGGGAATTACATGATTTTGTGAATCTGGGTCTCAGTTACTATAGTGACAGAGACTATAGCAAATGTCTTATTTCATCAAGGGTATATAGGTCTTATTTCATCAAGGGTAACTTTTCAAGTACTGTGCTTTGTCTGGAAATGACTTTAGATGAAGATGTTAATCTGAAATCACTTCAGTCTGCTTTCAAAATACAGAGGGCTTACATAAATCTATTTATGCATTTCAACAGCATTTTACTTTACGTGGTATCCCAGCAAATCAAACAAATCCTCAACAGCAGTCTGTACTTCACCTTGCTGTGGGGAAAAGCCCCAAGAGTGAAGTCTGGAAGACAGCTGGCCACCAGTTTTTTGCCATTTGTTTTTCATGTGATGTGATATCCCACTTCAATGTAGCTCTGATTCTGCTTTCTAGGAAGAATATTGAAGCATTTTACACAAAACTGCAAAAACTTCCTTAAGGGCAGTGACAATAATATGAAGAGCACAGCCAGTGCTCTTGGGACATGAATTCCTGAAACCTGCGAGGCTCATACTTTGGTAAAACAGTGGACTATCTGATCACTTGTGAGGTAGAAATTACACAGCATCATGAATTCTTAGTGAAAACATCTTGGTAACCATAATTACAGAAACACTCAGGAGTGAAAGGCTTTTCTGCTTGTTTGTTGAGCTGACCAACAGATTCTTGGTCTTAGTGTGCCCTTGCTGCATGCTGTTCCCACTGAACCACCTTCTTGTGTTGGCTCAAACAGCCCCAAGATTTCCCAGAAACTATGAATGGATGTTTTTTTCATATGGGAAGAATAATTTCTGCCTGTCAAGTTGCTCTTCATTCACCTTAAATCCTGACAATTGAGCTTCCAGTGCTCCTGGCAGTTGACGGAGAAACTCTTTGACACATGATGGATGCAACAAGGCATAAATGGCTGTTGAGGGATAGCCTTAAAACAAAGCTGGTCGCGATCTACAACATCAGGGAAAAAGGAACAATAAAAGCATTTTAAGGAGCTCACAAGTGACATTTTTAGAATTGTAAAATGAAAGCAGCTTACAGGAAACTTAAAACCCGTAGGATCACAAAAGCTCCATATAAAAGCCGTTGCTTTATTAATTGAACAGAAAATATGAATAAAACTCAGGAACCAGATGCTGCATATGTGAGAGAGCACTAAGAGAAATATTTTGTGACTTGCTGCAGTCTGTCCCATCTTTGTTGAGGATCACTCTGTTCAAACCAAAGTGGACATGACAACTATAAACTGAAACTAATGCTGTTTAAAGTGTCCCATTAGCTAATCCTGATATAAATTAAAGATGCTATTGATTAGAAAATTCACCCCAGAAGGTGCATATGAAATAACCTTTCCCATTTGGAAACATCAAGAAGTCAAAAGTGACTAAGAATACACGTCAATCTCATTTTACAGAGAAAATCTGAGTCAGAAAATGTAGTGGCTGCCCTGAATTTCTCTTTTTGTCACTATCTAGCTCCTAGGAGGTAGAAACCTGACCCAGGAAGCCAGGAAATCCAGATGTGAGATGGTCAGTCCATACATAGAAATACAAATCCATGCTGCTTGTATTCTGGGAAACATTCTGAATAGCAAATTCATCACTGCAACCTCAGTAGATCCATTTACAACAAGGAATAATACTTAGGAACCTATTTCTGGCACTCCAAGCGTGCCACCCTTCACAGCAAAGCCCCCCAAAAGAGAAAAGCAGGTCAGGGAATGATTCTCAAAGTGAGCAGAGGACTATTCACATGCATAAGGATATTGCCATGCACAAGATGACACACCATGCTCAGTTGAAACAAAATACACAGCATCTTGTGGGAAAAGAACCACCAATCACACCTTCAAAACAGTGATTAAGTTGTCTTTTTAAGTTCAAGCTTCTTTACAGAGCAAAAGCAGAAAAACCCCAACAACCCAGCATGGAAAAATCCCATCATGTTTGACTTCTTTGAAATGCTATTTTAAATGGGGTGATTAACAGATTAGAACATTTGCAAAAATTTCTCTTTCCGATTTGAGGTATCAGTGACCTTAAAAAAACCCCAAAGTAAAGTAACATGTTGCAGCTGACAACTGAAATCTGCACTGTAGCCTTTCACCACTTGAGCTGACACCATGTGTTGAGCTAGAAAAGCAGGAACACTCATTCTTTTTGAATTCATGCAGATACACTGAAATTGCCTTATTCAAATTTGGGTAACCACAGTACTATCCATGTTCGTGCACTGGCAAAAAATATGTTCCTCACTACATGATTTCCTAGTTTTGTTGTTTTTCAGGGAAGGGGTTAATTATTCTTCTTGTTTTCACTGGTAAATGTGTGGTCACTTTAGCAGAACTAATGGTTGTGACAACACTGATGCAATTCCTGTCAATGTATGCATGTGTAGGGGCACGTGTGTTGTTACATGCTCACAGATGCATAAAAGGAAGCCCTCTACCCTTGATCACATTTCAAGGTAAAATATGGTCTAGAATTTATTGCTACTGGGATCCAAAAGTCCTGAAAGTGTACTCAAGCTAAAACAAAAGACTGGGTGCATTCATGTATTATCTTATATAGTGATGAAACCCTTTTGGGAAAAATGTAATTAAGTGAATAAATCTTTCACTAGACATAGATTTAACCTATAACCCTCTTGCATTAGGGAATCTAGGAATTCTTTAAATTCACCAAAATTGGAAAGCTTTATTAATGGCTGGAAAAATTACATTCCAAAACAACTAGAAATTGCAACAGCCTCTGTGTTACCCTGCAGCACCACATTACAATAGGCTAGTTCTTCTGAAAGTGATCTCAAAACACAAATCAGAGGGGATGTGAGCAGTAAGATCTGATCAGAGTTTTAGAGATCTACTAAGGCTGTTCTCTGCAGCCCTGGCCTCAAATTACACCAGGATCAAGCCACATTTCATATGCGTGAAGTAGGAGAACAGAATTCCAAGGTGTTTACTTTACGAAGTTTTTACAGTTAAAATCTACTTTCTTTCTGGTCTGCACTTTTAAACTCTACCTATCATAATTTCAACACCATTTTGGAAGATTTGTCACACCTTTGATGCTTTGGTATTAACTTTGGTAACATCTAATATCATGAGGAGCAGAATGAAAAATGAATATATTTGATGAATATTTATTCAAAGTTCTAAGGACACTCATGGTGCATATGTCTGTGCCCTTTGTACATTGCTTTCTGCAAACATTCCAGCAAATGTACAGCAAGTATAAATGATTATAGAATGTTCTAGGAAGGTAAATACTGAGCTTGTAATTGTACACTAGAAATCTGATTCTAAGACCTATCTTCTAAAGGCCAAAGGCAGAAGTTTAACACACACGATGTATCTCATTAAAAGGTCCAAATTTTGAATTACAGGATCTCAAAATTAATTGCTGTCAAGCATTCCCTTCAATGAGGTTTTTAGCAAATTATTGGGTGAATAAAAAACCACGCTGTCCTGGGTTGCAGTGTATTCTATTACCATCCTCAGGAGCCGTTGAAACCAGGTGGGGCAGTGTTTCCTTGCCTCCTCCCCCCAGACTATCTTTCTGTTAATTGCCCATCATTGTCCTGCCGCCTGACTCAGAGATAACTCCCTCCGGACTATTCTCCTGTTAATGAGCCTAATCAACACTTGGCCTCATGACTCGTTACCCCATTGTGAGATGCTCCGCCCAGAGGGAGGAACCAAGCATCCCATCGTGGATATAATCTGAGGCTGAACACCAGAGACACCGGCTCCCCACTGGATTTCCAGAGGACAGGAGCTACACAGCCACCATTGGACT
>NW_024582056.1:16952672-17021629 GCF_017639235.1 Corvus kubaryi
TTATTCTGACTTAGTGCCTCCCACTGGTTTGTTTTCAAACTAGTACACACGCTGAAGAACAGTCTTATTTTTATGGACAATTTCCAGAATGAGTGATGAGAAAATCCCAACACAGAATAATTATGTTCTTCGTCCAGCTCACGGTCATCAGCTCACTAGGAATTTGTCCAGAAATAAAACCAAAAGGTAACTTTTTTTCAGAAGCCATATTTAAAGACAATTAAATCCCAGAAGGATGTGTGCAAGTCCATTGTACTGCAGTATATATTTTTAGCTATTACACTTCAGATTTCATTAAGTGTTTGTTCAATGTGACAGAGCAGCAGGATGTAAGTGCTCTGGTGTATCATTTCATACTTTTTAATCATCTGTCTAGACCATCTGGCTGCAACTCAAAACTGCATGTCCCTAAAAAAAAAGGTAGATGCATGAATTGTCAAGAGATCCCATTAAAGTAAGTTACCTATGAGTATTACCAGAAGAAGTCAGAAACAGTAAGTGGTCTGCTATAAAAAGCAGAAGGGCTCATTCCAAGTGTACTTTGCTTGTGATTCAAAGACAATTAAATGTGAAGGGTACAAGATACTTTATGTGTTGCTGCTCATTCACATTATAGTTCTACTGGGCTGTTTTTCATTATGCATAATTTTTTGATGAAGAAAAGGGCAAGAATTGCATAGATATTTTCAAACTTACAGTTCCAGTGTGTTGCACTTCCCAGGAAGCTCCTGAGGTTAAAAGGGTGTTTCTGCACACTATTATGAACTGGGTAATTTCTGTACTCTACTGAGACCTCCCTCTCAGGTGAAACAACCTCTACCATTTCTACTGTACTCACTGCCCATTTTGGTTAGAGGGCTGGTTGTATAAAAGTGTCACGTTGCTTGTAGTAATCCAGAAACAAGATCTTTACAGAAGAATATGAAAGATATAAAGCTCTGTTGGTATTTATTGATTCTTTATTGACTCTTGACTTACTGCTTCAAATATATGCAGGGGTGCAGTGCCACTGATACACCACCTTTGTACCACGTAAAGAACTTCAAAAAGCTCTCAGAATACACCTCTGAAGGCAGAACACCCACAATGGTTGGCAATAAAGCAGACTCTGCTGCAGCATGTCGGTTTTCGTCTGACAGATGTCAGGCAGGTTCTCCAATTCCCTGCATAGAGCTACTGATTGATTGGTTTCTTTTCTTGAAGCAGGAAGGTTACTGCTTCCTCTGCTGCTGTCTTCCCCTCCTCCCTCCCATTTGGCAGCTACTACAGAAAACTCCTGCAGCAACAGCAATCACTTCAAATCCTGTCTATTTTTCACTGGAAGTAGCAGATGTACCCATAACACTTCACTAAAGTTAGAAAGGGAGGGTTGACATGACATATCTGTACTACAAGTGCACTGCAGGTTTATTGGGTACTTAAGCCTTGGTAAGGAGAGTATTTAAGCATGTCTTTAACTCTCAATGTTTACCCATTGTTTTCAATTTGTCTGCAATTACACACATGCCTAAAAACCTTCTTGAACAGAGACATTACACAGTAAATTTCTCATATTCATCCTTCTTCTTCAACCCCCACAAATTATTCAAATGCCATAAATGTCATAACAATTTTATAAGCTATTCAACAGTTCTTTATTCAATGTTGAGCCATACTGTCTATTTTTGTTTAACCACAGAGTCAAGCAGAAAAATGAAAGTAGACTGCCCTCTTACTGCTTGTAGGCTGGTAGCACAGGGGGAGATGTTGAGCAGACTTGTAACGGTTTTTAGCATAGCCTTTTTTGATTCTTTTTTCACATGAATGTCCTGTTCTGGAGGTCTCTAAGAAAGAGATTCTAGATAAAGAGAGCTACTTTGTTTATAATATTTCATCAAGCTGCAGTGCAGATGTCATCAAATGTCTCTGTGCCTACACATTTCTTTAAATGTAAGTTTCAAGGTTAATTTTTATCAAAATAACTCCACATACCAAATAATAATAATAGTAGTAATAATAGTAATAATAATATTAAGTACTAGTACTAGTAGTAATGAAAGATTGCAATTAATATTTTTCATATTATTGCACTTTGAGTGCATATTTTAGCAAATCTGTAACTGTTTCCATTGCCTTCATGCTTCACCTAACACGATGGTGAGATTAAAAGATAAGGACTGAGCTTAAAAAAAAAAAATCCCCAAAACTATCTCCTGAAATCTCAGTTCCTCTTACCATGAACTGGTAGTACAGAGACACACTTGGTCGTTGTTGTTTAATTATTTACATTCTTTTACTACACAAGAAGCTCTGCTCACCCACAGGATGCCACTGTGAGAGATGCTGTATTCGCACAGAACCAACTACATTCCCCAAGGAACTTCAGGATGGCTCTGACTGCCTTCTGAAAGCCTGCAGAATTGGCAAGGTTTACAGCACAGCCTTGAAAAACACTTTACAACCAGGCAGAATGCACAAAGCAAAATCAAACAGAAAATTTGTTTTGCTTAGATACACATCTGTGTGCATGCACAGACAAAGACAAAACCCCTTTATGCTAGGAAAAAAGACATGTAAATAAAAAGAAAATTACTCCAGAATAGTTGTAAAGCTTTACAAGATCTTTAAAATTATGCAAAGGAACAGAGCTTCTATGTGCTCCCCAGACAAAGCTAATTGACTGTCGATTTAAGAGAAAGAAAAAACCTTACAGTCTTGTGATATCTGCTTTATTCAGTGCATAAGACTTCATATGGGCATATGGAGACCATTTGTGACTTTATTGTCCTTATTGTTCTCATGAGGATTAAACTTATTTTGATTCTCAGATATTGCTCAGCCACATTACAAAGGAAGAAAAAAATACACATCTGCCACAAGGTTGCATTCCTTTACGATCAACAGAGGTACTGTTATTTTACTCTGAACGAGAAACTAAAGAGAAGTTTGCTTTTAAGTCACGATACATAAAAGGTTTAGGTAAACCTAAAAAGGTTTATATTTTGTACAATAACTCAATAAGCATTTTTACTTATTATATTGAGTAACAACTGAACCATGAGGGAATTCAGCAACTTAGGAGTTTTTTTTCTCCCCTTGATCTCTCTTTTCCCTTTTTGCTTCTGCAGAGTACTTGGCATCTGATGCTCAGAAACCAAGGTCAGAAAAGCACAAGCATTCTTGTTGTGTTCTTGTACATTTCCTGGTGCTCTTGTGCAACCACTGCTCTCTGCAGCAATCAAAGTACGCTACACTTTGATCCTTTGCTATTCTTGGAAAGCTACAGGCTGAGGCCCTTACACGAACTAAACTCTTTGCCATTTCTCTGTACGGGTGGTAACATTTAGACATTTACATGATTAAGTGTCATATCTCAGACATTAGAAACTGACACTCTTGCTAGCAATTCCACTAAATTTTTGCCAAATAAAGACTGCTAAGATAAGAAAATGTTGATGAGTGTGAACATTTCTTTCTCTAAAGCTTGTCCCAAACACATTACCAGCATTATTAAAATTCAATCATTTCTTTCAATAAAGTCTTTTGAAGAGAAATAAATAAATAAACAAACCAACCAATAAATAAATTTATCCCACTTTGAATCCTTCTGAGCTTTAGCTAAACTGCATTTACACAACCTACTATAATGTCCCAAGGCATCTGTCCACACGGACAAAATATCTAATGTAACACATTTCCCTTTGCATGCTCCTCTCTGACACCCGTCTCCCATTCCCTGTTAGCTCAAATTCTACTGCAAGAAACAGTTTCTCCTTTTGTCACTTTGACCAGCTCACTGCCCCCAACTTGCTCTCCCCATCTCAACTGAACCAAAAAGGGAATTTTGTTCTCCACTGCCAAGGTTTTGACTCTTGACTCTTGTGCCACGAACCTCACCACTTATGCATTTTCAAATGGTCCCATTCCTGCTCTAGAAAAAGCTTGTAGCAAGTATCCACTAGCAGAATATCCATTTATGGTTATTTGATTACAAGTCTCCCTTGTTGCATTCCACCCCCACTACCCTCCAGAATAAATTTTCTTTCAACAAGTGGGGCCCTTCCACTGTTACTTCTCATGTTGATCTCTCTTTTCTGCTGGGTCAACTATGCTCCCTTAAACATCTGGGCCCACCTGCAGTTCCTGCTCTTAAACCTAGATAATAAATTTTCCAGGAGAGAGACTACCTTCCCCCGACACTACCTAACACATCAAGTACAATAGTATGCATCAGGTATTTTATGCACTATCAGAGCACAAAGAAAAGGAGAAGTATGGTAAACATTTGTACCCTAAATGTTTGAATGCAATCCAAAATGCATACAAAACAGGAAGATTTTGGATTCCTGATTTGGTAGCACTTCTGAAATTTAGGCTTAAGTAACGCAACTCTAGCACCTACTAATGTTGATAACAGTTTATCACATTCAACTGTCTTTTAATCAATAACTGACTATATTTTAAACTGATTTTACTTTAGGTGATAATTTTACTGAAATTACTCACCCAAGAAATCACATAGAGGATGTGTGAAAATGTAGATCTCCTCTCTTCAAATTACTACATTAAGCCTACTTCCATCAGCAGTACAATCTGAAATGTTTCACAATCAGCATGATGCTAAAGGGGTACTTATTAGTACCCATAAAGAAAATAAGACATTTTTATGTGAAAGTTACCTGGAGACCTATTTTTTAAACCATGAAACTTAGCAACATCTCTGCTCTCGATGTCAGAAGGCAAGCAAATATACTAATGGGCACAGCCAGAAACTATTAATATAAAATATTTTCAAAGAATTCAGCATTAATAAAATAGGAGTAACTGACCAAAAAAATCACACACAGACACACAGAAAGGAAAAGGTTCACTAAAGAAGCTTCATTTTGAGATTACGGTATAGTGGTTTCAAGTGATGTATTATTTTCTTTGGAAGTAAGAATTGTTACTGATAAAATGAAACATCCACAGGGAAAAAGAAGCTTACTAATGATAAATTATTGTTACAGAAAAGCAACCAGATTAAAAGAATACTCCATTAAAGGATACACCTTTTTTTTTTTTCTAATAACACCAAAATACCATCAGAATAAGCATGCTGCAGTACAGAAAACCTCATCTCTTCCAAGAAGCCTCTGAAATGCTAAACTATTATTTCTAGACACCAGATGTAATTAGAGTACAACCACTTTAAGTGCAGTCTAAACTGGATTAATCAATAATGCATCAACTCCATGCTCAAAATAGCAGGTCACTGTCACTGGGGATTAGCAGGTATCGCATCTGGGAAAATGTGAGCACAGAACATTTACAATTCACCAAATATATGACAGACCAAAGTACACAGCCTTTACAGATTCCAGGATCAGACACATCTAGCAGGAGAATAACGGAGCACTTTGTTGATGAATGAGGCCAAGCAATTCTGCCAAGTGTAAGTAGTTAACCACCTCCTGCCACAGGGGCTTGGTTAGCTCTATAAAGTTTTAGTAATTGAGTAACATGCTCTTTCAGAAAAAGATATATATCCACAAAAGGGAATATGGACCAGCAGGATGCCATGACAGCCAAGAAGGCAAGCAGCATCCTGGGCTGGATTACCAGAAGCACAGCTCATCATTCTCCCCTATGAAGCAATCATCAGGAGCACTGCAGTTTCGGGCCTCCAGCGCAGGAAAGACAATGATCAAGTGCAGCTAATTCAGTGGATGGACATCAAGGTTGAGTACATGACCTGCAGGGCTTTTAGCCTCTGAAAGTGAAGACTTCAGGGGGATCTAACAGCACCCTTCCCTTACCTGTGAGGCGGTCATTAAGAAGACAGAGACAGGCTCTTCACAGTGGTGTAGCATGAGGATGAGATGGAAAAGATGTTAAATGAAATGAGAGAGGATCAAATTGGATAGAAGAAAAAGCTTTTGCCCTATGGGGACAGCAAAGCAATGAAACTTTGCCAAGAAGTATTATATGGACTGGGGTTCTTGGAGGTTTACAAATGAATATGGCTTTCAAGAACTGCAAGGCTTTCACCATGTACCAAACACCTTCTCCTTCTATTCCTAAGGTTCTCTACATTTAAAGCACAAGGGATGACTGATATCTTTGGCTGTTTTCTTTTGCACTTTACAAAAAAAAGAAAGCCAGAAGTAGAGCAAAAACGCCTCCCAAAGTAGATACTGCTTTCGTCTTTGCAAGTGTGAAAATAGGTTTGATATATGTCACACAACAAGAGAAATAAAAACAGTTAAGTCTTAAATAATTAAGAACTTTAAGTCTAGCTGCTAATTCCAATTGGATGTGCTTCTGGTTTTTTTTCAAAGCTGACAGTGCAAACCAAATATTTAGGTTACAAGAACATAAAACGAGTCAGAAATTAAAAACAACACCAAAAACCAAACACCCCCATGCTGTTTGTCTTTCTGTTCATGCAATTAAAAATAAAGCCTGCTAATAAAAAAACCCGTGTTCTGAACAGCAGTTAAACACATACCTAGTTTTAAATGTAGGTGTGTGTCCCACTGAAGTAGAGACTTGAGATTTTAATGGATGCTTATGTGTTAGTCCAGACAGTAACAGATAAATGGAATTATCTTCTGGAATGGAGGCCTGACATTGTTTACCAGAAGGGAAGTTTAAGCTGGCTAAGAGCAGGTTATTAAAATCTGTCCATGTCTGTGTGGGTCTTTCTGGCATCTACCACCAGAGCTATCTGCAAGTCCTACACGAGAAAAGACAAGGCAGCAAAAAGGCCAGTGGCTCTAGCTTTCCAAACCAAAGCACTTAAAATCATAATCTACTTTTTGTTCACCTCTTTCCTTTCTGATGGCTTCAGCTCTGTCTGCAAAACATAAAATCCAAGGTAAAGGGTTTTCTATGGCCTGAGGTTCATGTGTGAGTATATATATCTTCCTCAGTCAGTCCTTCAGAGGAAATACTGTTTTGAACAAATAGAACAATGAAGAAAATATGCTACTAATCCATATTTTGTACAATAGCTCTTCAGTGTATTTTTTTCTCAGTTTCCCAAATTTCTTTGTATCACCTTGGTGTATGAGTATTGTAAAAATTTGAATCCAAATACAAAATGTGTGGTAGTTTTTGCATGTGCAAGATGAGGAGTTCTGATAGCAAATGAATTTTTAAATACAGATCATTACAGATTTGCAGAAGCCAGAAGAACTTGTCACTTTGTGTAGTTTGCAGGCAGATTAAAAGTTCACATCCTAATCAGTCTCTCAATTGAAATACAATTTTTACAGTTTTTAACAATTTTTCAAGGAAAAAGTGGATGTTTTTACTGCACTTTGCATAGCTTTCTGTGAAACAGCTTAGCAGTAGGCATGATTGACTGAATTGGCTTGTTGCTGCTTAAACAAACTAAGAATGAACTTTTGACTGATTTTAACTCCTAATACCACTCAAAAAAGTCCTGGCTAATTATAGCTTTGCAAATGTAAAAAACCCTCATGCAGAGTTCTAAAGACATTAAGTTGCAGTCTTATGGCACTGATGGTTTATTGATTAGGCAAATGTCTTACACAGAAAAATGTATTTGTATGTAGGAGAGAGTCCTACAATAAATATTGTATGTTCTTTTAATATAAATAGGAGGGAAGCAGCCAAGAAAATAGCAAGCTATAGGAAGGAAAACTGTACAGGAGATGGCACACAAAAATATTTTGTGTAAAAAATGCCTAGAGCAAACACCACATATTATTAATCTCCAAGTCACCTCCAGTTTACAGACTGTTATACAATCACTAGGAAAAAAAAAGCACTTTAATTAGGAAATCTACTTCTTATTTAAGGGACTCAACCAATGAAGTATTTACATGTGATTAAACATGTCGTTTTTCAGACTCATAAATTTTACTTAAGCTAAGGACTGGTCTTGATGGAAATCATGCAGGTCCAGCAAGTTAAGCACAAGCTGTTGGAAATAAACCCCACTGAAAACATCATTTGAGGGTGTGGCTTTGGTTTGCACAGGTAAGCAAGAGGCAGAGGGATTCTGCAAGCATCCTCATTATGAGGAGGATTTACGAAACAACTCCATTAGCACAGGGTAAGCTGTGTCTTCTGAGTTTCAAGGAGGTTTGACAGTTAGGAAGTCACGGAAGAAGACAGTTTAGCTGTACACATTTTCACATTTGGATCATACTATTTGCTTTTCATTAAGGAAGAAGTTTTTCAACACTTACAGAGACATCTTGAGGTATGTGTTTATTTAAAAAGGTGCTGCTAATGCATCAAAAGTTTATATTAACAACAACATGGCCTGGAAAGTAACATGTTAAAAGTTTAAAATTACGAGGCCTTATTCCAGTTTTCTGCTGTGGCTTAACTATAATCAGCTATTTACCCATGTTTAACTAATTGGTAGTCCTATTCAGAAATGTCAGCAAGAAATATGATTACTTGAAAGGAATCACATTTGTATAACATTAAATCAACAGCTAATTAATGTAGCAAATAACCACTGCATTTTTATTATAATCATGTAATCATTCTAAGTGTAATGGTTACAGCAACAGTAAATTTTATTACACAGATATATCTCTGTTTTGATAATGTTGTTAAAACATAACTATCTGGCTGGCTGTTTCATGTATTAGAATATGCAAAAGCCTAATATCATGTTCTTCCACCTGTTTGGGTTATGATATTCATTTGTTTGAGCTTTAAGATGCACCCCTGAAATTATCATGAGCATTAGCTGATAAAGAAAGAGAACAAGACACATTAATGGAAGACAGAGTAATGCAGTGCCACAGCATGCTCATGCATAATGCAAACAGCCATTTATTTCCCTCAAGTAATAATAAAAAGGTTCATAAAGATGCTAAGCTTTGCTATTGTGCCTGTAGAGCCCATTTTAGCACATGTATATGTAGCCAAGAGGCCTGGAAAACTTCCAGAGCAACCAAACAGGCCAAAAAATTACGTGTCCTAGTGAAAAATACCTTATCACATATAGGCCATCTTCTCCAAAAGAAGAAGCTATGGACTTGCCTCCCCATGGTACTGACCAGCACTGAGACCCATTGCACTCTCTGGTAAACCTCTTTTATTTGTCCAGAACATCAGTAACATCTAAACTCATGTCAAAACATCTCCATACCTCCAAGGTGCTCAGAACTGTGGGCATCTATACATTATGCCATTCATATCCAGAGGGATACACCATTCTCCCACTACTCACAGTGGTATTACGCACAATGGCCTCCCAAGCCAGAAAGAAAATGCAAATCAAAATTTCAGTCTGCCCATGTGTAGAAGCCTAGAAGATAAGAGGAATAATGTGTATGTCTCAAACACCAGTGGCCGGATACTTGTGGAGCCAAGGAAGGACTATTGGTACTAACACAGTGTGAAAAAGAACAGGATGTTACTGGATAGGGGGACCATATGGAGGTATGGCTGCACTTCTCTGGGACAAACATCCTTGTTCTGGATTCTGGAGACAAGCACAGCACAGTACAACGCAGGCGCAGGAATGAGGTTGAGAAGCAGACATGGACTGTTGACCAAAGGCAGACCCAGTAGGGGGGGGATCAAGATCACCAAAGACCCCCCGAGGTCCTCCAACCCATTTCCAGAAAGGTGTAGAGGAATGGACATATCATTAGTGCATGATAGTTAATTTACATAGAAAGCAAGACACTAATCTCCAGTTGAATGTGAGCAACCAGAGCACTTGTGTGGAATTCCAGCCACATCCTGGGCAGTACTATTAATAGCATGGATAGCAGCTCCAGTGGTTATTCCTATTGCCCAGCACTAAAAAGATGTCAGGATTACTGCATCTAGTTTTGTGTCTTCAGCCTTTGTAAACTGCATTGAGTTCAACAGTGGCCCACTAAAATGGCCAGGAAGTTGAGGTATATGTCCTATGAAGAAAGACTGAAAGATGGAGTTTTCTCAGCCTGGAGGAGGGAGGCTTCAGGAGATCTCATTACTGCCTTTATTAAATAAAGAGAGGGGAGTTATAGACAAAACAAAGCCAGACTCTTCTCAGACATACACAGTACAGAATAAGAGGCAACAATCACAGATGCAGCAGGAAAATTCTGATCAAACATGAAGAAGAAAGTCTTCCCCATGAGGACAGCCAATCACCACAAAAGGTTTCTCACAGAGGCTGTGTCATCCTTGGGGTTAACTCAAAACTCAACTGGACGCAATCCTGAACAACCTAACCTAGCTTGGAAGGTAGCCCTGTTTGGTGACACAACCCACTCCAGAGGTCCCTTCCAAGCTGAATTGTTGTATGACTCTATTTCCTAAGGGAAACTAGTCAAAATCATTATGAAATGCTAAAAGGAGGTCGGATGTTGCTGCTCCTTTGTAGAAGAACAACTAAAACTGAACTGATGCTGGGGAGAAGAAGAAGGCTGTGTCAAAAATTTGGATTCACACAACATTTTTTTAAAAATGGCAGGAGAAAATATTCAAAGAGATGTTTGAGAATAAACAAGTTACAAAACCACAGTGGCCACAACAACAGAATGCCTGCCAACCAACAACCTCTGACTAGAAAAAAACTAAGAGGACTCAAGAGCCAAAGGAATGGGGGAGGCTTACAGAAAATCAGCTCCTTCTACGGCAAGGGCTTTAGAAGTCAATGGGGTCAGTTTAAAATCGATCCATTGTCACTTTATGGGCAGAGAGTGAAAAGACTGCTGGGTGGATATAATGTGATCACAGCCACTCAGTCCCGTGAGCAGCGTGAGGCTGCACTCTGCCACGGCTGGGAGCAGCAGGCAGCCTCTTGCTGGAAGCCCTACTAAGAGAAAATTGCCACTGTTGATCCTCATGCTGCTGTTCAATTTGATGGGAATTTTTACTGAATAAATGACTGCAGGATCATAGCCTAAATTAAAACAGCATAAACATTAAAAAAAATGCTTTAACTTCACAAGCATATGGCTCCCACTGGTTTACAACCAACAGGAAATCTGTGTCAAAGGGCAAATTTGGCTCCCAACTTCCTCTTGTGTTACCTAGTTGCTCTTATAAAAATGAGGAAACAAAGGAAAAAAGGAAAAAGACATATACAATCATGGATATATTTCCATTCCTGACTTGGAGATGACCTTTTATACTGATAAATTTCTGGGGTCTCAAATATTGGAAACAATGTGTTTATCACATGGAAACTGACTGATGTGGTGGCAACATCTTTTTAAAAAACCTCTGTGCCAGCCAAATGTCAAAGTCTGTAATTTCATGTTAAATGGATTTATTCAATTCTCTTGCAAGTCAGTGCACAGCCTGACCTTAGGTAGAAACTGCAATAAGGAAGTCTGTGCAAGGAAGCAATCTTCATTACATAACTAGTCTAGTACCAAAGGTACAATAAGTTCGTAACTAACCTTCACAACACAAACATGCTGATATATCTCTAATGAACATTCTACTATTATCCTATTCTAGTGAGAATTCTAGGGAGTAAAGCACTTTCCTGCTGCTTTTCTTGTATGCAGCAATGGAAAGGAGAAAACAATAAATGTTGGCACACACAACACTCCCTTTGAAGGCAGCTCAACTACATGCACAGTACTCAGCTGTGCTGAGCTTCCCTTGATAGATCTAGTCATCTAATTATTGGGAGCATTTCCTCTCATCCTACATGGAAATTTAAAAACTAGCTATCTGTTTTCTTAGGTGCTGTTTCAATATCAAAGAAGGTGACAGTTCTTGTCACACTTCTTTAGACGTTGCTCTGACATTGGGAGTAGAAGGAAAAAAGAAAAAACGAGAAATTTTGCTGTTCATTAGATTTTTTTTTGCCCCCTCTGGTGCCTCTGTTCCATCACTATCCTTGAGGGAAAACATCTGTTACCTAACCAAGAATTTGCCTTCCTTCTTAGAACTGTTTCCCTCTGAAATAGCCTTAATTTTGCTGCACTGGCATTTTAGATGTCCTTTATTCTTTCTCTCCTTTCACTGTGCTTAGGTTTTAACCTGCACAACTTTATTCTTCACCTTCATTCTAAAAAAATATGAAACAAAGAGCCATGAAATGTCGTCTTAGGGGAAAGATCTACATTTTTTTTTCCTAGTCAGCTGAAGGATTTCTATCAGCATGTAAAGAGATTTCATGCAAGATATGCAGGCACATACACTGCATGCAAGTTGTACACTTCTTGTTGCAAAAAGAGCTCACTAAAACTTTTGCCTGGGCATATATTCACAGATACTTTGCTCCGTTTTTATCCCAAGCTTAAAATCTCCTCCATCAATAATCACAAAAGTTGAAATAAGGGACAAAACTGTAAGACTGTTTCTTTATCTCCAAATTTTAGGGAAGATAAATATGTGAACAAGCACCTATGATAACCACAAACTTGGTACAAAAGATTGAAAAAACCAAACCCAGCAACGATATTGACTCTTATGATGAATTTTAGTTTCAAGCTACAGTTATATCAAGTCCTTCAAAGTTATTAAAAGTTGTTTCTCCCAATCAAAAATATTAATTTATTAATTATACTTTGCCACCAGCATTGATAGCTATCCTAGCCAAATCTAAAGGCTCAGTCATTTTGCTTCAAAGCTGTAAGGCTCTTATATTGTGTAATCAATTTGACTTGCTTGTAGATGATTAAATACTAGCAAGTGACGTAAACTAGACAAGATGTATTGATTTCAATTGGATAAAAAACTCAGCCATGTTCTTTGTGATTGTTTGATATATAAAAACCTGTCACAAGGCCACCATCGTCTTGCAGCTTGAAAATTACAGTAAATGTTAAAATGAGGTCAAGGATGATATATGCATCAATCCCTCTCTCTTTAGAAAAAGGCTGTAGTCCTATAAATAGTTCCAAGGCAACATGTAACTATTAAATGAGTAAGCATGGTGGCACAGACTTCAGCTCAAGTGCCAGATTCAAAAATCACTAACGTTCATGGCACTGACAAAAGGCAGTTTCTATTAACCCCCAAACTAATAAAATATCTCAGTCTGTATTGGGGTTATTATGAACAGTGAGCAAAGTGTCTTGGCAGTCATTGCAAGTCTATGTGGCAAAACTAACTCACTGGAAATTCCACCTGCAACTCTGAGCTCTTATTTAGAGTTCAGTAAAAATAATACAGAACTTTTCAACATCCAATACTCCTATCACTGGCAATTAGACTTCAGTGTTCCACGACGATGGAAATGTATCTGCTCCTTGCAGAAAGAGATCACTGCACTGCTGTAAATATATAAAAAAACCTGTACATACACATAAAATGTAATCTCATTACATGGGCAGGTCTTAATGTTAGCTCTTCAAATTTCAAAGGTATTTTATCTTCTTTGTTACTTAGACAATGGATCACATGTATATTGGTTATGACTGAACATGGATTTCAAAATCACTATTCCCAAATACAGCAAAACTAAAAATTCTTTCGAGGAAATGGAAGTCCTGTGTCATTCTGAAAGGACATGTCCACACAGTGATTGAAAGATGTTTTCAATTCAAGTTGAACTAACAGGTATCCTCCTTAGGTATCAAAAGACACTGACTACTTACAGCTCCTGAGGAAAAAATATGATTTTCATAACAGGTAATTTGGACATGACATAAGGTGTAAACTATAAAACCCACCTCATGTAAAGAGACCTTATTAGAAAACAGAAACATTTGAATGGATATGGGACACCTTCATTTGCCAAGATGACAACTTCTTACCTTTTTGCTCAAAGCCACTAAAAGACAAATTGTACTGAAATTCAAACACTTCCCCTTTCCCAGCCCATGTCTTCCTTCTGTCTTGAATGATTCCATTATGCTACCCAGAGAGGCACTTCCAGCAGTTTGTTAAAAATAAAACAAGAGAAAATCTTACTGATCATATCTGGTTAAGAGGGAAAACGTTTCCTAAGAGTGCACTGTGACCTGTCACCTCCCATGCAAAGGGAAGAGTTATGGTACTCTCTTAAATAATGCTTTCAGGGTGTCATTTCATGCTGATATTTTTCCACTTATTTACTCTTCTATTAAAAAGCATATCAGGTCAAGCCTAAAGTCTCACAGAGGTACATTGTTTTAGAGTAGAAAAGTTGCCACGACCTCCAAGGCATTAGGAAAAACAACTTTTCAGTTGCCACAGAATGCTACAGGACTTTCAGTCATCACCAATTTTTTTTTTTCTTCTGTCAACAGCTATCTGCAGATACCCTTACTAAATCCAGAAGCTTTCCTTAACTTTCAGCAACAGATAGAGAGTATCTTTCCTGGTTTTGCTGACGGCCATATGAAAACAATACTAATTTCCAGCTGGATCCCTACAAATCTATGGGACCTGATGGGATTCATCCAAGAATCCTCAAAGAACTGGTTAATGTCACCACAAAGTCTCTCTCAATGATTTTTGAGTGGTCTTGGGAATCCAAACAGGTCCCAGCTGACTGAAAAGCTCGCAAATGTTGTCCCAATTTTCAAGAAGGGCAAAATGGAGGACCCTGGAAACTACAGGCCTGTCAGTAGCACTTCAGCGCCTGGTAAATTTATGGAGAAGATTACTCTGGAACATATTGAAAAACACCAGTCATTGGTCACAGCCAGCATGGGTTCATGAGAGAAAGTTCTGCTTATCAAACCTGATTTCCTTTAATGACAGGATAACCCACCTAGAGAATCAAGGGAAGCCAGTTGGTGTAATCTTTCTGGAATTCTGCAAAGCTTTTCATACCATCTCTCACAGTATCCTCTGGGACAAAATGACAGGACAGCACACATCTGAATAAATACATCATGCAATTCATGAGCAACTGGCCCATGGGTTGGGCTCAAAGGGTTATAGTGAATAGGGAGACATCAGACTGGAGACTTGTCACTAGTAGGGTTCCACAGAGCTCCCTCTTAGGCCCTGTGCTCTTCAACATCTTCATTAAAGACTTGGACACAGGACTGTAAGGGATACTGAGCAAGTGTGCAGGTGCTGCAAAACTGGGAGGAGCTGTTGACTCCTGTAAAGGAAGGGAGACCCTGCAGAGAGACCTCAACAAATTAGAGGACTGGGCAATCACCAACTGTATGAAGTTCAAAAAGGGAACATGCTGGATTCTGCACCTGGGCTGGACACAACGCTGGATGTACAGACAGACTGGGGAAGGAGATGCTGGAAAGCAGTGCCATGGAAAGGGACCTGGGAGTCCTGGTCAGTGGAAAGTTGACCATGAGTCAGCAGTGCCCTGGCAGCCAGGAGGGCCAAGTGTGTCCGGGGGGCATCAGGCACAGCATCAGCAGCCGGGCAAGGGAGGGGATTGTCCCGCTCTGCTCTGCACCGAGGCAGCCTCACACTGAATTCTGTGTGCGGTTTTGAGCACAAAAATATAAAACCAATATTAAGCTATTAGACAGCATCCAAAGGAGGGCAATGAAGATGGTGAAGGGCTTGGAGGAGAAGCCACATTAGGAATGGCTGAGGTCACTTGGTCTGTTCAGCCTGGAGAAGAGATTGAGAGGAGCCCTCATTACAGTCTTCAACATGCTCACAAGGTGAAGAGGAAAAGCAGGCACTGCTCTCTTCTCTGCGCTGACCAGTGACAGGACCCAAGGGAATGGCCTGAAGCTGTGTCAGGGGAGGTTTAGGTTGGATATCAGGAAGAAGGTTCTTCACCCATAGGGTGGCTGGGCACTGGTACAGGCTCCCCAGGGGGAGTGGTCACAGCACCAACCTGACAGAGTTCAAGAAGCATTTGGACACTGCTCTCAGGCACATGGTGTGACTCTTGGGGTGTCCTGCGCAGGGCTGAGTTGGACTCGATGATACTTGTGGATCCCTTCCAACTCAGAATACATGGTGATTCTGTGATTCTACAATTAATTTCAGAGGACCGACTTTCAGCACTATGGTATATTTCTATATACACTACTTATTGTAATTCAAGGAAAAACATTAGAAAAACATGAATTATTATAAGATAAGGCTTCTTTTGATAGGAGGCTTAGGCAGGTGATTTGAGATTTTGACCTTATCAGTAAACTTATAAACAAGCTTTGCACATTTCACTGTTTGATGTGACACATTTTTATATGGTGTGGATTAAGCTTAAACTGAACATTATCTTTCTTCATATGCATTTTTCTTGATTTCTGTGGGAACCAAAATCCACTGAATTCCACTATTAGTGGAAGAAAACAATAAAAAAACGTGTCAGTGTCTCTAAGGTGCCTCCCCATCTCAGAAAACATGTTTTCATAAACGTGTGTGTTCTATGGGAGTATCTTCACTACTTGTTAAAAAAGTTTTAACTTATTTTAGTCCATGCCACAGTTCCTTTGCATCTCAGATACTGTCTCCCGGCCTGTAAACTCAACCTTCTTTCCTACTATTTAACTGTCTACATCGAAAAAAACCAAAAATGTAGACTATAATTTTTTTACATGCATCCTTTCTTTCTGGTATATGCACAAGTCAGTTTTCCTCAACTGGCTGAACAATCTCTTTTGACTAAAATCCCCCGTTTATTTATGCTAGCAGCAGAAGTGCAGCATATGTCGGTTATACCCATGCATCTCAAGCCTTTTTGAGTCACTCATTCCAAATTACAGATCTTTATTCTGTAGAAAGAAAATCTGTTTTTCATGTCTGGGTGCAGAACCCTTAAAACATAAATAAAAACAAGAAAATCTGTGCAGTGCTAAGTCAAATGCCTATCAAAAATCTACTATGTCAAGAGCTCTTTCTACCAATTAAACTCAGAAAATGGTCTCAAGCAAACAAAACTTGTTTTCCATGAGTTTGATTTGCACACAGATTTGCATTAAGAAAGTTGTTATCCTTTAATCTTTTACTGATTGAATCTTTCAGATAGATATCAGAACAGATGTCAAGCTCATGGATATAAAGTTACTTAAGCTTCACAGGAGAACAAATACTTTTGAACAAAGCCTGGGCATTGCAAATGACACATATGAACTCCCCTAAAAAGCTACATAAATGGTAGAATGGTACTGTACATATTTTCCTCTTCAATAAGTTATTAGGTTCACTTTTTATCTATCCAAGCCATCTGTGAGTTGAAGAACTTAGTTACAA
The DNA here is from genome assembly GCF_017639235.1 of Corvus kubaryi. NCBI lineage: Eukaryota > Metazoa > Chordata > Aves > Passeriformes > Corvidae > Corvus > Corvus kubaryi. Next base: position 16,969,695 of record NW_024582056.1, read on the forward strand.
ATGTGTGTAATTTAAAATTCATCAATTTTCACAATGTGTGCAATCAGACTTGAATTATTTAGAAATTATCAATGCAAGCTGCCTCAACCCTTTGAAGAGTAAGAACATGAAAGGAGAAGAAAGTATATCCAATCAGTGGACTAAGTAATTGAAATCAAGGTACACGAGGTCACAGTGACAAAATGCTGACTTCATCTCATTGCCAAGACCAAAATGCCCAGTCACAGAGACAGCACAAATTAGCTCACAAAGAAGCCATTGTTACTTGCAATGTGGCTGTCAATTATTAACTTGTATCACTCTTCATAACCCTAAGTTTTCATAGATATTTCCCAACTAACTGTGTACCCTCCCTCCCTCACATAAGAGGGGATAAAAGAACAAAAGTACAAAAAAGGCCTATTGTAGCCAGCTTTTTTTTTCCTTTTTAACAACTACAAAAAAGATGTAGGGCATTTCAGCAGCACCAGTGACAAGAATGATCCTCTCAGTCAGCATCACTGTAAACCAGCAAACTCCATAAAGCCAAATAATTCATACATATACAGAGCAGTGGGCACAAATTTCACAGATTGGAAAAAAGAAAACACAACACCATCAACACTTTGCATATCTTGTCCTACTCAAAAACAAACAGGTTTAAATATAGTTATTTTAAAGGTTTAATTAAAATAAAGTAAAACCTGTATACACTTTGACAGCTTAAAAGACGAAATGAGGAGAAGGTCTGACAGTTAGACCACTGGTTGGGAACTCAGAAAATAGTGGTTCATTTCCATAAACCTCATGCATCACACTCTTACTCACTTCAGGCAATTATTTCAGAAGGACTATCATGATGGCAAAAGCATTACTGCTTGTGAACACCCCTTCCCTACAGATTTCAGGAGAATGAACAAAAGAAACATCAATACAAACTGAACTTAAACATCAACTATGTGTCATGCTTTGCAAGGATATAGCACACTCGCAAATGACTTAGAGAGCAATTTTGAGTACTGACAAGGCCCTAGGTCTTGTTAACTGCACTTGTGTATAGCCTTTAGAGAATTTTAGGAGCATTTATTTCACAGCAAACCATCAAAAGGAGTATGTGCTACTTATGTAAGCATAAGATACTTATTCTAAGAAATTATCAATCTGTAACCTTGGTCTTGAACTGTCCAAAGATGAAAGACACTCCTTTTATAATACTGATTGTGATAAAGTTTGCCTGCACGTATTTCTAAAATTAAATCCAATATATTATTTTATACTCAAGTATCTTACCATGATAAAATACCCTCTTATTAAGCCTCAAAAGACCTCTCTAACTCAGCGAGATATTATCTTCACATTTTACACAGAGAGAAACAGGTTCCAAGAAGCTGAAACAGAGCCTTAACACCACGGAATTTGCTCTATCAAGAAGAATTCCAATTCTTGCAAACTCCAAATCTATGATTAGCTCTCTAACTTCTAATGTAAGTGATTTTTTAATGTTTTTTAATCAGAAGATTTATAATACCTGGAATATTACAAAATCTAGCAACTGCAAACTTTTAAGATATATTATCAATAACAATAATGATCAACTGAGTATCTTGTGCTACATTCAAGGGACAATGTCACACAAAAATCCCAAAAAAGTCTGAAGAAACAGATTACTTCAAAGTTTGACCTAGCAAACTATAGAAAGCAAAGCAGCTTCAATATAGAAACATCACTTAAGACTACAAGAAGAGAATGTTTTAATTATGCAGCACAATGACTATTCAGGTTTGGAGCATTTAACCTAACAGAATTAAATTTCAGTAACTAATTGAAGTGTACAGTGTTACAGTGGGGATACTGCAACACGTGTATCAGACAACCAGACCTGTGGAAAGAAATATCTATGGACTGATTCTTGATAGATGTTTCAGAGCTGTTTATTTCTCCAGCCGCATGGCCGGGGCTCTGCCGAGGAACTGCTCAATCACGGGACCCGAGGGTCCTTGCCTTGGCAGGGGAACACAAAACAACCAATGGGGAACGAGGCTGACCAGGGGCAGGGAAACCCCGTGTCTCCCCCCAGGGCCCCTCTCCCAGGGCTATGTGGCAGGGGGGGAGACCCCAACATTTCACCCATTTATTTTTAACAAAAAGAGATTTAAAACTTAACATTGAAAACAACTGGATAAACATAACAAGAACAGTTTCAAAACAGAACAAGCCACCCTCCTGAGTTTTCAAATGTCCAAACAGATTCTCTGGAACATCTTAAGGCTGACAGAAGGGAGACAGGACTCTCCAGGCATGCTTTGTGGGGAAACTGAGGCAGGAGAGGGTCTCTTCCATTTGTACCTGTTGGAACTCTAAACAACAATAGTTAATTTCTTCCCTCCCCCTCTTCATCCCCCACTCGGCATTGGAAAGGGATTTTTGGGGAAACAATTGGTAAAGGCATGGTTTTGTACAGTCGCTGAATTAAAATAGGTTATCCAGAGAAGTTGTGGATGCCCCAGCCCTGGAAGTGTTCAAAGCCAAGCTGGATGGGGCTTTGAGTCACCTGCTCTAGTATAAGGTGTCCCTGCCCATGGCAGGTGCGTTGGAACTGGGTGATGTTTAAGTGCCCTTTCAACCCAAACCCTTCTAAGACTCTATGACTCTGTGTTGAGTTTCTTTTACACTGCTGTGTTGAGTATATTACCTACAGAATCACATGTCTGGTTTGTGTCTTCACACATACCCTAAACCTGCATTTTGAATAATCTGGCTTGTGGATCACCACCAATGCAACTGGACAACACTCCGCTACTACCCCGTTTTACCACTGGAAGAACACCTCAGGCAGATATATATTAATGAGACTACAACCAACGTATTCCCCTTCCTCTCCAGTACTTATTATTCACTGAAGTGCATTCCTGCTTTACAATGTTTTAAAGTATATTAAATGTACTAACAATGCAGCTGGCATATTAGTAGTTGTTCCATGGATGAATATAATTCTGAGTGTGAACAGCAAAGTATACACAAGGGAAGCTTGTATTTACATGCACAAACACACCTAATGTTAATTAGTCAGAATACTGGAGAGAGTGTAATTCCTTGCAACAATTTCTATTCTGCATTTTGCCACTGTAGCTGGGGCTCCTTCAGACTCATTTGTCTAAATACTTTCCTTTAAGAAGTGGGGGGTTTTAGGTGGGAAATATATTCCCTCTCTAAATTTCCTTCCCAGACTTCTCAGAAAATAAAATCTTTTTAAATAGACCCAAACATATGTAGAAAAATTATTCATTATATACATATATCAATTGCTTGGCTTCTGATAAGAGAACCGTCCTGTGCAAAGAGAAGGTTCAGCTGAAGCTTTCCCTGTTTTATTAGCACTGGCTGAGGTGTAGCCCTAAGAACCATGCTAGGAGCCCCAGTACAGGTGAGGTTATCTTTCCTCTTTCCCATACCTGCTGGCTTCATTTGCAGTGAGGAAGGTGTTTGTGAAAATAAGAAGCCAGCAGACAGACCTCTTGGTTTAATTTTTAACACTGAAGTCTGGCTTGCACTGTTGAGAGCCAGGGCAAAAGTTTTACCCTGTCATGGCTTGTACAGCTAAGGGTAACTGCAAAACAAAATCCCTTTGCTTCATCTTACACCATCATTAAAAAGCTGTCTAGCACATTCAGTGAAGGGAAAAACATTTTAAAGTATCCTAAACTCTTGCCACAACTTTAATATGTGGGAAAGCTTTACAGATGTATGGTACTGTGAATAACAGTGTCTGATTATCTTACAAGTTTTTTTATAATATGCATTCAATAAATAGTTTTATTTCTCCAATGACTTGTAATTGTTCCAAAAATCTGTACTTCAAAAGAACCTAAAGAACAGGCATGTAACACTTGCTCTCCCCTAAAGAGGCTACAGCACAGAAAAAAAAAAAAACAAACAAAACAATGAACAGGCTTCTGTAACTAAGAGCTCTTCTCATTTTCACTTATTCAGCAGAGGGACACATGGTACTGCCATATCGTCCCACCTTGCTACTTAAACCATCAGCTCCGCAATAAGAATTACATAGTCTCTTACTAAACTTATTTCACAGCCTCTGCAAAAGAAAGCTCTAAGTAGCTGTGTGAAGAGGAACAAAAGTCTAGTTTTTCACCTTCCTTGTTACACCTGCTTTTTTGTGAGCAAAAGGCTGGACTCCCAATTTTCTGAGCAAAAGATTTTTAAGGTTGGACTCCAAATTGAATAATGTAGCAATCGTGTAACATTTGAAGGACAGAGTGTGCACTACATTTTGTCTCCAGTCACAGTTATTAACTATATACAGTTATTAAGATTAACCATAACATAGTTGTTTATACTTATGGGAAACTTACTGCCCCAGAGTTGGACAGAAAAGAAATACAGTGAAAAAGAACAGCCCTGTTTTTCCCCTCTCCTTCCCCATGGAAGGGGGGGCACATGTGGTCCTAAATCTACCGAGTTCTTACAGCTTACATTGACTGCAATGAAGTGTCTGATCCTTAACTAGCAGTACTGATGCTTGGGATGACTGTTTCCCACAAACACAGACAAGCTTTGCCTTGAAGATTCCACAACATTTTCTTATTTTTCTCAGAAGTAGCCTGTTTTACACAAGTCACTGCTCCTCTCAGGTTACTGCAATATAGTAAAGTGACTATTTCTGCCACGTTTAGAAGTACAGCAGTAATGACAGCTGCCAATATCGATCTTGGTTCAATCATTTCTATCTGTCGTTGAAAGAAAAAAATTCCTTTCTTATCATCCTCTTTCTCTCCTTTTGCTGTTAAGTTCTGCATAACTAAAAAGTTACCACATTCTGGAGCAGGCATTTAATAAAATGTCTATATTCTTCAATAAATACAATTATAAAATCAGAAATGCATACAGTAAATCATCTTTTTTAGATTCTAGAACTTCACCTAAGTTTAGCATCTAAACATACACTAGTCATCCCTAAAAAAGTAGATTTATGCTACCTACCATAGATACCAATCTCAACCTGAGACAGTTAAAATAAGGTAACTAAACTGACCAACTTCTACATGAACAGTGCCAAAACTCACATCAGGACTGGCATTGAGGTGCTGGAGCAACTGCAGAGATGGGCAATAAAGCTGGTGAAGGTCCAGAGGGCAAGTCCTATGAGGAGTTTATGAAAGATAAAGTGGGCAGAGAAAAAGGCTATTATATATATTCGGTACTTGCAACACACCTTCATGCATCCCAAAATGCATAACACCTGTACAGATTTCAGTGCAAAAGTTAAATTGAATAGCCCACCTCTCACAGCATGTCCAAACTACAGTGGGTACATAAATATAGAAATACTTTCTGACAACTGAACAGAAGTCATCAAAAGAAATCAGAGACCACTTACAGCAGTACAGACTCTGGCTTTGTGCATGTGGAATAGACTATAAAGTGAACATTTCTCATAAAGGATGTGGATCTCTCGTAATTTACACATACAGACTTACAGGTATTATCAAATAATGTAAACAGGGCAATTGCTACCATCCAATCCTCTGTGCTCAAAGCTGCATGGCATTTATATTGTGTGATCAATCGGAGATGCTTACATGTAGATAATTAAATTCAAAATCAGTGACAAAAAGGAACAAAAGTCTGGATCGATTCTCACTGGATAAGAACCCAGACAACACATCAATTTATTTATCCACTATAAAAAACAGCTTTATATATTACAGAAATTTGTGGGATAAAATATTCTACCAGAAAAACAGTGCACTTCTCCCTGTGCTTGGCAGCAAACCAATTCTAGTGACTTAGGCAGAAAAAGATTAAGACTGATATTGCAACTGCTGCAAAGGAGTACAACTCCCTCATAGTATTATGAGTCTGCAATTACTACGGTAAGAAAACATCAAAGGCAACTGTTCCAAATGCTGAACAGGAAAGGTTTGGGGAGAACAGGTTTTCTCAAACACACAGATGTTTGTGACTTTGCTTCCCATGTTTCACGAAGGATAAGACCAAGGAGAGGTAAACTAGGAGAGGTAAACGGAATCCCCAGAATAGCTAAAATACCATTACAAAACGAGCCACAGTGTTTATTGTGCAACATTGAGACCAGGAAGCTCATGCAAATTCCAATATCACATCAACTAACTGAAAGAGACAGAGAAAATGTGCATTTTCTTTCTCCATTTTGTACTTCTTTCCCATATAACTAATAATAATTGGATAAAAGAGGTATTTTAGGGGCCAAGTCTCTTGACCAATGGTTAGTGGCACCCTTGAGGTAAAAACTGAAGCTTCAAACCCGTGGCACAAAGCAGGTAGAAAAGACTGCTTAGGAAAATATACTTGGGGACTACATGCTAGACACGCACGCGTAGGGTTTACTTCCTATTTTTCTATTTCATACATTCCCTTGCCTCTGATTATCCAACATCAATTCTCTGTTGTTGGTGTAATTCTCTGTCCTGTTGTTAGAAGCAAATCAGCACAATAAAAACTCACAAAGGATCATAAAGCCAAACACCAGTGGTAATTGCAGCCTTTTGGGGGGGATAGGGAGAACTTTTTGCCGTGCACAACCTCTGGTAGGATCTCTACCTCAAGCTCTTCCTGAGGATGCTGTCAAATTTCAAATCAGTATGACTGATGAGAGGAGGTTTCAGAGACCTCTGGAACAGGGAAAAATAAATACTGAGTTTCTCAGCTGCAGTTGAAATAGACCCACATAACTACATCCAGTGGGAAAAAAGTGAGCAGTATGCTGCTATATGCCATGTTTCAGGAGCCAAGCCAGGCAGTCAAGAAAAATGCCCATTTGAGCCTAATAACAAGCTGCAGTGCTCTTCACTAGTATTGTCAATCCAGAAGCATTCAAAAACGAAAAGAGATACCACAACTCTCCTAATATTTGCAGAGACCATGTCAGGTTTTCTCTTGGGAGCACAAGTCACAGCTGTGGCCTTTAACACCCACAATCTCACAGTTTCACAGTCAATACAAGTAGCATTCCTCTTGTAGACGAGACAAGTCTTTTTGCAGACATAAGATATAGGCCCAGATGCAAGATCACAGAGTCCCATGGAGGCACAAAAATCTGGAATCTTAAATCCTGTTCTGATGTTTGAGTTTGTCTTGTTATTACTTGGTTAACAGTTTATTCAATGCAGAGTATTTTTTTAACATCTACTGCCATGACACAGTTCTCATGTCCAAAGAATCCTTTTCAAATTTTTTCAAGACAGGCACCAGGCAAGAAGCTGAAGGCTGCTGCTTTTCTAGCAGCTCTTCAGAAGCAGCAAGGCTGATTTGACACTCTATTTTACACAGACAATATCAGGATACAAGCAAGCTCATAGAGCTGTTTTTAACTGGAAAATATGTCGTGAAGTGCCTGACAGTGAAATCAGTGAAGAGGGGCGAAGGAGTTAAAACAGTCAGGTAAAACCAATGCAGTCTATGAAATGAGAAAAAAATACTTTAGACAGAAAACAAGCAGGAAAAACACTGAAGATCACAGAAAACAGTGATGAATGGCAGTATATCTTCTCTCCTTAAAGGGTAACTCTTCTCTGGGCAATAATAGTATGTGATCAGTCTTATCCTGTGTCATGAAGTAAGAGGATAGAAAAGAATGTCCAAAGTCCTAAAATGTGGAGCTCAGCATCAAGAGGATGTGAAAATGCCTGAAAAACTTCTCAACCAGAATTTCTTATAAAACCCGGGTTTAAAAGGTGTGCCAGCAAAATGGAGAAAAATATAACCAATAAAAATAAAATCATGGCAGCCACATAGCACTGTAAGATCCCTCTGGGTTTCAAAATTATTTTAGGGCCTCTCATCTCAGTCTGCTCCACAGAAATAGAATTGCATATGTAAAGACCAAAGAGTTTTCTTTTTCAGTCGCCTACCACCCACAGATTTGAATTTGCTGGGGTTTTTTCTCCCTTCACATTAGCAGCCTTCTAGGCACATCACATGCATTACACAGGTATAAAAGAACACAAAACCAGGGTTCTGCATATAACTTTGCTCTGCCTTAAAAAGCTCTTTTCTGCAGCCAGATCACCTGCCCACAGTAGCAGAAAGAAAACATAATATTCCCTTTGCATTGTTATGAAATCAGCAGACAAACCTGCAAGAACATATCTAGAGCAGAAAGCCTGAGGAAAAGGGAAGAAACACCTATTCAAGAAATGTATAAAATATATTATTAAATTTGCTAGAACCCTACTTCTAGTCCATTAATCATTTTGGCCTGGTACAGACTGCTGCTGGGACCCAGAAGGAAGTACAGACAGTCACTGTTTAATTTTGCATCTAACTAGCAGCTCTGCTCTCCTCTCCTGACTTGCATCCATTTCTCTGGCTTTAGTTTTGTTTCAGAGAACTCAGCTATATGCTTTGGTGGTCATTTTTATCAGCTTCCCTATCTTACTGTATCCACTGCAGGTAGCTTATGTAATTTATGTTTTTAATTTTTCTGCAAAGCACCTAGTACAATGGTGAGAGGCTCTATTTAAAATTACCTACATAAATAAGCAAACACAACACCATTAGCATAACAGATTGTACTCAACAAACTATAAACACTGTAAGTTCAGAAAGTTTAGTGGTAGTGTGACTAACAATGCACTGGAGGAACATGTCTTCATGTCCTAATAGGTCTAACAGATCTTAAATTGTTGCATAACACAATAATAATCTTCTCACAATTTTCTAGGAAGAATTTAATTCTCATTTTCTTCTTTACATTGTATCAGTAGCTTTTCCTGGGCAACACACTTGCTTGTGCTAGACCCAAAAGCTTCGAAGTTATAAATAGCTAAAATCCATCTACCGCAACTCCTCTGACACCATTAACAGTGGGAATATATAGGACCGGTTGAGAACAACATTTCCTGATGTAAAGCCTTCAGAAAGCTGATCTCTACCAAGTGACACCCAGGATCCTGGATTTTCCAGCCCCAGATCCTCAAGTCAGTGCAAGTCTCAAGCAATTTGAACATCCAATCAGAGTACTGACAGAAGGCCACATTCCAGGGCAGTACTTGCCATCTTACAGCTCCACATTCAGAGACAGGACCCCAGCCTAGCAGGGATCCAAGACATGCTACATGCCATAGGCATTATTATGAGCTGCTGTGAGTCTGGCAGAAATGGGTTTGACCACGTCCATTTGCCTGCCTTACTGCCTGCCCAAAATGACCCATCTTCGCCACAGCTGGTACTGTGCACATGTGTGTGTCCCCACTGCTTCAGCTCCACATTCAGCATTTGAACTGTCAGCAGCTCCAGTCTGCCGGCATCATGGGTGTACCTCTGGAAAAGACATGGAAGGAGCCCATGGGACACAGTAACAGCACATGACCAAAGCTGATAAAGCATTATTTACGTCACAACTCATCCCACGGCTCCCTCAAAAGCTGTCTTCAAACCCAAAATACTCCATCAGGTAAGTCTGCTGACCTCTGTTCACCAAATAATGCTTTGTTGTTTTTTCTTTTCCTTCTAAAAAGTGGCACTGATCTGCTTGCAACACAGAATAAATCACCCAGGCGATTCTTTCACTGTGGTTGTAAAAACAAGTTTAACAACATTTATATTTTGCTGTGATTAAACCTTCACAGAGACTTGCCACTCACAAATTTTAAATTACTTACAATATGCAGTGCACCTCAGTAATTATATTCTAAGTCATCAAGTTCACACACACTCTCCTTTTGTAGCAACCCACGTGTGCTTGAGAGAAATTACTTCTGAACACGGTTAATTTTAAAGTCTTCATTTTATACACTGTATGTAATCAAACTTTTTATTAAACAGTGCCAAGCAATCTGTCTCATTTAAAATGAGCATCTCAGAAAATGTAAAGGTCCATTAAGCTGTTAATTGTACACTATAACCCTGAATTCTTATAAAGTTATGCTGAATATTGTTTTCCCAAATGCTTAATTCCATATTTAGCTAGTTCTACTGCCATAGTTACTGTATTGGTCAGGTATATGATAAGAAGTTAATATAGCCACATGAGCAAAATTCTCCTGTCTAGAAAGAGGGAAAAAAAGAGAGGATTTAATTTCCATTTCTCTTGTTTGAGTTTGATACAGGGAATTTCACTATATAGGTACAAAACACGAATCTGCTAATGTAGAAATATAAGTACACCCTAAAGGCAGAGTGCTTCTGCTACAGTAATGGTTTAAGGGATTTGATAGCTCAAATTCATTGCAAGTAAATGTCAATTAGACTTGAAAATGAAAGTCAAGCAAGTGACATAGAAAATATTATATGCCACTGGTTTTAAATTACTTATAATGGAGGTGAAAAAATACTTTAGGCTGTGAAAATAAAACTGAGATTACTCCAAAACACATAAACCACATATAAATATATCCAAAAAGATTGCTACCTCTTATAAATGTTTCTGAAACAGTTCAAATGCAGGTCTTTATATACAAAAAAAACCCCTCCAGCGAAACATTTAAATGTGACTATTCCAAACTCAAGAAACTTTTTTTACATACTATCTAATTAACTAGACCTTACTTCATATCATGAACTCTTGCCAAATAAAATTGTATTTCTTATCCTTAGAAGACTTTGTATCCATCCTTATTTTTTGTTTGTAGTAATTTGATTCATGTGATAATGGAAGTCGAGAAAGAAGAAAAGGATGAAGCACATACTAATTTCTCTAAAAGACTTGTAACTCAAAGCACAGTATTACATAAATGTTGACAGTTATTTTTCCTTTTTTCCCCTTCCTATTCAATTTGCTGTACATACCTTCTCAGAACACCAAAAATGAAGTAATTAGCACTGGTAAGTGTGAATTTATTACATCTTGTAGAATAATCTTTGTTAGGGTAATCTCTGTCCTCCAAGCCTTATGACCCTTCTATAGGAAGATCTTCAGCCAAATGCCTTTCCAGCATCTTATCATGGCCATGAAGTTTAAAAATAGCAGGGTACCTTTCCAGCAAGAATTTGTGGTCAATCACTTTCCACTTGGGAATGCCTGTGACAGCTCTGAATTGCCAGGCATGACTTCCTCATGTACAAAAACACACTTCAGTGCATTGTCCACAGGGTGTAGCCACAACCAACAGTTCCTCAGTATCCAGGTTCCAGGTGCTCCTCAGTATTCCAAATTCCAGCACCAGATTCCAGGTGCTTGAGCCCTGTCATTGATATTCACGTGCTTACAGCTCTGACTTTCATGGGCCAAAACCATGGGGAAGGTTACCCTAGCTCTTTTTCACACAATTGAAAAAGAAATACTAGAGGAAATCAAAAGGGCCCCAAATTTACCAAAGAAAACAACATGAGTATTTTGTTAAGTACAAACAGCTTTGAAATATATCAGCACTATCTTTGAAATTACAATAGCTATTCAGGGTCTGAGACTTCCGATTAAGAGAATTAAATTTCCAAAATTCAGTGGAGTGTGTGCTTATTTAATTAAAAGCAGGCAGAATTTCATTTGCACTTCATTGTTAAGAATGCCACCTATAATATCACATTTTGACAGTGCAGCTTAACTCCAATTTATACTAAAAGCATACTTCATCAAACTCATTCCAAAGTTCATTAGAAAAGCTAAATGCCAGTATTATTTGCTATAGCAATCCCATCCCATTTAGATGTTTAAATAGGCAAACACGGTCAGATAAACTCACAGGAGCTTGTGAATGTTCTATGTTTTTTCAGATGAAGTCTTCTGTATCTGAACTGCTACTGAGAGCTACATGGCATATCCTTGATTTTAAATTTTCACAGGTATAGCCCAAGGCATTGAAAAACTATCCTGCTTGTAGCTGTGCCTATAAAGTAAACTAGCTTATTTTATTTTCCTCTCAGAAATGAAGCAGCATATTATACTCATCACTGGGTTACATCCCAGTCAGCAAGGACTTCTCACTGACTGACAGAAAGTTACTCTTATACACTGTCTTCAGACAATGCATGTGTAAGGTTGCCACAAAACTTTCCCCCACCCAAAGGAGAAAGAAGGAGACTTTAGCAAGAGCATCCCATATACTGTGACAGCCACTCAAGACAGCTGACAAGTGTTATTGGAACGTTGGAGGCCTCCCTCCTTCAACTTTGTCAGCCAAGTAGGAGGGAGGAGAGGCACAGTTTCTACCTATTCTGGTTCAGGTAGGTCTGGTTAGCTGAACTATACCATGGTTGTTTAGGTTTCTTCCTTGGCTGAGGTAACCTGTTGCTGACAGATTTACAAACTCAGTCTATTTCTGCAACACACTGAGCTCATCGCAAACAAACACAGGCAGTTTGTGCTGAAGTCATGGAGAATAATGCATAAATTACCTGTTTGTAGCACACTACTCACATAGGAGGAACATGACCAAGAAGAGTTAGAAGGTCTGTTTTAATCTAGGCTCATTCACTGCCTTCATATGCTTTCTCAGCCACAACACTTCAGAGGTCTGTACAGTTTCACATTCCAGTTTCAAAGCGTGGTAACACCCAAGTTTCTAACAAGGCAGGTTGTAATTACAGTTATTGTAAATGTGTCATTACATGATGGCAGATAAAAATCCAATGATCATAACTGTCCATAAATACCTTTTGCAGGGAAGGAACCATTCCTCAAATATGTTACTAAAACATTATATTGTGTGCAGGATATTGATGGAGTTCACGTTAAGTATTTTGGCATAAAGTTTTACATATGTGGTGAGCTGTTTGGTCCTTGGAAGGCCAGACAGGCACTTCCCAGTAAGCTTGTACATGGGGACTTTAGGGTTTGGATTGTATTCGTGTGGGACTAAAGGCTTTCCAGCCCTGCAAGGTGAGCAAGGCAGCTATTGTCTAACAAAACGTTTTGGATTCTCATTTTCACCTTCCACAGGAAGACAGATGTGTGTGAAATAAAACAACCTTCAGCTTTTATGAATTTACAGCAAGACTGTAAGCATCTTGAGACAAGCTGTTATTGGCAGGCAGATCTCTTTCTCCTGTTGCAAGTTAGCTGGACAATCATTGAACTGGAAGATTCACACCCAGCTCACCAGAGACCCAGGCTCTTAAAAGACCGAATTAGACAACAAACAAGACTTTGGCATGAGGATTTTGAAACCAACAGGTCAGTGAAATTTTTTTTAGCAGGGGAAAAGTAACTAGGATTGTGCCTTACACCTCTGCTGCAGAGTGCTTCCCTTGTTAGCACAGAAGCTAACAGCCTCAGCCTTATATTCTAGAGGTCAGTTTTAGTATTGTTCTTATCTTTGGTCTTTTTGTGGTTTTGTGGTTTTTTTTCCTTCCTGCAAAGCAACACTGTTTTCATACATAGTTTACTCACAAGTCAGAAATATCCGGTCTGTGCCTTGATTGACAGATTTTGCAAAGAAGTGTTTCACGTGTCTAAAACCTCCTTTTTATCATGACAGGTATTTGCAAAAAAAAGTATCTAAATTTTAAACACCTTTAAAAAGGTAAAAGCAGACAAACTAAAACAAGTGGTAAGTGGATGGCTCAGAAAAGCCTGAGTGTTGAAAAGCTCTTTTGAGAACCATTGCCTGTGATCACTGGATTCATTACAAGCCTAGGGAGTCTCCATAAAATCCAAAGTACATACATCATACTCCTCTAAACAGTCTCACCATCCAAAAGCTTGCAATAAATTCTAAATTATTTGCAACATGTTATTGAGCTGGCACTCAGTAATATCAATGATGCAATTTTCTTCTGCCTTGACACATACCAAACACACTAATAAAATCGAGCAAATTAAACCTGTGTTATTGACCTAAATATAAAGGAGACAGTTCTGTTAAAAGTCTTGTTTCATTTATCTTTCATATTCCTGAATCTTACCATGACTTGTGCTGCTTCTTAAAGGCAGCCTTTAATTTCAAGGACACCATATTTGCTTACAAACTTCAAATTAGAAATAAAGTTTAAAACAGGCAAGAAACTTGAATCAATGGAATCAGCAGAGAAACAATAGAAAGAATAATGAAAATTAGAAGGAACTCACTAATATTACCAGCATACACTACAAAGGTCTATGTGAGTTTTAGGTACTTATTTGCCATTATTTCAAATTATGAATTAAAGTTAAAGAATTTAGCTTCAAAGAACTAAATGCATAAAGTGATCAAGTTTAATCAAATAAATTTCTCTCCTTTAAGTGATTGTGGTGTCCTAAACAAAAACTCTGTACAAAATCTCAATCTTTCATTTTTGCTCCGTTCTTGTAAGTACCAACCAGTTTACGGACCACATTATCACTTTCAGCCTAGCATGAAATTTCTTAACAAAAACAAGAAAGTTCATGTTCCAGCAAATTCATTACACTCTAGAAGAATTCCCCAAATTATGTGCTTTCTTTCTCTCTGGAAATCCATTGTGCCTGCAGATTTCCTCTGTTTGAAATGCTCGTGCCATTTCCTTAGCTTTACAATACTTTTGGCCTCATAGCACCCAGAACACTTGATGAGGTCACAGCACCATCTCAAGCATCTTTTACTGTGTTTTAGTTACCAAACCCTCAATTTCCAGACTTCAGGACTTACTTCAACAACCCCATTCTATTTTGGTCACACACTTCAGAAAGATGAAGGTAATTCAGATCAAGCCCACAGACAGGGTCAGGGAGATTGGGGTGGGGGATGAAGAATGCATTTTGGAAACAGTATCTAGAGGAGCATATCTTGTTCAGCCTATGGAAACAGGTCTCCTCTACTTAAATGCATCAGAAGGGGTTAATAGTAGAACAGACTACAAAAGCCTATAAGAACAGGAAATTTTGGTGTAGGAACAAAAGGACACTGGTTTCTCAAGACCCAGTGGAAGAGGAAGTTTTCTATTCCTTCCAATGGGGAAAGATCATCAACAGTAGATGGAAAGTACTCTATAATGCTGGAGATGAAACACAAAACCCTGAAGGTCATTTGCATTCCCATACTCTTGAACTGTATAAGTTGGGATATGTTTCTCACCTGGCTGTCCTGAAACCTGGCACCCTAAAACCCCTACTGGGCGCACACACACTCATTTCATCCCTTCCAGGTTAAGGTGGCTGGGTTACATCACACCATCACCCCTTGCCAGTCACTGCCCATCCTTCTGCACTCCCCCTTCTTGGATTCTTCTCCTGCTGCAGTGCTCTGCTGGCTCTGCTCCCTGTGGTGTTTAACACATCCCCTGGGCAGCCTGGAAGCTGTGCAGCTGCCTGCTTTTTGCCACAGAGAAGTTTTCACCAGGGCAGCCATGACCTCAGCAACAGGCCGTTATATATTTAATGAACACAGCTAGCTGGCACCTGCCTGCAGCCAAGTGCAGTCTCAGTGCTGGGGGGAGGAAAAAAAAGACAACAACTGCTAAGAGAAATGAGATATTAACTGAGAATTTCAGCAAGACAGCAGGTTGCAGAGGGCAGCAAAATAAAGAAAAAAAACCCAAACAAAAACAAACAAACAAAAAACCCCCAACAGTGTTAGGACTACAGCATCTAGCATGGCTGCTGTAAACAACCTGCTCATTAGAGAAAGGGAGCTGAGGGCTTGTGCCATCATTTGACAAAATAAATGTGTTTGCTTTGTCTGTAAGAAGACCGGATGAGCTACAGATAGTCTGGAACAATGCATAGAGAAAACTGGCATCATCACAGATGAGAAGGCAGCCACTTGATGTACACTTGATGTAACAGGGATAGAAAATAATTCTAAGGCTACATCACAAATGAGAGTAAAAAGAAACGTGATTAAATCACTCAAACACTGCAGAGGCACCTGTCCCAAAGTTACTACGACTTGCACATCATATCTGCTTCTGGAGAAAAAACTAGCAGAAGATCCTGAATACATTGCTATATTCAGGAGATTAGAAGTTCACCAGTAGTTAAAATATTTATATTCAAAATTCAAATAATAAATCATGAACTAGTTAGCCCCCATTCATAGTGATAAAAACATAAGCAACACTAATAGCTACTCACCTAGGTGGACTTTATAATAAAACTACATCAGTAGATATCAGTGTTTGAAGTATTAAAAATCATGATCACTAAGGATCATGCAGTGTGGGCAACAAAACCAGTAGCAAAATGCCGAGGGAACAGAGCAGTAAGCAGAGTCAGAACTGGCAGTCAGAATTTTGGATGGGAGCAAAAAGTCTCATAGTGCAAATGAGACTGTTTAAGGACTCAAATCTGCTGGTCAAAAGTGTAGCAAGGTGGGGCTCAGATAGAAAATAAAGGATGAGTACAAAAAGCTCTGTCTTGCAGCAGAAATGACACCAGAAATTTCAGATTCATTGAGACACAGATGCCACCATGGAAGCCCTTGGGAATGCTTTAGTGTGTCTTCAACAGCTTAATTATAACAATAAATGAAATACCCATATTACTTTACAAGTGAAATGAGTAAGATTCAAAATGGAGCTCAATACTGGGTTTGCTAATTTCACAGAGAGATTATTAGAGACTATTTTAAAAGGGGCAGCAATAAATTATCTCTGTGTTTCTAAAAAAGTAGATTAATTAGTATTTCCCAAAATTATGATTTTAAATATGAAATAAGATATGAACAGCACAGGTTAAACTTTTGTCAGTCATGTACTTCTTGCTGCAAGACCATTGAGTCAGTTTCAGATGGAGCAAAAGAGAAAGAGTCCATAGACTTCAAAAAAATTAGACATGAAAAAAAATATCAGCTGAATTTTGAACAACACACATAACTGAAGGTGGCTTTCAAAATTTCTTGAATTCATTCAGGTGGAGCGCCTCTCCAGTGCTACACAACTTGTGCTGAGAAACCGAACTGCACTGAAGCCACAACAAAGTTGTCAAGCACAACAGGTGCACACAGGGGATGGCAGAAATTATATTTGTGCTAAATATCTGGTCTTCCAAAAGCCTTACTTAAAATACAAATAATCATGTACACCAGTAATGAAGTTGTCAGGCTCCCCTGGAGTTGGCAAAGGAACTGCTAGTGTTCCTAACAGCTAGGCAGGACAATGTTAGTGCTCCCTGAACATCCAAGGCAACAGAAACGTCACCAGAAACGTCACCCACTGGTGCCTCACAATGCTGCTTCTTAGGAAAAGCAGCTGCAAACCCAGAAGAGGGATGAACACTACATTTCTTCCATAAGTATTGTACAGCCTTGGGAGGGGAAAAAAAGCTTCTATATAAATCCTGCAAAAGACAAAGAGACTGAGAGAATGGAAAAAAGGAATTTGCATTGGAGAAATTTCACTATTTTTATCAATGTGTTTTGTTCCAGTTGGACTATCTCATTCATCAGCTCATGTGCCCTTTCACAGACCTCCCCGTGGGCACAGAAGCCATTGGGTCCCTGCCAAAAAGCAGCTGAGGAGGCATCAAGGCTGCGTGCATTTAAAAAAATATGAACTAAACTGGTGGCCTGAATCCAAGTAAACCTGTACCACTCTCCCTACTCTGAATGTTATCTAGAGAGCAATGGCACAAAAAGATCATTTTTACACTTAGTCTCCACAGCTTCTTTGTCACAGGCATATTACAAAAGCAGAGTCCTGAGGGGTTTTTTTCTGAATCCGGAAGAAAAAAAGTAAAGGTTGTATCCAGTGCTTTTCAGACCTCTATGCAAAACATTCTAACCACCCATACTAATAAAACTCAGAAGTTCCCAGAAGCATTTTATCCTTTTTGTTCATAAACTAGCAATTTTGACCTCCAGATTTTAATTTATTTTACTGAAATATTTATTTCTTTCAATAAATGAAGCATTCCAGATTTGACTCTCTTTGCAACAAAGATTAGCCAGAGTATGACAGTGCATATACCAGTTTTATTTTCTACTTTCCATACAAACTATGAAAGTATAAAGCTGACTACGAGAAGAGTAAAAGAAAGCATTAGCAAATTCCTTTCTAAAGCTTCAGCTTATCAAGTTAATGATTAATTAATTTATTAAATAGAGCTGAAAGTCCAGGAGCAAAGTTCCAAAGTAAAACAGACCGATTTTACTTCTTAAATCAGTCTCCTAACTCATTCAAAAATGACAGTACCTGTTACCCTGACCAGAATCTTTTTACTACCTTGCATAGGATTGCAGAAAATAAACACACCAAAAGTAATAGATTGACTCATAGAAACAATGTTTATAAAATGGAGTCCTTTGTAAAAAAAGGCTAGGTGTGGCTGAGGGAAAAACAAGAAGCATCTGCACCAAAGCCCCTGCTGTGTTATCACTCAGCACATGGACAGAGCCCACAGTGGGGTTATCAGCCACTCACTGTGGGCACACTGGGATTGTTTAATTGCATGCCTAAATCATTTCATGAATCACAAGGAAAAAGATCACCCCTCTTGCCTAAGTTCTTCCAAAAAAACCTATTCATTATTCGTAATTATCTTCTAATGCCTCTCTGATTTGCCATGTGTGCAGTCACTGCAGTGAGCACGGTGACCTTTTGCTGGACTTCACTGCCTGTGGTATTTCAGAGTTGCCCCACTGAGCAGTGGGATCAGGAAAAGCAGCGTTTGCAAATGGTGTTCTAAAACAAGCACGCAAAGGGGCTGAACCACCCTGGACTGGAAACCAGGTTTTCAAGTTGATAGGTGCCGTTAAGGAGGGCAGGATGCAGCGCTCAGATATCACTCATCCATACAGTCTCCTGTCAATGACCTTTGCAAAGGACAAATCAATACTAAGCAGATACTGTATCTACTACTTCTTACTGTGTAGGAAAGGTCAACCCATTTTCATGTATGTATGTGTTCCAACATTACTGTTTTCAGACACAGAATTGCTTAAACCCGGGAATTAAGAAAAAATCCCTATCTTGCATGTAACACCATTTCAAAATGTTTTAACTTAAAAAAAAAGACTTGGAATGGAAACTTATTTGATGCCATGAAGATTTTTTGCCTTTTCTTTTATACCCCTGTTATACCTTTTCACAGCTTCTGTATTCCTAGTGCTTTTCCCCTACATTCTTGGGCTTGTTTGTCAAGCTAAGAGACTAAACATTTTAGAAGCTTCGTAGCTAGGGATCAGTGTGCCCCAGACCCCAAGGTCCTCTCCAGAACACATTCTGTAAACTAAGATAGAACCATCCAGGGGAAGGCTCCTTGGGGAAGGGGGCTCACTTGAGCCTCTCATTGGGGAATCTTTGATAGATATGCTAATTAGTAAAACCTGTAATGTTATACCAGATCTTTTGGGGGGGGGGATTGTGGTGTGCGGGGATTGTGGTGTGCATTTTGATGCATATGACCTGGACGTGTGCACCTAAGGATCCTTAAGAATAAATACCAAGGTAAAATCCCATTTCCCCTTCTAACCGTGTATGCCTCTTGATTTTAAGACCAGGAAAAGGCATCAATTTCATAAGCAAAGTATGATGCTTTCAGAAGGAATGTAAAGTTCTACCTTCCTATTATGAAATGTTCTCTAAAAATACAATGCAAATGAAATTATAAACAGCATTTATGAGACTGCTTCTTTAGCATAATCTGGTACCACCTGTGTGTTTTACCACAGCAACAAATACATTTTTAAAACTCTAAGCCATTTACAGTCATTTTTTGCATGCCTGCTGCACCTGTTTTTGTTTGTATGCCCTGGCCACAGAGATTATTCTCCTCTTATAGTTCACTTAGATGGCATACTTTGAGACAAGCCTTTATAGAAATACATGTTTTGGTTCTATATTTTGACTTGTTCCCATTTAGCTAAGTGCCCAATCCTTTTAGCTTCAGTGAGAAAATTCTGTAATACACATATTGCCACATCTAGATGATGCTTGGTACCGAAATCATACCTGAAATTTCTGGCCTTTTTTTAAATATATATTTGAATTCCCAAAGTATGATTCAGTTTAACACTTCACAGTACTTGAAAGTTCAAGGATGAACATCAAAACTCTGTTATAACAACACTGTGTTTAAATTAAAAAGTATCCTGTTGTAGATCTTAAACACATCACAAACTTCAAACAACACTAAAACTTCAGTCTGGTTCTGGTTAGAAGACACTGCTGCACTATTTGATGTTGCAAGTGCAAGATTCACAAGGACAATGTTTTAAAATATTCAGAAATCTAGTATTTTAAAATGCTTGCATATGGGAAAAGGGTTATTTAATACTCAGTGTAATGAATTTCTGAGTTACATTAACTGCAGCATCATCAGGAGATATTGTACTCCTGCTCTCTAGCTATGTGGGAGTGGAGCAATGGCACTGCCATACATCCGTAAGTAAAGTCATAAAAACGATCTATAATCTTTTGATGCATACATTTAATACATTTCAGTAAGGCTTATTACATTTCTTGCTTCCTCTTCTCAGCATCACTCATGGTTAATGTTGAGATATGTACGATGTTAAAAATCACTCAGCAGTCCATATTAAGAAAAGAGTAGCAATGTTTTTAAGCATAAAATAGTTATTTCTAATCTTACTGCACTTGAGTTGGTCAAGAAGTAAAGCATCTTTTTATAATTTTTTAAATCAGAAAAAACATCCACTGACTCAATTATTTAATTATTTATTATTATTCTCTCACAAAGCCACATTCTAAGAGTGGTTTCTCCCTGCCCAGCAGATATGGAGGTAAGACCAAATCATTCACCTTTGTACAGCGTACACTGCCGGATTAGGAAAGTCTATTCTGATGCTGCTATCACCCATATCAGCACCTATAAATCTGAAATTAAGCTTTGTGTTAATTTTTAATTAGTTGATTGTGCCATCACATCAGAAAGTAAAATTTAAAAAATAATTTAAAAAATAAAACAGCATTGTCCTAGAGTCAAACACTGAAAAAAAAAGCTATACTTCAGACTACAGCCATGTGCCAAAAGCCACATTCAAGCCAGTAATTCATTTTAAGATTTCTAAAATTACCTGCTGAATAATTTTTTTCACTGAGGAAATTCAATCTTTGCACTGTGATGCAGGACAGAGCTGCCTGTCTCCCTGTCTTGTCATACTGCTTATTTTGATTAGCTGCAATGGCATAGAAGTATAGATTTTTAATATAATTTTATTGCATTTTAGATAGCTGACTTATTGACAGTAGGTTTGGGGCATTTTCTTCCTGAATTTTTATGACTATGCTTTTTTGACAACTATGCTTTTTAAATTTTTATTGGGAGTTAAAAATGGCTGAATTTCTTTAGGGACAGATGACAAATTCTATCAGGTGTGATACGAAAAACGTTCATTTAGATGCAGAGGGCATCTAAAAAAAAAAACCAGAACAATAAAACACACAAAAGACCCCTCAATACTAACACTCATATGTTCTTGTCATCTCCCATTCTGCCCTTAAAAAAGTCACAAGCTTTTTTAAAGCAAGATCCAAAATAAAACAAGCTGAAGATGTAAGTTCTTTTAAAGTAATCTAGGTTTTTACACAGTGAAAGTCTATTTCCTCATTCCCTAACAACGAAGAACACACAATACAATAGTAATTATTCTAAAAACAGTTACACTTCCTACTGTGCCTTCATAAACAGAAATGTGAAACAGCAACATTGCAACAGCACTGAGAGTAAATGGAAATCAGAATGCTAATTCTGCATGTGAGCACACAGGTCTGCTCAAAAGACTCTGCAGGCTGTGGGTATTGCTGTAACTGGCTGTGAGTGTCTGCTTCTGAAGACAACTATTCCTCATGGGTAGTCTCTTTCATTTCACTTGGCCATGCATTAATAGGTTGTCATCCTGCACAGCATTAAGAGAGGGTTGTGGCAGAAGCAAAAAGAATATACTTTTTCCAGAAAGAAGGTAATGGGAAGGGGGAAACAGGTTTTAACCAGCAGCAGCATCCAACTAGAAATCTTGGATTTTTTACACTCTCATAAAAACTGGGAGAAAATGCAGCAGAAAGGCATAAAACAGATTTTCTTCATTACAGCTATGATCAATACAATGCTATTGATCTGAATTCTGTGACGTGCTTTGGAGAAACATTTACTTCCAAGAAAGAAGATAAAACAAGAGGAATCCATGAGATTCTTTACTTGCCTTAAGAGTGCCATTAAAAGCAGGCAAATAAACTCAGAGCATCCATATTCTGCGATGAAGACGTCTTTTATAAAATAGCAAGAGTTTTCTGAAACAAATCCCTAAAATGAATAACCAAGTACCTAAGTTGTATATTTCATCATGGTGTAAATCAACGGCAAGAAGTGTACCCTTCAGCACACTCCATCCTGAACTTTCAAAGGAGTATTTTATTTAGAGAATCAGTTCATTTTCTTGCCTATACTCAGAAGCCCCAACAGTCAATTTCACCTTTTTTTACTTTCTACTCTTAAAAGTTATATTAAAACTGCTTTAAAAGGTATTTTATTACTCCAAGTAATAAGTAAGTACATGCTGTACACATTCCCATAACCTTTTGTAAATTCTCACAAGCCATTATGCTCTATTTAATTTTATCTGAATTTTAACCATGTCTTTGAACCTTGTACTACCTTGCTATCTTACCATAACATCCTACTAATAATCTCTTCTGAAATTCCAAGTCCTATATCTTAATTAAAACTGTGGAGTTGTCATACAGTACTAAACTAACTAAAGGACTTTGAGAATTGGGGCATCTGAGAGAAAAAGAACTGATATGATCCAACATTTGACTGTCCAAATACCTTGTGTTTTAAAAGTGAGGTGTTTTCTCTAGGTATGACAGATGACCCTTAGAAAATAGCATCACATCAAAGTCATCAAAACACTACAGGCCTGACCAAAAAGAAAACTATCAAGTGCATCATATAACATCTGAGAAAAGGATTATTCTACCTGTATCGAACATGCTCGATTGTGTCATATGTCAGCTTGCTGCTGAGATTCTGACTGTGAGGGTTGCCTAGGAGATAACAGAGATACAGAAATTAATCATCAATCACAATTTTGCTATTAAATTTCTCTTTTATCAAAGTATTACACCAAGCAAGCCCAAAAGATGATAAAAAAAGATTCAATGCATACTTCACAGCAATGTCCTGAAGCACCTTAGTCAAGAGAAGGGACATACAAGAGGGTAAAGTAGTTATAACAGGAAACTTCAGCTGGATTTCTCACTAATACTTAGGCAGTTCTCCTAAAAAGAAAATGAAACTGCATATGCACAAACATACTAGACTACAGACAGAATGCACATTCATAAATGTATTTGTGCGGCAGCTAAGAAGAAAGAGACAGGATCTGGAGATAACAGACAATCATGATTGGACAGCAGAATTAATCCTAGGTTTTTTTAGAGTCTGAAATTCAACTAATTCATTGAAATATAAATTTTACTGCTAAATTAGTAGCCACCTTAGCCCAGCTCAGCACAAGCATATATAACAATTAAGTCAGCATAATTTTATCTTCTTGAGCAAAAAAGATTGCAGCAATATTCACACAGGCACAGCACACTTTCTTATTAGCAAATACTTCAGAGAACATGCCAAAACAGTTTGGAAAGAGAATAAGAGAAAAATTGCCATACTAATACAGTTTTTGCAGTAGGCTCCAATATTAGCTACTCTTTCCAAAATTTAAAAATTACCCTGCTGAAAGTTGTTGAGTGAAGGTGTTGGAAATAATAACTTTAGAGCTCAAACCCAAAACTAATACTTACACTTTTCATGTCTGATGTTACATTTCTGTAATTTCCAATTGAAGTATTCTCAATTTAGAAGTGAGACTATCTCTCACTTATATTACTTTTCCTCATTTACACATGCAACAGCTAAACTGCAGTTCTTTGGGCCTGTGGATTACCACCAAGAAAATAAAAAAGCTGCAAGTGAGACTCCCCCTTAATTTACACCTGTATTTGTTAAATTAACTCTTTCTATACAGCATTTACTGTCCTCAGAGTATGAGATGTAACTGAAAAAAAAGGGAATTGACCATACTGGAGCTCTTGTTATCATTTTAGATGAAAACACCAATAAAAACACACAATTTGTTCTCCTATAGCATTATAGGTACTATGCAAATCTGCTCCAAACTGGTAGTACTACTACTTCTATTCACATGCACTCAATTGATTCACAAATTAATTTTCTTTTCTGACACAGATGGTACTTATTAAAAGGGTTGAGCCCAATGTTGTTTGAAATAACTAAGATCAGAGTGCATACATTTCACTTCACAATGTCTGTGGTGACAGAACATTAATTTTAATATCACTGGCATGCACTTGAATAGGAGATCTTGAATGTAATCGAATCGATGTATTTTGTTATAACAGAAAAAAGACCCTATCCCTATCAAGAATAACACTTATTTTATAGTGGAACCTTAATTCATGCTCTGGATCCCAGCTTTGCCAGCACTCAAGGAAAAAAGAAAATGGGCAAATGACATGATGGCTCACGGAAAATGAAAACTACCCAAAACTCTCAAGTGGCTAGCCCAGGTGATAAGCACAAGCATGCCAGTGCTGGAGTGAACAAGAGTTTTCTTGTAAAGCAGTGGTACCTAGTTCCCAAGTGAGGAATCCCTTTGTTCCGTGTAACAGGGAGCACAAAAAATACACAAAACTAGCAAAAAGGACACATGACCCACAGATAGTAACACACCACAGAAAATTTCATTACTTCAGTGGGACTACTTACAGCATAATACTGTGCAGTATATTTTTTTCTGGTTGAGCATGACTCACTCTAATATAAGTTGTCTCACACAGTAACAATATTTTTTAAACAATGGATGCTGCTGACTTTGTATGTAAAATCACACTCAGTGTGTGATTCTCAGCTAATAGTAACATTAGAAAGAAATGAAAGGTTTAGGTAGAGGATCTGGAGATGAAGTACCTAGAGGTGGTGCTGCAATAGTTAAATCTCCACCCAGATATTACACAATTCTGTTGATACTTTTACTCACGTTCCTCTGTGCATTATTGCTTTGGCAATACCTATCCTTTTTCTGAGCAGGCACCAAAGTCTAATAGAGCAAAGTCGAATAGCACCTATTCCATGCCTAAATTCACTTGGGATCTTTGAGCTAAGCTTTTTTCTGAGTAAAATGTTTATACTGAGTCACAGTCTAAACTCTTTGTGATGACTCTCGCTGAGAAGGAGGGTGATTCTGGATTCTGGTCCTTGCAAAAGAAATTGAGTTTGCATTTTGTGTGGAAAAAAACACAAAGAATGAACAGTGGTTATAGCTGCACTGTATTTCTTTATCCCAAGCCTGGTGCCCTAACTCTGAGGCAACAGTCATGCTCCCTTTGATTTTTCTTCTTCACCAACATTGACACGTCTGTGGCAAACGAAGAATGAAGCTAGAGGTGACACAAAGAGCCTATGCCTCCTTTGTAAAAGCACTGGTCTTCCAACTACTCTATAGCAGTATTACAAAGCCTGCAGAAGGTCTCTTCCAAGAAACTCAGTTTTGTACGATTTAGATGCAACATTGAGAAGACTAATGGGAATGTTGCTTTGCACTTACCATAAACATTTTTTCTGAGGTCATCAGTAAAAGCTTTAAGTAGACTCTCTGGGAAAAGTGCTGAACCAGCATGGTCAAGGTAAGTAATCCCTAGAATATAAATAAAATTACTACTTTCATTTTTTAAAATATTTAATGCCATTTTCTCCCACAGACTACATTGTGAAGTGCACCATTCAAATACCCTTCATTCACTAGCAGAAAAATAAAAAAAAGGATGAAACAAACAATAGAAGCCAAACATTTTGATTACCTGTGTATAACTTTTAATTAAAACCAAAGAGGTCTTTCCTTTCTTGCTTATATTACACATTCTTTGGAAGAGAAAAAATCTTTTGTTTGGCCTGTACAAAACTGAGCAAGCTGGTGTCTTCAGCCTTGCTTCTTCTAGGCACTACGTATTATGAAAACTACTATTACCACAATGATAATAATTATTATTAACAGCAACAGCAATAGCAATGTTGTCTCCTTGCTGACAGGTGAAGCAACTCTCTCAAGAACCGACAAAGCCTAAATCATGTCTGAAGCCCAAAGACAGGACTAGTATAAGTTTTAATGTATTTAATCATGTCTCGCCACTCTGCTGCACTTAACACTCAATTCATTCTTAAAATCTCCTTTTATATTATTAAGCTATTGCAAAACTTTTAAATAAATGCTTACTGGAAATGAAGGCTTTTTCATGTTTGGCCATTGTAGATTTCTTAATCTTTAGCAATTATTCTTCCATTTCTCCAGTGTGTTTCATGCTCTTTATTAGTTTTTTCATTTCACTTACCTTAAGTATTTCAACCTATTTCAAATTTTAATAATGATGAATATGATTAAGATTAGAATTTATTAAGTATTTTAAAGGTCTTTCCTTTCCACACGGATTTAAAATTGAGTTAAGCTTTAAACGAGGAGCCTTGACACTTGGAAATATATATTATTATATATTATATTACTGTAGCAGTGATCCAGTGGGTAAAGCTGTGAGGCAGTGCTAATAATAAAACCAATCCAGATGCCCACCCCTTATTTTCAAAAGAGAAGAGCCCTCTTCTGCCTTAAGAGTGCCTAGCAGAAGCAGAATTCTTAATAATGGCTTGAAGTCAATCGAGTGTTTTGGGGCACTTCAAGAGGTGGAGCATGGACAAAAACCAGAGTCAGTTCATTTGCTGTACAGGTTTTTTAGGTTTTTACTTTTTCAAAAAGGAAGAATCCTAGGAAGTTTCTCCCAATCAGTATGAAGCAACACACACAAGCACTTAGGAGTCAAAATGCTTATGGAGGTCTGTCCTGCTCAGTTCCTGACAGCTGCTCAGCTCTGCTGGAATGCAGGGCTTTGGAGGGAGAGAGGCACACTGCCCATGGCAGGACACAGCCAGACCCCTGCCCGGTTCTGTGGCACAGCTTCTGCCAGCAAGGGGACAGCAGCGTTCCGTCCAGCAGGACATATGCTCACCATGGCCACCCCAGGACCTGCATCTTGGCACCAAAAGCTCAGATAGGCCCTGAGATGGAGCTAAAGCACAGAGCAACAGCCACAATCTCCACCAGCTCCAACAGCTGTCAGGGCAATAGGCAGTCCACGGTCACTAGCTGGGAGAGCTAGGAAAGATAGGATCGGAGCTGAGAATGGGAAGAGGCAGCCCTGAGCCAGACACAGGTGGAAGGACTGCTGTCCTGGAGGGAACCACCCCAGCTAACACACTCCCAACAAAGCCTCCACAGAGGTGCCATTTGGCTCTCATGGGCACCAGGAGCACAGCCCGGTGATGCTCCTCTGGGAGCAGCTGCCATGTTTGGACCTTTCCACCCCAGGGATGGTGACAGCACTGAAGTCATTACACAGCCCTACAGCACAAGCAAAAACCGGACAACCAGCTGAGGCTCCTCAAATGCAAACCACCCACTGACAAGGGACAGGCACTTCCCGTCCTAACCAACACTCCTGTGAGACAATTTAGACTAAAAGACCTCTAGGCAAAGGCCCTTAAGTGGTTTTTCAAATTTGATTCCTTATGTAGCTCATGATGAAGGACAATATTGCAGTTCTGTGAAATGGAAGTATAAAAAACAGCTAGTCATTTTTTAAACTCCTCCTCTGGGTGTAATACTTTTAAAATCTGTGAGGAAATTTGGCTGAGGAAGGAAAAATTATTAATTCTTAAACTTTTATTTTATATTTAATGCTGCTGTTTAATTGCAAACAGAGAACAGTGTTTCATACTCTCTCTCACTGCCCAAAAAAAGAAATGGGATCTCTCATCTTTTGAGACTGCACTGAAACAAATATCTTCATCTCTACTGCACTTTTATGATGTAGTTTTTCCTTGCTGTCTTATTTCAAAAAAATTGTATTTTTAAAGGAAAGAAAAAAAAGTGGTATATGTATAACACTGTGAAAAAAACACATTAATAACTTTCATTGTGCTTTTCCCCAGTTTAATAACATTTGCTATTTTATCTTTATTGAATGCACATTAACCAAAGAGATTTGCCAGTATATAGAGAACAATACAGTTCCCATTGTTTCACTGTGGTATTTAGTATATAGGCTGTCAGCACTATGAATTGATACTGTTTATGGCAAATAACAGAAGAAAGAAAATATAATATGATCAACCAAAAATAACATTAAAATGCAATATCCATCAGGACGTGGTTTCATTGCTCAGGGAAAATGTAAAATTAACTTTTAGTTTAATTTACATACTATTATATTTGGAGTGTGTAACCGACTTCACTGGTCTAATAATATACCAACTATTTGATAAGATCATATTTCAGAAGTAGGGGTTTTTCTTAATACAAGTATCAAAATCATTCAGTGTGTTGGCATTAGTTATGGAAAGTTATTCAGATACAGTATTGGTTCATAAGCTGCAATATTCATATGCTAATATCGTTGAAGATTAATTTTACATGAGGAACTCTTCAGGAACAAACACAGGCCAGTCTGTCCTGCTGAAAAAGTCCCAGCCCAGCTCTCTGATCTCCTTACATGCTACAATTCGCCTCTTAACAAAGTGTTTACCATCTCTGTGTGCCCTTGGCCGTCTGTAAAACTTCATGAATGCACACCTACATACAGCCTCATAAATGCCAGGGGACCATCCAGTTTAACTGAACATTTTTATCTCTTAAAAAAAAAAGATAACTTAATTTGGAACATTCCAAAATTAGAGTTTAAGACCAAGTGAGAACATTCAACTGCAAAAAGTCTGAGAACCTGCAAAACACACAAGGCAAAAAGAAACTATCAGATTAATCTTTGTGAGCCAAATATCTGCTTCTGACAAAAGCACACTTCCCTGAAACGTGACTCCACCTGACTTAGAAGAACTTGAAAGACATCATTTGATGAACTGAAAGTAGAATAAGGCAGTTAATGTTGTTACTAAATCTTTTAGTAACTACTAAGCTGTGCATATGTTTACCACCCAGAGGATGGTCTAGAGGGGAAGCACAGAGAGGCCATGGAGGCACTTCCTACAGTGGCCTGGTGCCACATGGCACTAAGTGACTAAGCTTTCTCCTGCTTCACACCCCACCCATAAACCCATGTCTAGCCACCCAGCTCCTCTCCGGCTGAATGATTACTACTTTGGTATTATGTAATATGTTCTTGTAATCCTTGAAATTATTCTTGGTGCTACACATTTATGAACTTTATCTAAGTATCACTTCCAAAAATAACCAATTTACCTACGCACCATCTGGACGCTCTGTGTTCACCACCTTAACCTTTTGTTATTCTGTGATTCTGCTACAGTCACCAAAACAAGCCAACCTGAGCAATGGCTTTGCAGATTATTTCTCACAGCCTTGGCACTTCAAAATTCCTGCACTCCAGCTGATTACAGGCTGCCAGTTATATTGCCAAGTCTCGTAATAAAGAATGAAATGTGTAGTTACAAGGCAGCAGCTCTACAGAGTCATGAATTTTGATTGGTGGATATAATTGCAATTCAGTAGGATTATATACACAATATTACTTGGAAAACAGATACAGAGAATGCCCTGGGGAGAGAGTATATATCTTAAGTACAGCAATATTAACAAAACCAGTATGAAATAGATTATATGAAAACAAGCTGAAGGCAAAATTAAGCATTATCTGTCAAAAGATAAATATCACATTTCCATACACCAAACCATAAGCAGGAGAAAAAACAAGTGACAAAATAGGGACAAGTGGGGTCTACAGAGCTTGTAGACAAGTGAGGTAGCATTTGGACACAGAGAGGTTTTAACAGGTAGCATCACATCAGGTACCTCAGATTCATAGAATCATAGAATGGTTTGGGTTGGAAAGGACCTTAAAGATCATCTAGTTCCAACCACCCTTCCATTATCCCAGGTTGCTTGAAGTCCCATCCAACCTGGTCTTGAATATTTCCAGGGATGGGGCATCCACAACTGCCCTGGGCAATCTGTTCCAGTGCCTCACCACCCTCACAGTAAAGAATTTCTTCCTAATATCTAATCTAAACATATTCTCTTCCCGTTTGAAACCATTCCCCCTTGCCCTATCACTACATGCTCTTGTAAAAAGCACCTCTTCATCTTTCTTGTAGGCTTCAGGCACCAGAAGGCTGCAATTAGGTCACCCTGAAGCCTTCTCTTCTCCAGGCTGAACAATCCCAATTCTCTCAGCCTTTCCTCATAGAAGAGGTGCTCGGTCCCTCTAATCATCTTGGTGGCCTCCTCTGGACTCACTCCAACAAGTCCACGTCCTTCCTGTGCTGGAGACCCCAGGGCTGGATACAGCACTCCAGGTGGGGTCTTACCAGGGCGGAGCAAAGGGGGAGAATCACATCTCTCACCCTGCTGGCCACGCTGCTTTGGATGCAGCCCAGGACACAGCTGGCCTTCTGGGCTGTGAGCACACATGGCCGGGTCACGCCCAGCCTCCAGGTTATTTTAGTAATCTAAGTCAGATATTCTTTAGAGTCAGCTCCTTCTTTCCAGTCCCCGCATATGACTTAGCTCCCCCAAGGAATGCTCCTAAATTAAATGGCAAAAGTAGCTTTAACTATGTAATGTAGTACATATAACCTTTCTAAAAGTGCCTGAAGTTCCTGACACAGAACATGATATGCCTACATACTGTAAGGACAAACTGATAAAGATCCTCATTACACAAAACCATTAATGAAGTGCATTAAAAGAAAAGAAAAATCCTACTAATATGGCTTGAGATTTGCCTTTGCTGGATATTTTCTGGATTCAATATTTAATGAATATTTTTACCTGCACCTTCAGTGCGTTTTTGGCATCGATTTAGACAAAAACAATCACATCAGAGTATGTTTTCTCAATAAAAACATGCCTCTCATCTAAACAGTCCTGTTCTGCTAGACAAGGTAATGTTTTATTTCCCTCGCTTAGGGCCAAGGAGCTCTTCAAAAGACCACAAGAGCATAGTGCTTGATGGACAAGGCCATAGATGTTCAAAGCCTGAGTAGTTACCATGCGGTCAAAGGAGACACTGTTCCTCAGCATGATTTCACTTAATTGCTACAGGCCTGGCGAAGTAACGCAGCAGTCAGCCCACAGCCATGGGGCACATTCTGCTTTCCACTGCCAGTCCACCAAATTCATCAATTCGAGTAATCACAGCTTGACCTGACTGCCAAATGCTGCTCTGCACTAGGCTGCAACCAACCTGGATAATGGTACCAGTATTCCAAGGGCTGCTAACTAGTTACTGAGTTCTGTGGGAAAATGGTGTTTAACTAATGTATTTGAGTGTTTGACTTGATGGACTCACTACAAAAAGCAAAGCACGAAATGTGCAATTATATTTATCCATAAAAAGTTCCATTATTTTTCTCCATGTGCTATTGGCTTGCATTATTTGCTCTCATTGCATTATTACCTACAGCAAAGTAGGCAGAACGTCAAAACCCTTTACAGTGAATACCACACGCTCTCTTTGCTTGCTGTACTCCTCAGCAGAGGCTATACCAACTCCACAAAAGCTATTTAGGTGGATAAGGTTATTCAGTGTCATTATGCATGGACACTGATCCATGTACATGAGTCCCTACTTGCAGCTTTCAGTTTACAGCTTGCTGGTACTGAGGAAGATGCAAGGGCAAAGGAAAGCAGTGATTTCACATTTATTAAGAAATCACATCCAAGCCTATGTATTTTGTGCAGCTACAGAAAAAAATTTAAAACAGCATGGCATCAAATTTCATTATTTGCCAACTCCTGTGCTAAATGAGACTGCAGTAAAGGGATCAATCAGCACTCACCTTCATCCTTACAGCCCTACCTGTAAGGCATAGCTTTACTCAGTGCATCACTGGGGCAGGATTAAATATCGACTGCAGTCAGTGATATTATTTCCATAGACACCTTTAATGGGTTGTGTGAGACCGGTTGAAGTCTTACATGCGGGCCAAAAACAGAGGTACCCCAGCTTCATATGAATAACCTGCTGCAGCCTGCCTCTCTGTCTTTGGATGAAATATATATCACAAGTGATTCATATTCATGCATGTCTTCAAACAACTGCAACTTGCTCAGACTGAAACCAGCATTCATACCTCCTTAGCGAAGATATGATATGGTCTCTTTCTTTTTTCCCTTTCTCTCTGATGCAACTGATCAAATGAAAGAAGAGTTGAAAGAGAACACATTCCCCATTCTCCTATTACTGGAAAATGCTTTTGTTGGTTTTGATGAAAATTTCACAGAAACATTCACTTTTGTGTAGGAAAGAGGCGCTTTTGTGTAGGAAAGAGAATTGAGATGAAAAGACGATGGTAAAAAGCAATGTTTAAGGAATCATAATAATAATTGTTTATAATAGTAGTCATTACCTAAACATTCTAGTAGCATACTCCTGCACTTTTTTCCTTCCTTTTCTTCCCATAAAACAGCCACAGACTTTCAACAACATGCCAAGATAATATTTAAAACTAACTTTTCTAGTCAGTTCTACTTCTTGCTCTGTAACCTGAAATAATGGGCTTCATATAAAATCTAGGACAAAAGAGTGACTCAATATTCTCTCCAAAATACATCAAATGAATTGTGCAAAGATATATAGAGAGCCTTTAAAATTATTTTATGTGTTTCCAAAAGCACTAGAAGATAAACTAAGTTCGAAACAAAAACCAAAGAGTAACCCTTTTCTTCACCAATTTCCCTTAAAACTCATTTCATTACGCAGAAATAATTCACTATGAGCCTCTGGCAGCTGGAGCCTGGGGCTGAACTTGCAACCACAGCAATAATTAAACACCCACATGAGAACTGGTACACACTAGGAACACTCAATGACAGACAGGAAATATCAATTATCCACTGTTGAGGCCCTGCAGAAGTACTTCCCAGCCATCATTTCTTCCCAATGACAAGACCATGTTAATGCCTTGTTTGGCAAATGTAACAGCCCTCTCTGCTGCTTTTTCTGGCAAAGAAGCAAGGCTGCTGCTGAAAACCAGTGGTAAAGTTATTCTCCAATGGAAGTTCTTCGTACAAGGCTCCTCACAGACATTTACAGCCCTTGATTTACTTGCACTATCCAGCAAAAAGTCCAGGAACAAATAGTGAAGATCAATTTCAGGGATGTAAGAGTAAGTGAAGCATAAATTTCTGTTCAGCATAAATTTGATCTTTCAGGGAAAAATATGTAAAGCCAAATGACCACATTACCAAGAGGAACTGTGCATAAATTCAAAGACTGTGGAATGAAGAGTGTGAGTGAGGGCTTTAGCGAAAACCACACTCATTAGATGAGAGGTCTAAGAAGATTCTCCTGGCCCACAGTGGGCAGTCCTTTGCTACAACACTCATCAGCCAAGCTGCCTCTATGCAAAACAGGCAGGCTGTTAGTCTATTTGCTCAAACCAGAACAGTGCTTCACAATTGTATCTTCCTGGTAAGAAACTACATCTCACCCTCTAGACTGTTCTTCCATGATCAGTATATTCTCATATCTCTCATGTCAGCATTCTTTTGCTTTAATATCTATCTCCAGCCACTCAGCTTTAACAGGTATTTCTCCCTTGACAACCCAGTAGCATCTCTCCATCTGCTCTGGCTAAAAATTCCACGTTTCTTTATTCCTAATAAATGGTAATTCCAACAACTCATTTCAATCCCAGTCATGCCTCTTCCAGCTGGAAGCCCTTTCTCTGGGAGCAACAGGGGATTGGAGAGCAGGAGTGGGGGAGCAGAACACACATTCCAGAAGATGATCTCAGAATTTTGGAGACCTAGAGTAAGCGTCCCTAACTTTACTGGAAATATACTTCCTTAGACCAACATATCCAGATCTCTTGGGTTACACTCCTAACTGTTACTCCTTACCTGATTTACACTCCTAATTGATTGTAGTGTAGTCAGGAAAAAACAGCATTATTAGACCAGGGAGAGGCTTAATGCTTGAAATGCCCATATATAATGCTTGGCCAAGATCTCCTGTATCACCTTTTCACCAGTGAGCAGCCACCAACAAAAACTGAAACCACAATCAGGAGACAGCAACAATAGTGTGTAAAAATGTTAAGTGTAGGAGTTTCAGTATTGCTACTGAGTAAATAATCAGGACTTAACACAAACAATTTACTTTTAATGAGGTAGAGAAAATACTGAGATTTCATTAGGGAGATAGTAAGTATGCATGAAAAACTATGTATAAGTTTTTCTTCTGCATATGTATTGGGTTAATCTAGGTATTTTTCCATCTTAAAACCTTGTGGCTCCAAGTTCCCACAGATTAATTTATACTTTATAGTAATTTGATCCAAGCTGCTCTTTCAGGTGAAACTATTCAACTATAAACAGACTGACTGAAATAGTAAGATTATACTCAATTGCTTTACCTTTACTGAAATTCATTGACCACATTAGGTATGCAGATATCAATAAGAGAACTCTTAAATAACCTTATTTCTTATTTAGGGATTTTTTTTTTAAATAAGAATTGTTTTGTAAATTTTTTCAGGACTGACTGTAATTTCCTGATACCTCCACAAAATTTTAATACTTCAGTAAAAAAAGCATCTCCTACTCGAAAATAAAATTGTTCCCATTCAGACAAAAAATCTAACAGACACAAGTTTCTGTAAATAATTTAATACATATACAATTAAACATTGGCCTAAGTGTTCTGTTACTGTCTTATTATACTCGACCTAAATGAGTTTCCACAGGTTATTTTACATTTCTTAGGGGTATTTCCAAGCATAGATTCAAATACTCAACAATCATTTTCAGAAATCTACTATGAATGAAACAGTACATTTATCAAAAAATACTGTTAGGTGAAACCAAAGTTTTTAATTCTGAAACAGTTTGACAACTGTAGAGATTTGTTAACTAGTTGTGACAAAAATACCAGCTTCCCAACGAGTAGGTCTGAACACAGCAGTATGTGAGGGAAATCCTACCTAACATGGGCCTGCTTTAAATACAAATAACAGCATGCAGCTTCCAGATTCTCAATTTTTTTAACTTCCCTGCTGTCCATGTTAAAGATTTCTAAAAGAAAACTAAAAATCTCCTGAGCTATTGGCACAAACACATCATTTACAATCCTCTTTCTAAAGGATGGCTGGCATGTGACACAGCTTTTGGAAGTAATCACTTTGAATCTGACTTTGGGCAGCAACAATCCACTGCTGGACACTGCCATAAAGCTGTTTAGAAGAAGGAGTTTGTGGCTCTTCCAGAGGCATTATGTTGCACTGAGTACAGATACTACATTTTCAGAGGACAGGCTGTCTGAACTCAAAGGGCTGCAACCTAGCAAAAAAAAGTCTTTTCCAAAGTCCAGTGACTCGAAAGGAACGCATGCAGAGTCTGATTGCATTTCTGCTGTACTACAATGAATAACCAAAACAGAACTTTGCCTTCAGGTCACAGAGACCTCCACTCTGTAAAGAGAAGCAAGCTCCATTCAAACGTGAGAACACGCATCAAGGTGTCCAGAGCCTTTGAAGTAATTATGGGGCTCTGCTGAACTCCGAGTTAAACCATTAACAAATACACTATAACCAGCACTTCCTAAACATACTGCACTAACCACCTTTCTGGTTTCAGGCCAAGTTAAAGAGCTGGATTACAATCTGCACAGAAGCTTAAATGACCTTTGAAACAAGTGAAATTTTCCTTTCTTTAATTAAAAGCACTGGACTGCTCATATAGCTGTATCTTTATCTGGCACCTAAAGAACATCTTCAGTCTCTAGGATATGCATGGATTCTCTAAAACTCCAGGTATCAATTTTAAAAGTGCAGTATTTGTAGTAACCCATTGACAAGAGGAGTAGGAGTGCTGTAATAACAGGCAAAAGCAACAGAATCTCAGAATCACATCGATCAATTTACTGGAGTCAGTTACATCAAATGAAGAACTGCTCCAGAGGTGTATTTAAGGCATCCAGGTGATTGTGTTTCCTCCAAGCACATATTGTACACCTTTAGTTACAAATATGCACAAATGTGCCTGTATATGCAGGGCTGAGATGGGCATATGAATATATATGTACGTAAGGATCCCCTTAAGAGGATAGTCTTTCCCTGTTGCTTCTTGTAGCAAAACATAAGGAAAAGCAGATGTGAACCTGAAGACTCTCTTCCCTTACAGCTCTTTCCCCCTTTCTCCTCCCTAATGCTTATCCAATTGTACGTTTTGATATTTGGCAAAGTCATAACCTAGGGGCCATCACATCTGCTTTCAACCTAAATCAAAATTAACATGTACAGAACATCATCAGCACTCAACAAAAACAAAACCAACTTTCAATAACAGTACGCTAACCACAGTTACCAGTGAATATCTTTGAAGAGAGTCAGGCTCACTTTTAATTTGAATAAATTTGCATCCACTATAGAATTCCAGTACTGGGGACTGAGTTCCAAAGCTGCTCAGCTCGACGCAAGTCCACTCAGTCAACTGCTTCTCCTTTGCATCTTTATCAGAATGGTCTATGTTTAAATAAAAGTAGTATTTGGGACACCTGTGAAGTTAGTCCGATTTAAGTTAGTACTAAGAGATAAAAATATCTAAGTATCATAAAAACCCAGTAACAGTCTAACGCTACTGATATAAATACACAGAATTTCATTTTTGGTAGCAACCTTCCATTGGGTACCTTTGGCTACAAAAATAAGTTTCACAGTTCTTCCTTTTTTTTTTTTCATGGAACCAGCAATAAAGCAATTACTATGTCATCCCAGTTTTATAAGCATACACCTGTGCTTCACTGAATCACGACATAATTTCTCTCAAAGAGATTCTTTCAATACTAATGACTTTAGAAATTAAAGAGAATTATAATTTCACCATAAATTATTCAAAATACTAAATACAAATGGCTTCATTAACACTAGACTAGATTTGAGAATGAGTAAAATATTATGCATGGGAAAACAAATATTCCAGTACCCCTAATCTCTGAACTCTGAGCTTAAATTCACAACTCTGCCACAACACCAGCTATTGCACTTTGCCTCAAAACATCTAAGAAAACATTATGTATTTAAAAATCAAGGCCTTCCCCCACAAGTTGTATAAGATTTGAATAAATGACAAGACCAGACATAACGTTCATACAACATATCTTACTCAATTTCTGATACAGGGTACTTCAAAATACTATCTAGATAAAACTACACATGGCATATGCTGCTTCCAAAAGTGACTACAGGACTGGATTCCAAGTATGGGTAGCAATTTCCTATGTGGAGCCTCCTCCATAACTAGCACAGCCACAAAGAAGTGATAGAGCTTCCAGCTAGTGCTGGAATTCCTTAGCCAGGCCAAAGGCTGCTCCTTCTTTACAGACCACTTCTACGGATGCTGTACAAACCAGATGGCTGAACACACCTCGTCCTTACATAGACAGAGGATGTCTGGTGACACATGAAGAGTTACACAAGCAAATAAACTCAGGAATTGATTCCGTAACATGAAGTGGGGATGGAGAGGAATTTTAAGTGAGGTGAGCATTATTTATGACAATGAATGATCTAATTAATAATGAACAGTATTATCATAACTGGAAAAGTAGTAGTAATTTGCTAATATTTCAAAGCTAACTTATGCACTGTTAATTTTCAAATACTTCCTCACACTTGCTATAGCTAGAAGTAACATCTCAGAATAGTATTGAGCTTCTGTAAGGAGCTCTTTTTATATCCTCAAAATTTCTACTTTTTGTTGAATTTGTGCGTGCAGACATTTTATTTCTATATTGCCCCAAAGCAAGTATGTTAAAGGCAATAATACCACATTTGATTCCTATCACTTGCATTCTAAAGCTAGTTATTTGCCATTAAGAAGAAATTAACTTGTAATTCCTACTTGTTTATTTTTAGCAAAAGTGCATGAACATTTTTCACCAAAAAATCACCCAGGAGATGCAAAAATGAAAAACCTAAACACATCAAAAACACATTCTAAAATACTTATTGAAGGCTTTTCGTGGAGTACAAAAAGGCCAAGGGACAGCTCAGGGCTTTGGAAACTGTAAGGGAAAGGATTATAAATCTAAGCAAAGCAACAAGAAAATCAAACTGGTTTAATAAAAATTTAAATTTTAAAATTAGCGTGTTAGAATGCCCTCATTTGTGTCCTTAGTTACAGCTATCTCAAGAAGGACCTGATTTTCAAAGAATTGTAAGATCACAACTATTGTAAATCTGGTTCAGTCAGATATCTCAATCTGCCCACCACATTTCAAATTAGACTATGAAAAATTCAAACAACTAATGGGAAAAAAAATATGGGTCAAAATACCCTGAAACAATGATAACTCAAAGAATGCATCTAACTCAGTGCATACAATTGGTTCTACATGTTTCATTCCAGATCTATTTACTTCCAAAAACACCTCTCCAAACTTGTGCCATAAATACTGGAACACAAATGATCCCTATTATGTCATGTAATCACCACCACAACAGAATTAATGGCTCCCCAATAGTAAACCTAGAATGAGCCAAGGCAATCAGCTGCACAGGACGCTGGTTACACTTGAGATTACTGCTTTGAGGAAGCTTGTTTCTAGATGGAAAGCAAGTATTCCTCAGTATTTTGTACAGACACCAGATATTTGGTACTCTGCCTCCACAGAAAATTAGGATAAAGTGAACCTTGTGAGATCAGTTATTGCATAGTAAACACAGACTATTTTTTTCTACAGAGCAAACTATGGGCTTCTCCCATGTCTGCTGACTGAGGGACAAGAAGTATGGTATTAAGGGCAAATTTTGCCCCGTGCCTACTCTGTGCTCTTTTTCCCCTACTCCCCTTCCAGTTTGAAACAGTTTTCTTACTTCTGCTATGAAAGATGATGCTTTGTGTTCTCACCAGAGTGACAGTAAAATTCACAGATTTATAGAGAGATACCCATTTTTTTTCTATTTTTTATGTTGACATTTGTATATATACCTACTGTAATGACTGCTCAGCGAAAAGACAATACGAAACAATCAGTTTTGATAGGAATAGATTCTTCCCTATATACCTTTTTTTTTCTCTAGTGTTTCATTCTTTCTCATATACTGCTGTCTACAAGCCAGGAATCCCAGCCAACATATATATGACTATATATGTTAGACTAGACTGCTGTTTTCTTCTGAGTCATTCTACATGGAGTACGCAGTGCACTGAAGTAGATTCAACATATGCAACACTAGCTACAACTCATTTTAATTAAGAGCCTAAACAGTAAAGTTTCTCCTCTGCATGCAGCTATTTCTGTTCTACAACTAAGGGGAAATTCAATCTACAGTAAAAAATGAAACAAACCAAAACAAAAACCCCAAACCAACCAACCAACCAAAAAACCCTCAAAACAAAAAAAGAACCCCCAAACAAACAAACAAATGAACTAACCAAACAAACAAAAAAAGGAGATATGTAGTGACT
Organism: Corvus kubaryi; assembly: GCF_017639235.1. Classification (NCBI taxonomy): domain Eukaryota; kingdom Metazoa; phylum Chordata; class Aves; order Passeriformes; family Corvidae; genus Corvus; species Corvus kubaryi. The sequence goes on from NW_024582056.1 coordinate 17,008,976, forward strand.
AGAAAGACCCCAAGTCATGTAGCTAGATTATAAAAGAAAAAAACCAACCAATCAAGCAAACAGCACATACGCACAGAATCTCTTACCCTAAAGCAAAAGATCTGAGAGACTCCCTTCCATGCTTCACCCCTCATAGATGGAAGATTTTTATAATTATATTATAAATAACAGTTTTACTCATTTGAGAAATTCTCATGGTATTTCAATACAACCCATGTAACAATCCAAATAATTTTTAAATACACAATACATTCTCTAAACATAAAGTTTAGGAAGCATTTGAAGAAGTGGGAACTAGGCAAAGACAGGTTCTCCCCCAAATTTCCAAATATCCCACTCATTATAAATCATTTCACATGTAAGATTGAGGAGAGATCATTGTAAATTAACAGCTGTTTGATTAGTTTAGTACCTAATCATACTTCTACAACTAGAATGGATGAAAACAGAAGTGATGGCTACTGGAATGTACCCACAAGTTATCTAGCATTCAGATTTGAAGATCTGATCAGACACTTCTGGAAACGTGACAGATGTCATGAGATTATTTGGTCCTGTTACCCCCACTTCAGTTTATCCATTATTTATATAATGAAGTTTATCCAGAAAGCATTGCAGTGTAATCCTCGTGACACTTTACAAGTACACCTATCCTTCTCTGTACTTGCAGAAATGAAAGAAAAATTGATTAAACTTCTGATGGTAACAGCTCTTTAATCTCTCAGGAGCTGTCATACTCAGTGATGCTAAGTCTGGAGAATCGACTGAGTGCCTTCAAACAAGCATTGCACCCTGTGAACTCCACAACATCCAAAGGAAAAGGGGTTTTCATAATTTTTTTTAAGTGGGTAACTTTAGCACCCACAAGCTAAAAAGCTTGATTTGCCTTTCATAATTGCCAATCAGGATATAAATATTCCAACAAAAGCAGGTATTTTTAAATTTAGCATTGGGGGAGCTGAGTGAGGAAGACTTATCCCCACCCTTGAAAAACACCAGATAGAAAGGAAACTCACTAAACTATTAATGTAACTCACTAGCATTTAGACATTTTCATCATTCATAAAGTACTCAACCTCATACTATTATAGGCTTCTAAGGACAACCAAGAGAGTGAGTTGTAAGGGAGAGAAGTAGATGGCTTCAATCCCTAGAAAGCATTTCACTGGAGTAGCCTCACCCTTTGGGCAAGGTGATACTGAAAAACAGGGGATGAAGGGAGGATTTGTTTTTACACAGCCTATATCTCAAGGAGGCTTCCTATACTGCCACAGGAAGGGTTTGTCTCCTGTCTGCCAATCTCTCCCAGTGGATCAGTAGAAGCTGGGCCCATGGCAGTGCTCACTAGAAGGCAGCCCTGGTTCCACAGCCCTGTGGTGCAGTGATGCTTTCTGCAGTCTGCAGATGAGCTTCACCAAGCCTGAACATGAGGCAGCTCCTAACAATCTCATCATTACTTTCCTACTCATTCACAGAAGTGTGGTTTCTTTCCAAGCTGTAGTTTATGACTAAAGTTCAGCTTCAATTCTGTTTTCCAAACAAATATACTCAGGCCTCCATAGAAATAGAAGATGGAAAGTTTAAAACTCAACTTCATAATAAGCTATGGAAGTTACTATTGAAGCAGATCTTTGTGACAGGAACAATGAATATTTAAAAAGCTTACTTTTTGACCCAGGCATCTGCCTCATTCCCCCTTCATACCCTACCTCTTCCTTCTGCTCGCTGTTTTTACAGAGGCTTTAAGGAATGTAACTGAAGTGACTTAAACTATTGATCAACCCTTCTCAATGAATATAGTTAACAGCAACAAATCGTAAATTGTTAGTATCTGAAAGGAAAAAAAGGTGCTTCCCAAGGAATAGATTTCCTTTATGTTGGAGTTATAGTTGCAGTGTTCTGTCTATAGGAGAACCACTTCAATGCACGGTAATCTCCTCAATGCTGTAGAGCCATTAGCTATGCCTGAGTACATCAATAACTGCTATTCTAATTGATGAAAAGCTAAATTTCCATGTAACCCAAAATCAGAACCTTTACTCTTTCTGCAGAAGAAAAACAAATCATTAATTTTCTGATCATTAGAGAAGTCAACCTATTTCTCAGGAAGTGACCCTGAAGGACAAAGAGCAGATAAAGCTGCTGGTATTATGACTTTTTAATCAAATGCCAGTTTAGAGAGTTTCACCTGAGCATGAATTTTGAACCATTTCACTGAAATGCACAACTCATTTACCAAAAAAATCTCAGATTTATAACTGTGGTTTCAACAAGACCTATATCAAAGAGAAGGAAGGAAGGAAGGACGGAAGGAAGGAAGGAAGGACGGAAGGAAGAAAGGAAGGCTTATTTTCACTTTGACTCCAGCTTTGCAATTTAAGATGGCTTTTGGGGATATTTAATATACACAGAAAGTGATTTTCCCTTTACAACTCTCAATAGTTTTCTCCCTTCTGTATTTCTGCTCTTGGTGAGCTTGGAGTGATACTTAGACGATTCAGATCAAATGTTAACCAAAGAGCTAACAATTTGCAAAAAGAGGGCTTAATTTCGTTACCAGAAAAAAAATCTGTCAGGGACATGCACTTCAGTCAGACGAGAAATGGAAAAAACTAAATGGAAAAGAATTTGTGGGCCCCAGTTACATGGGCTGCTCTGTCCCCAGAAAAAGTGAGCTGCAGTGCAGTTCAGAGGTGTCACACTCTTATTGCCTTAGTCTATCTTAAAAGTACACCTTTCAAGCCATCCCTTAAAGGTTATTTTTGCATTTTAATGTCTCTTGCATGTAATTTCATGCTACCCAAATCACAGCTTACATGGTTTTTAGTTTATTTCTTATGTACTCCAAGTCTTCCAAGTCACTTCCAATGAATTTAAATGGCACGTATTTTCATGCACTTATAGTAATATTAAATTATCTCCTTTTTAGAAAGGCAAACAGTCAGCCTGCATGTGTGATATTCGGCTGTCCTGGCAGCACTGTACCTGTCACTAAACATCCAAGCAGAAGTGGTAAGAGGAGGAACATTACCATATTGCTACACCTCCTGACAACCTTCCATGACATCAAAGAATCATAGAATCTTTAAGGTTGGAAAAGACCACCAAAGTCATCGACTCCAACCTGTGACCAATCACCACTTTGTCAACTAAAGCACAGCACTGAGTGCCACATCCAGTTGTTTCTTGAACACCTCCAGGGATGGTGACTACACCACTTCTCTGGGCAGCCTCCTGTCCAATGCCTGCCAACAATACGTTACTTCTGAGGAATTTGCATTCTTATGGGAATTTACTCATTAATCTGTTTCATCTATTGTGAACACAAACTCTGTGACCAACAGTGGAGTGCAATTTTCTACATACAGTTTTGTCTGAACATTAATTTGGTCAGTTTCCCAGCTAAGCAATACTAGCGAGTTCATGTGTGTTGGGAGAAGAAAGCAACATCTCTGTGGATGGCAAAAGCTTCTTTTTCACACAGCCTTTAATTGTGGGCCATTCAGTCTGCTGGGCAGGGAGCTCTTCCTAGGTAACCACTTTCATTTATCTTTTTTTATCCAGTCTCATGAGAAGGCAAGGTGCATTATCAAAACAAATTATCCATCACAACTGAGATTGGACAAGGTATTAAGAAAAGAAATGTCACTCTGATCACTGGGCTTACACACTCCTAAATTGATTAAATATGTAATGAATATTTTCCTAGTGTGTGACGAATGAAAGACGATGACAGACTTAAAGAAGGTTGCATACTGCCAGAGCAGCCAAGTAACATTTTGTTTTTAGACAATTCTAACTGTTTAACATTAAAAGAAATTATAGGCAGGCATACAAATAATAAAAATGCAACTCTGAGACACATTTAATAAGCTACGCTCCTCAATATATTACTTGGGAAATGAATGGCACAGCAGATGAACAGTGTATTTTACTCAACAGCAATACAAAGTCTTTTTTATAAAGAACGGCAACATACACTGGAACCCGTTACCGATACCATCAGTTCCAAGTTACTGAATTATGATATCTTTAATGTGCTGTGTGGCATGAACACAAACATGTGGGAAGTCCAGAGTTTCAATTTCTTCCTCTGGAAGAAATTACAGGAGAAACTTTCTGATGACTGTGTAACTTCACCTGACCTGTTCATAAGTTTGCAAAGGGGTATACAGAGTGATATTTGGTGTTTAATTGTGCATTAATGAAATTAGGTCACACACCATTAATTTAATTAATGAATATTTCTTCAAATAAGCTTCCTGCCGTCTTTCCAAATTTTAATTTAGAACATTATTCTGCATATTGGCAGAAGAAGTGAGCTTAGTTGTGTAATCATCCTTCACAGCTAATGATGTCACCAAAATATCACATCCTTGTGATCACATCTCCCTCTTTTAGGTAGACCATAAGTGGCAAAAAACCCTGTCCAGTCATGTTCTTAACTTTCTTTTAAAGGCATTTTAGAACCTGCTGCTCCAGGGACTAATCTGAAAGAGCACAGAAACTTCATCTGTTTTTTACTTCTCATGTGAAAGCCATATTCCCCTGGCTGCTACAAGAAACAAGGAGTGAGTCAGGATGATGCTGAAAGCAAGAAGGAGAAATAAAATACTGTGAGAGAAAGACTTCTCTCCTACAGTCTTGCCTTCCAATTTAATATGGGTATTTCACATACTGGGGAAAAAAAGAGTGACTTCACACTTTCCTGCATGCCACTCTCACAACAGCTGCCTACCTGGGGTCACATCCCCACCGCAGGCATCTCACAGACCATTGCTTCTCTACAGCAGGGCAGAAGGTGAAGGGGCAAAGAGCACCAAGGCACAGGATCCATCTGGGCTGACACAAATACAGCCAGGAGCCTAACAACTTGACTCACTAGCAATTAAACTAATTAAGGCCGACTTTTCAATGCTTTGTGGCCTGTCTTCATGCCTCCCTGCCCTACTATACCTGTCTCTCCATAATTCTGACATCCCTGTCCCACACCTTCTGTCTTGACACCACCCTTTTCCTAATGCCTCCTCAAAACACATTCCCTTCTACCAAGTGTGAGAGGAACCAGTCAGTGGTTCTCAACATGCAGACATGGTAACACTAACAGCATTATTAGAAAGAGAAAATAATTATACCAACCCCAAGCTGACATATTCCTAAAAATAATTTTATTTTTTTTAGTCCCCTTTTTAAGTTCAGCGAAGCAAAAGAAAAAAAAAATTAGAAGCCCGCCTTACCAGTACGTTAGTGTCACACAAAGGAAAACATCTGCATTGATGGCTTGGGCCAAAAACAATGGATTATAAAAAGCCTGAGACATTTGGAAGCTCAAACTACTTCCTAAATATCCTCTCCAAGTTAAGCACCCTACTGGCTTCCTGTTCTCCAAACATACTGTGCTGTCTACACATTTATCAATCTCTCATATCAGTGCTTTTTACTATGCAGTGTTCTGCAGTATGGCCTTCCTGAATTCAATGACAGTCTTTTCACATCCAAGCAATCTCTCTGATACCAGGCATGCAATGAATCAAGCTGAACCACAAACAGTGACCTCTCACCTCTCCATTTGACTGTTTGTCCTTACACAGGGAGCATTCCTGAATTCTGACAAGCGGTGCAGAAATGGGAATTGCTACCATAACATCTAATGGAAATTTCAAGGGCATCAGATTCCAGCTTTGGCAGAGGAAATTCCAGTATAAGTGCAGGAACACCAGAGGCAGATAGCTTCTGCTGGAAACATACATACACTCTTTAATTAATAACCTTATATTTAATACTAAAAAAAAAATAAAATAAAATAAAATAAAATAAAATAAAATAAAATAAAATAAAATCCATGTATCACACAGAAACATACAAAAATAGTCTGGGAAGAAATCAATACACATCTCACATATAGCAACATCATAACAACCCAAGAGGACAAACAGGAGAACTTAAGAGGACGCAAAGGCAACAGAAGGAAGAAAGTACCACTAGGGCGGTATTTTGTAGGAAAAAGACCTTGTTGAATTTCCAATTTTTGAGGAAGAGAAAAAAGCATCTTGTGCTCTTCTAAGTAGAACATCTGCCTGCTTCAACACTTTCAAATACTAATATACATCTTGTACAGGCAATAATTTTAGAGATAATGTATCTTTTAATTAAAAGTGAAATTTTTTAAAAAATGGGCGACTGATACCCTGCCGCATCTGTGGAGTTCCATAAATTTATCTTCCAAAATCTTATCTTTTTTTACATCAACACATTGATTAAAAAATCTAATGTCTATATATGTTTATTTCTTCTTGTAAAGAATCTAGTCCCAACTGATTGACTATTTATTTCTCAAATACCACTGAATATTTTGAGTTCATGTCAGCTGTATCAGGTTTATAGGGTTTGGGACTTTGCTTTTCTCCTCCACATTTTTTTTTTTTCCACTAATTAAACTTCAAAGTAACTAAAACTGTTTTCCGTGCTGAAGTATTACAATGACAATATCATTGACTACTCTTCATTTAGAGCTATGTCCATCATGAACAGCAATTGAAAGATCAGTCCTGCACAGAGTAGACCATCTCCTGAACCCTGAAATGCAGAGTAAGGAATTCCTTAGCAGTACCTGTTACTTCCGTGTAGGCAGAGGAAAACACCTGAAACTAACGCACAGCTACTGTTACTGCATTTGGGACTAAATACAATTTACGCTCAACATATGCCTCCTCTTTGCTATCAATTCTTTAGATAAGAGCTTATTTATATAACTGCTGCTGACTTGGAATCAACAGGAAGCATTAAGGCTTTACATGAGCATATGTATATTTTATTTTTCCAAAGCAATTGTCATTAGTTGTGCGGTTACACTACCCATACTGCAGCTTCTTTGAACAATACCTTCTCCACCCACTAAACACTTCTTCCCAGATGTCTTTTAGCATTTCAAACTGTCCAACAGCAGATTCCTTCAATAAAGATAATTTCTTTTGCTTTCTTTTCCCCTCCAAAAAAATAAATAGGTGTTTCACAAAATCAAATCACATTCTAGTGGAGAGGCTATGGAGAACAGGAGCAGGTTACCAGAGATCTCACAGCCACTGAGGAGAGTGAAAAAGCCTGGACAGTGACAGAAAGAGCTCTCAGCTTTAAACACCAAATGGAAAGGTTTAGAAGATTTTTTCCTCTGTTCAGGATGAGCTAGAGATAAGGAAACTCAGTAAGATTTATTCTCCAGCACAATTAGCAACTCTTCTAGGCTACACAGAATCTTCCAACAAGACAACAAAAAGCAGCCTCATCCTTCCCCTGCACATTGCTTTGGCTGCCTTTGTGTAGGAGAAGCAAGCACTGGATTAACATTAACATATGCCAGTTTCTGCATGTGGGAGAAATAATTTGTCCTTTCCATGAGATGTTGTCTCAACTCTGGACAGCAATGGGTGGGTGTGTGTCAGGGAATTCACAGTAAGCATTGCATCTGACCATAAAATGGTACATGCCTTGTTTCTGGTGTATGACGGTCTTTAGACAAAAATTAATTAAAATAAACTTATCCCTCACTATCAAACTGGTTTTTAAAGAACATGATCAGACCTGCATACTGCTAAGTTGGTCAGAGACCAGTACTGCTCAAAGAACCGAACTATAAAAGGTTTTGCTGAAAATTCAGTCAGTCTCCAAGAAAAAAAAATTGAAATAAAAAAGAGTCATCCACAGACAAAAATTAATAATTAAGAAATCAGCAGAGATTAACATACACACACAGAAGATAGCTACCAAGTCAAACAGAATGGTCTTATAAAAAGCAAAACAAAACAAAAAACAAAAAAAAAAAACCCTCAGCCTCCTCTTTCCCCAAAAGCAGTTATTATTTTAGGATGCAAAAATTACTCCTTTTTTTTTTTCTTTCTTTTTTTTTTTTTTAAATAAAGAAAAAACCTCAGGCACAAGGTAGAATTTCTGGTTGACAAGGCAAGCCTACATTTGCAATCAAGAGGTGAGCATGACTCCTCAGGCTCACAGTCCACTCATCTTCACGAGTTTCATAAAGTGTGAGCATCAGCTACCTATCAACAAAATTACTCTGAGTTGACACACCAGAATGTATTTCTTACTTCTGTAGTTCAGCCAAAGAAAACTAGATTACTCCAAAGGTGACAAAACAGATAGGTTTTTCTGTTCACCGAGGACAGAGATGAACTTCACTAACTGAGCCGCTGAGGACTTCTGCAGCACACAGAGATCTGCTTTTCACATTCTCCTACTCAGAGGAAAAGTCACCACTCAAATAATTACCAGAAATATGAGTAAAAAAGACTTACTTTTGTGTAAGGTCAGATCCAATATGCTGCTATTCCTTAACTGAGCAATACAGTAAGTCCTCATACAGGTGGACCAGTTCATGGGACATCATTTGAGTTTCAGAGAAACAAAGGACAATTCTGTTACTCCCAGCTCAGTCTGCCTTTCCTTTTTGTTTAACAGGCAAATTGCATTATTATTGTTAGTAGTATGTAATCACACATCTCACAAATGTTCTTACTAAGGTAAGATATGACATTAAAGTACAGGACAGTGACCAATTTGACATTAAATGGGACAGTTCACCTCACCTCAGCTAAAGACTATCTTCAAATAGTCAGTAGCCTTTAAAGAATACCTGATTGCTAACACATGCTGATTTTTATTTGGGGGATGGGTATCCACTGCTTACTGCTCTTGGAAAGCTCCCACTGAACTGCCACAGCTATATTAGAGGAGAATACTGGCACTCGACTTAAAATGGAGAGGTATCTTGTGATTAAATGCTGCATCCAAATCACATGTCAGCTTTTTCTTTTTTAAAACCATGATACAAACTGAAGCTGATATTTTCCTTGCAATGATAAACATCACAGAAGCATATTCATCCCCATTACTTAACAACAGAACCTATAAACTCCTGCTGATTTCTTTATCCGTTTCTAAAGCACAGTTTAAAATCCTACACTGCAGATAAGGGTACACTGCTCACAAGATTAAAGTCAAGGTCACATATTGCACATACGCTGCTGCTTGTGAAACAGCGATCTGTTTCACAGACTCCACATGTATTTTTAGAAAGGGCTGCTCTAGTCATCAGCTAACAGCCTTTGAATTACAGAAGTGAAGATAAACTTTGGCTTAAAAGGGAAAATATAAGGTTTCTGTGCCAAAACAGACAGACCCCTGCTGATTTAAGGAAGCAAAGTAGTTCTTTTTATCTCTTCACAAAACCTGAAAGGGAAATCCCCAACACACTGAGTATGAACCTTACTTTCCTTCTGATGGAGCTAAGAGTGAAACTCCCCAAGACTTTGATACAACCACAGGTGGACCACCTTTGAAAAGTCCTGGCTTCACAGTATGCCTGGTAGCTGGTGCTCCCTCCAGACATCTGTTGCACCTTCTGCTCAACAGGCACCTGTGCAACCACTCATACTAAAGCTACAACAGAAGAACCAGCACCATGTAAGCAATGGTCTGTAACACAGAAAAGATTTCTGCCTTCCCCAGGATCCACCATTTGCACAAGATGTCCTTAGTGGATTGCACAAAATATAGTAATCAGGAAAAAGTGAATATATTGATATGCAATAATAATTATCACATGATGCTCATAAAAAAATTACACTTCCAAAATCAAACATTAGGCTTAAATCACAGGTATCTAGACAGGGACTCCAAAATTTCTGTTCACATAAAAAGTGAGCAGCAAAATCTGAATTTTTACCAGTTTTAATGATGGAAAGATCTTTAAGGCATGCCCCAAATAAACAGAGCACAGGCTGAGAGAGTTGGGGCTGTTCAGCGTGGGGAAGAGAAGACTCCAGGGAGACCTTGTAGCACCTTCCAGTACCGAAAGGGGGCTTACAGGAGAGCTGGAGATGGCATCTACTGATTGGACAAAGGCATGTACTCATAGAACAAGGGGGAATGGCTTCCAACTGGAAGAGAGTAGGTTCAGATTACATATTTGTGAGAAATTCTTTACTATAAGGCTAGTGAGGTACTGAAACAGGTTGCCTAGAGAGGTTGTGGACTCCCCATTCCTGGAGGTGTTCAGGGCCAGCCTGGATGGGGCTTTGAGTGACCTGGTCGAGTGGAAGGTGTCCCTGTCCACAGCAGGGGGGTTGGAACTCGATGATCTTTAAGGTCCCTTCCAACCCAAACGATTCTATGATTCTGTGATTCCTGTCAACTCCCTAAAATAGCACTCCTTCTTTTTGCCCAGTGGAACTAGTTAAGATTGCTCTTTACGAGAAGGGATAAAACTGCAGCAGCTTTGTGCAGTAGGGAGACACATAGCAGAGATCAACCCCATGGACAGGTACAAGTTCCTTATGGTGAATCACTGTTTGTGCAATCAGGACTTACCCAGAGAGCTGATCCAAGGCCACCAGAGATGTAAAACTTCTACGTCATCCTGCAACATGCATGTTCTGGCAGGCCACTGAAAATGCTTGATCAGCTAAATGCTAATTTTTTGTAAGTCACTTGGAGAAGGTTCCTTTATTTACTATTGCTGCCACCAACCTGTACATTAGCCTGTACATTTTCTTTGCCTTCTTTCCGCAAGGCAACAAAATTGAGAGCTTTAAAAGACTTTTTATTACCTCAACATCAGTGTGTTGAGACCATCAGCATGTGGGGATACATGGCTAAATAAAAGGAGGCCAAGAAATAAGTAAAAGCAATGTGCTTCTCATCCATACTGCTCCGCTATCAGCCAGTTCCTGGAGTCTGTCCTGGACTAGTCCAATTAGTCAGCTAAAGAGAGACGTGTTAGGCAGGGGACACTTAGCCTAGGAATCTGTCGGGCACCTTTCTTTTGGCACTGCTGATATCACTTGAAGGCACAAGTTCTTGAGCACAGAAGATGTCACTGTTTTTCAGACAAGGAGTTCCAGACAGGACACCATGTGCATGTACAGCAATCACTTAAGGGATACTGAGTTTCCTCACAGAAGTGACAATCTTTCAAGGCGAATGCATGACAATTCATGAATTGGATAACATGTTAAAGTTCCAAAGGGGAAATGAAAGGGCAGAAGGAATTTGCAACCTAGGTCACCTTACCATAGACGATTATGTGATTTCAATTAGCTAACATTATTGAAGATTGTATTTTAAAGCCTGTATTTTTTTTTTTTCTGGAAATATTCTAAATTATCTACATCTTACTTTAGCAGGCTGCACAGCTCAGAAGGCTACATTAGGAAAAACATTTTCAAATGGAGGAAAACTCCTAATGCTCTGTCTTTGCAGTAACCTCCCTTTGGGAACCAGACTAATCCACCAAACATCATTCATTAGCAGATACGCTTTATTTCAAAACTGGGGAACCTCTGAGAAATGAGCCTAATTCTCAGGAGTTTTGAAAACTCATCTGCTTAAAGGCCTAAACAATGTTTCAGTTACAAAACAGCCACTTTTCCAAAATTTAAGCCTGAATTTCGGACAAGCAACTTCTTGTGTTCAAGCTTATACTGATGCAAATACTGTATCTAGTATCAGACTGTGACATTGACTTATTGAATCTCAAAGTTCTTCAAAGTGTTGCCTAAGTTTTTTTCATATTCATTTAGAGGCAAAGTATAACTCCATTCTAACTAAACACCTGTGTGTGAGAAAGCCTGCTCTTGTATTCAATCACCAAAATTCAGAGAAATTACAAAACAGAAAAGAGCAGTAACATGAAACTCTCAAGAGTGGCCTAAGTAACAGTTTGAGGGCATCCAAATTGATGTCATTTACTCCACTCTCTACCTGGGTCTTTTTGCCCTAAGAATTTTGAAGTGCCAATATCACAGGCATTGATACTTCTTTAAACAAAACAAGTTGCTGTCACATAACCATCACGATTAGATTTGAAGTAGCATGCACAAGGATGGTTAATGCTGGGGGATGGGAAAACCTACATAACCTGCAAAAGTATTTCACAAACACTCGTCTAACTACAAACTTTCACTAGAATGGGCTGGTTTACTATTATAATGTCTCTCCTTTCTCTCCCATCCCCCTTCTTAAAATCCATATCGAAATCCTGTTACTGAATCCACAGCACCTCTGAGGTATTTGTGTCGGAGGGAGGAGAAGGAGAGCTGCCTCTCGTCTCCCCACCGAGCCGCAGGAAAAACTGCAGTCCCCTGAGCCCAGCGCCTTCTCCCGGCGTTCCCGTCCCCGCCCCTGCCGCCGCTCCCTCGTACGGGAGACTTCCCGCCCGGGGCCGAATCGAGCTGGGAATGGTCCGGGCCTCCCCCGCCCCCGGCCCGCCCCCCGCAGCCTCGCCCGGCCCTCAGGGTGCCCGCGGTACCTCGGAGCCGGGGGAACTCGCGGTCCCGCAGCGCGCTGAGCCCGTCCCCGTGCCCGTAGCCGTACTCGCAGCCGGCGGGGCGGGCGGCGCGGAAGGCGCGGAAGGAGAGCGGCTCCCCGGCCATGCCGGCTGGAAGGGCCCGGCGCGGAGAGCGGCGCGGCTCCCGCGGCAGCGGAGCCTCCCCGGCCGCCGCGCTCTGGGCCCGCTCAGCTCGGCCCGGCCCGGCCCGGCCGCGCTGCTCCGCCCGCCTCCCGCCCCGCCTGCCACACCTGCGCCGGGGGCGGCGGCGGCCCCTCTTAAAATCCATATCGAAATCCTGTTAATGAAACCACAGC
>NW_024582056.1:17022029-17144628 GCF_017639235.1 Corvus kubaryi
CCGGCCGCGGCTGAGCCGGGCAGTGGGGCCGGCACGGGGAGGCGTTTCCCGTAAGGAAGAAGTTACCCGAAGCGCCCGGAGATCGGTTTGGAGATAGCAGTAACAAGTGTGTCTCTGCTCACATACCCTCCTATTGGGACATGCTGTTTATAATACTTCATGGAAATCTCTCTCCCCTAAAATTTTCCAGTTCAAGCCCAGATTTTCTTCAATCCCTGTGCCATTGCTGCTAATAGCGGAGGTCACTGTCCCACACCTTGCATTTGGTGTACGATACTCCTGCAGCACGCCGAGCCAGCTCTCAGGGCCATAGATGCTGTGTGTGCAGTGCTGAGTACCACGGCCCACAGCCACAGGAGTGGTACGGGCTGGTCATCAGGGGCAGAGAGAACAGACATGTTCTCCCGTGTAAAAGCCATTCCTGTAAAAGCCTTTGCTTTGTCAGATAAACTATAATCATACAAATAAACCAAAAAAGTCATAGTTAAAGGAATGTGTTTGTTGTGGGTTTTTTGTTTCCTTTTGTTGTTGTTTTGTTGGTTTGATTTTTTTTTTTTTTTGGGTGGGGGTGTTGTGTTATTTTCATATTAATTTTTTTTCTGACATTCTCCTTGCAATGAATTTTTCTACTTACAGCTATGCAATCTGCAGAGCATTAAATGACCTCCAATATTAGTCCAATACTAAAATAAAACTGCACATGTTAGGATGGACTTATATCCGAAAACTGGTAAGGCAGACTCTCATTAGATTGTTTGAAATGCTACTAGTGGGATGTCAGTGAAATGGGAAACTACAAAGAATGAACTTCAGCCCAAACTGAACTGTAAAGATTTTCACTTACAAAATGGTACTGAAATAAAGCCATGTAGAAAATCATAACATAAGCCCGATGTGAAGTATAGCATGCTAATGTGCTCCCTGCTTTATATATTAGGAAATTTTGCCTAATTTAAACACATAGCTCTGGATTCAGGGCATATATTTCTGTAACACTATAAAAGTGTATCTGTCCCTGACTCTGTATTAATGATTGGGACAGGTATATAGGACATGACATCCCCAGGTGAAATAGTACCTCTTTTGCCCAGCCAATGATTTTACCAAAACCAATTGCCAAATGAGTCATACCTTAAACATTTCCTTCCAGATGAACAAAACACTGCTGACAAAAAAAAAAGAACAGTTGCTATCAAGTGGAGGAATGTTCTTGGTTGATCTCTTGAAGTCACTTAAAAAAAAAAACAAACAAAACCACAGCCAAACAAGAACCCTGCACCAAATACCTTTTTTTAAATTATTTTAACAGCTTATGCATTGTGATTTAGGAGATCCTATGCCCTCACTATGAGTTCTTTTTTACTGCAGGTATATGTAGAAAATATCTGCTATGGATTTTCCTTCATATTTCTAGCTTCCTGTTACTAATTTACAGAGCAATTTATTTATATTGATCACTATACATAGTTCCCTAACCATTTTTATATATTGTTTGTCAAGTAGTTTTTTTCAATTTCTTATTGAAACAAGACTAGTTTTCCCCATGCAAACAGATGACTGAATGCAGCCTTCTTATCTTACAATAAATGCATCGTGAAGACCTAATTTCCTTTCACATTTTTGTATAAAATATGGTCCCTCATAATTGATTTCTGTCTCTTTTTTTCCTCCTGATTTTTGAAGATTAGCCCTTTGGAAGCAACATATACATGGAGACAGTACTAACTGGGAATGTGCTCTGTTTGCACATTGTATGTAGCCTGGTGATGATCACTGATTACTGGGGATCTACTGGTTTACAATAAAGAGCTTAGTTAATCCATCATAAAGGCTGACCAGAATCTTTAGATAATAAGAGGTGTTAAGGTCACTCGGTGTCAGTATAGAAGTTTTTGTGTTTGAAAATCAGTATAACTTCTAAAAAACTATCTAGGCTTTACTCTTAACTCTGTTTCTGAGGTAAAAGCTGGAGATTTCATGGAGTTCCGACATGAAGCGACAACTTCCAGTTCTGAACCCTGTCATGCCCAGCTTGCTTAACCATAACAGGACTATCCCAAGGCTCATCTTACAGTTTCCTGCTTTGACAAAGCTTTACTGACAAGGCTGGTATAAAATACACGGACTAATGCTGTAGAAAGCCATTAGCTAGGGCTTTGTCTCTGCTACTACTTCCTTGAGCTACTACTTCCTTGTAGTAGTCTTAGATACAAATTGTTGAAAACTAAGAGTCACAGCTGATGGGCATGATTGGATATTTTATTAAAGGGTTAAGCAGTTTGGAACCATGTAACAGGAAGCATACAGAAATACTAAGAACCACCATGATGCAGTACATGTGAAAACTGCAAAATAGGTCTTGGAAGGGAGAGGTATTGCTCTCAGGCAGAACTTTTGCCAGCAGAAAGCCAGGTTCTCTTTGATCCTCCACTGATACTGAAACCACCAGTGGAAATGAATGCTACAGCCATTAAATGAGGTGCATTGAGGTCAGCACAGGCGTAGCCTTGCCTTTGTGCTTATTTATTTGGAAAGGCATTATTAACTCATTGCAGCCCAGATTACACTTGTTACATGTTCAGAACTGACATAACCCTTCTTATTTATTCATTATTTACAAAATTTATTTCACCCTGCTATATTCTTTTGCATCTTGTGTCATGGAACAATAAAAAAAACCCTGTTTTGCTCATTGTAGAGACATCCCAATGTGTGCACATAGTGCTACAGTCTCTGATGAACTGGTTGGTCTGATAAGATGTGCAGGATCAGAACTCTGATGCAGTTGCTTACTAACTGTAAACAGTTTGACTTTTGAATTTATTGGCTATAAGGAAAACTTTATCTAAATCACAACATGCTTACAATTAGTTACAAAAGGTCCACTTACTGTATAGCTCTTTGAGACCACCAGTTATAAAAAAGCTGCTAGAGCACACACATCAAAAGTCAAGATTATAACTTTTAGTTTATTCCTGTGTGAAAAAACCCTCCCAAAACCAACAAAACCACAAAAAACAAACTACACTCAAGAAAAAGAAAAGATTTTTTCACTGACACCTGGTATTCTGTTTTGCACATAGATGGTTGTCTTTAGTAAAGAAATGGCCATATTTATCCTGAGAATTAGAGATGATCATTGTGAACTGTTTAGGTTTTTGATCTGTGGCAATCTTTCACTCGGGGGAAAAAAAGTGAAAGTGAGTACCTTACATACGCAACCCCCCAGCAATTGTAGTCCAGTTGTAGCGAAGCAAGCATGGAAATGCAGTTTTGGTGGCTTAAGTGGAAGGAGTCTGTTGATTCGAATCAGTTCAAATCAGTTCCCCGCCCTTTTTGCCCTCCCATTCCACTAACGCTTACCATTTCTTTCTAGCTTCAGCCTGCATGTGCTTTCCACTTCTTCCTCCAGTCTATTTGCAGCCCACCTTCTCTTTTAGTTGTCTTTAAGTTTGGCTAATCCTTGCCCACCAGTGGTGAATCCTGAGACAGATCCCCATTCCGGAAAAAAGTAGCCACTATCAAGAGATGGAAAAGAAACTCGTGGTAGCACAGGTGAGGTGGCACATTCTGCCCAATTTCCACACTTCTCTTCAGGCCTGTGTTTTTAAGCTTTAAACTCTGGAATGCTTTTTTTCTACTATTACTGACTGCGTCTGTTCAGTGTTTGTCGCAATCAGCCCCTGTTCTGAGGCAAACCCCAGTCCCCAGCGTAGGTAGCAGGTGGTGAAAATCTAACGGGTTTAGGCCATAAACTCCGACACTCGATGAAAGTATTTAATTCCTGCAAGTGTTATTATTAAACTTTATGTTCAAAGGTTTTAACAGTTACTAAAATACGATTTTTTGCAACACCATGACAAAGCTTTGCGCTTCTAACGAGAATCCAAAAGTTCAAAGGAAGACTTGATCACATAAGCCTCTGCTTTTGAAAGGCTGATTGTGTTGCAAATATGACATGCATGGCTTTGACAAACAGTAGCTAGGCCATCTTTCTTTAGTCTTTCTGACTAAAACAGATTTCAGTGGAAAGACACTTGCATGCATCCCTTGTCATCCTAAGAGTCAGGCAGGGGGCACTAGATAGAGATGTGAGAAAAACAGAAGGACTGGAGGAAACACAAACCCAAAACTTGTTTTAACAAGAGGGGCCAAACCCAGTGATATTGATGAACCTCATACCCCATATGGAGATCAGAACTGAATATGGTTTGGGATTCAGGTTTTACCACTTGTCCTCACCCATAACACCTGTCCAGACAGGGCACTTTTATCATGAGTTGCCTGTTACAAATCAGTACTGTCCACAGAAATCAACACGAGTGATAATGCAGGGTTGGGTTTGAAATTATAGTCTTCATGTCATAACACATCCACTATGACTAGAATTGCAAATGCTTGCAGCATACAAATACTTTTTGCTTTTAATGTAATGTATCCAGAAAATATAAACACTTTCTATCTCTGACAGGGCTACAAGCTTCGTGAAGATATTTTACACTGAATTATTAATGTGGATTGGAGAGTCGTAATCTTGCTGGTTGAGGCTTAGTGATGCTGACTTTAAATGGCAAAACGGCTTTTTACAGTTACAAAGTCCAAAACATTTCATATATACACATGCAGAAGTGCAAAGATTTCCCTGCTCCATAGTAGATGCAACACATCCATGTATGTGTTGTTTATAACCATGAAGCTTATAATTTATACCTGTTATCACAAGCTACCAAAAGTCATTCCCAGCAGGTTAGCTTTAACACACTGGCAACTTAGTAAAAATTTAATTCTCTCTCTCTTTGAAGTAACTTTGCAAACTTAAAAATGTACCTAAATTTGCAATAATGTTTCTCATCCAACTTCCCATTCTTAAACTTTCCATTATCATTTGATTGTTCAGCTTGAAACATTTGGAATTTTTTGTGCCGACTAAAAACCAATATGAAACAAATATGTGATGAGCTACTGTTACAAGCTGAGCTTCATTACTTTCAGTATATTGCTTTATTTTTAGGGCAATCTCTATGTCTTTTAGGTATTATATTTGACATCTCTCTTCAAATACAAATTAAAATATATTTGACACTGTTGACCAACTGTCAGAGTTTAATACAAACCAGAAACTAAACTTTGAACAGCCACTTGCTCCCTCCCTGCAGTGGGATGTGGGAGAGAATCAGAAAAGGAAAATCAAGAAAACTTGTGGGTTTGAGATAAAGACAGTTTAACAGGTTTAAACTGTTTAACAGTTTAACAGGTAAAGCAAAAGCCATGCACACAAGCACATCAAAACAAGGAGTGCATACTACTCCCCGTGAGCAGGCAAGTGTTCAGTCATCTCCAGGAAAGCAGGGCTTTCATGTGTCATGACGACTTGGGAAAACAAACTCCATCATGCTGAACATCCCCCACTTCCTCTGTGTTCCCCCTCCCTTATCTGCTCAACATGACATCATCACAAGTCTATGGGGCCAGATGGGATGCATTCAAAGGAGCTGCAGGAGAGCTCACCAAGCCATTCTCCATCATTTACAGGATCACACAGTAGTCTGAGTTGGAAGGCATGCAGAAGGATCATAAACTCTTTAAGTGAATGGCCCATGTGGGGATTGAACCCATGACCTTGGCATTATTTACTAGCAGCCTTGGCTAACTGGGAAGGTCCCAGGTGACAGGAAGTTAGCAAATGCAACACTCATCTACAAGAAGGGTTGGAAGGAGGATCCAGGGAATTACAGGCCTGTCAGCCTGACCTTAGTGCCAGGGAAGGTCCTGGAGCAGATCATCCTGAATGCCATCACATGGCACACACAGGACAATCAGGGGATCTGGCCCAGCCAGGATGGGTTTGTAAAAGGCAGGTTGACTTGACCAACCGGATCTCCATCTATGGCGGGGTGACCTGACTAGAAGATGAGGGAAAGGCTGAGGATGTTTTCTACCTAGACTTTACTAAAGACTGTGACGTAATTTCTGACAGCATTCTCATGGAGAAACTGGCTACTTGTGGCTTAGACAGGTGCACTCCTCACTTGGTAAAAAAATTGTCTGGATGGCTGGAGCTAGAGAGTGGTAGTGATTGGAGTTACGTCCAGTGGTGCCGGTTACCAGTGGTGTTCCCCAGCACTCAGTGCTTGGGCCAGTTCTGTTAATGTCTTTATCCGTGATCTGTGCAAGGGTATCATCAGTTTGTAGATGACATCAGGCTGGGCAGGAGTATTGATCTTTTGTATTGATCTATTGTAGGAAGGGTCTACAGAGGAATTTGGATAGGCTAGCAAATGGGCCAAGGTCAACAAGATGAAGTGCCAGATCCTTCAGTTGGGTCACAATAACCCCATGCAGTGCTATAGGCTGGGGACAAAGTGGCTGGAAGACAGCCCAGTGGAGAATGACCTGGGGGTGCCGGTTGACAGCGGCTGAACATGAGGCAACAGTGTGCCCAGGTGGCCAAGAAGGCCAATGGCATCCTGGCCTGCATCAGAAATAGTGTGGCCAGCAGGACCAGGTAAGTGACCATCCTGCTGTACTCAGCCCTCATGAAGCCACATCTCAAATCCTGTGTTCAGTTTTGGGCTCCTCACCACGAGAAGGACATTGAGGTCCTGGAGCATGTCCATAGAAGGGCAATGAAACTGGTTTAAGGGGATGAAGCACAAGTTTTATGAGGAGCAGCTGAGGGGCCTAGGGTTGTTTAGCCTGGAAAAAAGAAGGCTCAGAAAGGACATTATTGCTCTACACAGCTGCCTGAAAGGAGGGTGTGGACAGGTGGAGGTCGGTCTCTTGTCCCAGGTAACAAGTGACAGGACAAGAGGAAATGGCCTCAAGTTGCACCAGGGAAGGTTTAGACTGGATATTAGGAAAAATTTCTTCAATAAAAGGTTTTCCAATACTGGAACAGGCTGCCCAGGAAAGTGATAGAATCACCATCCCTGGAGGTATTACAAAGTGTAGATGTGGCACTGAGGGACATGGTTCAATGGTGGATTTGGCAGAGCTGGGTTTACAGTTTGGTTAATGATCTTGAAGGTCTTTTCCAAACTAAATGATAAGATACAGTGTAAGTGCTGCTCAGCAGTAACAAAAACACCTCTGGTATCAACATTGTTTCCAGGACAAATCCAAAATATGATTCCATACTAGCTACTATGAAGAAAATTATTTTAATCCCAGCCGAAACCAATTTTGACACTTCTGGTAGCACACTGAAGTATCACACTATTGTGAATAGTGGTTTTCACAACAAATTTTTGCTATACAAAATATTCCACATAAAAAACCACATTTACAAACAGCAGAGCTTTCATTTCAAAGATACCTTTTCTCTTGATTTCTGAAGCACAAATGGATGGTGGGAAAAATGAAGATCACTCTTGTTAACTTAAAATAATGGTATTCTTAATGAATTTTGACAGTTTTTTGTGCTTGCAGATGGTTTTCAAGCTATAGCAGACAGTTCACTAAGTAAAAATACTTACTCTTTCTACACAGAGAATCTGACATAAGATCTAATGGTTTGGGTTTTTTTCTTGAAAATGTTGGAAACACATTGTAGAAGGGATTACCTTCAGTGTGGGACAAGGAGCTTTAATTAAGTAATTATTGTTGGTCTTTTGTCATTTGGGCCTTTTCCAAAGTAATTTTTACTAGCCAGCAATTAAAAAAATTTAAAAAATCAAATCAATCATGTATTTGATAGTCTCAACTACCTAAAATTCTTCTATACTAAATTCTGAGAAGCACTGCAGACATCATTCATAGCTTTAGAAATATTGATTAGGAGTCTTATTTTATGTGAGACAGTAATGTATGCCATCAGCAATGATCAGGAAGTTAGATGTGATACAATGACTGGTAGCCAGGTTTTCACACACCTACAAGCAATCTATTAGCTAAAACTGAAAAGGGAGGAGGAAAAAAGAATATTAGTATGCATCTATAATTCTGCAGCAGGGTGAAATAAATCACACCAGAGAAGGGAGAGGCACCTGGGCTTGACAAAGAAATTATAAGACCAGAAAAAGGAAGGTCTTAGGTTCCTGTTGTGGCTTAACCCAGCAGGCAGCTGAGCACCACACAGACGTTTGCTCACTCCCCACTATGTGGGATGGGGGAGAGAATTGGTGAAAAAAAATTAAAGTTTGTGGGTTGAGATACAGATATTTTCATGGGACAGAAAAGGAAAATAATAATTATTATAAAAGAATATGCAAAACAAGTGGTGCAGAATCCAACTGCTTACCACTCACTGATCAATGCACAGCCAGTCCCTGAGCAACAGGCTGCCACCCCCAGGGCAATCTCCCCCAGTTTTGTTGCTGACCATGACACTGCATGGAAGGGAAGAACAACTCATTTACTGCTGGCACGAAGGTTTGACTCCCACAGGCATTTTAACACAAAGCAGTGCATCATCTCAGGCTTCTGCCGCTTAGAAGGGTCATCTCCAAATACCTCCACAGGCTCTTTCCTCTAACCTGGGAGCAGAATTAAGGAACAAGCCACAGAAATCAGCTCATCAGGAAGCAATATAAACTAATAGAAACAAACCACAGACATATAAGCTTATAAGGAAGTACATTCTGTTCAGATCATCTGTCTCAAGCCTGGCTGAAAATAAACTGCTTCCTGCAGCTGGTGTTATGAACAAGTGCACTGACAAGTGATAAACCCTGAAAGTTGGTGCTTATAGGGTTACTTAACTGTGTCCAAATCCCTAATTCAAAAGAGGGACTTGAAATCCTACTGCACAAGGCTGCTTCTAACACTAAGTTCATGGAGTCTTCTGCAGTAGAGGTTCCCTTAGTGCTTATAGTCTGTTGGCAGAGTGGATGAAACAGAGAAATGTTTAGTCTCAGTGGACTGCATTTAACCTGATCAATCTGACTCCAGAGTATTGTGTGTCCTGAACCTTCTTCCTACTCTGTATTCACTATCAAACGTCTTAACGTAGCCCATTGTTTCTGGATAAAAAAAGGACTGTACCATTTCACCAAATCACAGAATTGTTTGAGTTGGAAAGGATCTTTAAAGCTCTTGACCTAGTCACCTGTCACCAGATCAGATTGCTCAGCGCTCCAACCAACCTGGCCTTGGATGGTTCCAGGGATGGGGCATCTACCATCTCTCTGTGCAACCTGTTCCAGTGTTCTACCACTCCCATTTATAACAAAAGAGCTGCCTCCCAACACCACTGGTATCACTGAGGGGCACTAGAAGCACTTCTTGGACTCTAAAGACTTCAGAGTATGATTCAAATCTGCAGTTTGTAATAGTCAAGAACTATTACAAGAACATTACCTAGCCAAAGAGAGGAATAATCACCTTGTATTGAGTCTAAGAAGCTGATAATGGAATTGAAATTAAATTACTGCACAATGAAACTTGTGCCTATTTACAGGTTAGAGTTTGGAGTCAGTTGTGCTGCAGCAACACTACAAATCTTAAATTTCAAGCTATACCCTTTAAAAGTTTTCACTTAAATTTTTTATGCTTAGCTTTATAAAAAATTAAAAGAGAGAGAGTTTTCCTGCAATTAAGAAATACTCCATGTACTTTTAGGAGGGACTTTATTTTTTAAAATGTTGGGAGGTAGCATTCTGTAATTGGAGTTGACACTTGGCAAAGTGAACACGCACACTTGACCCTGCCAGGGTGTCCATCATCTTGCACGTGGAGACATCCTTCTACAGCATCTGACTGGCAGGCAGCAGCCCCAGTCAGCTCTTCAGCTTGATGAAATATCTGGGTAGAGCAGCAGAAATAGTCAGAATTTATAGTGCACAACAAAAAACCAGGGGATTTGTGAAAAGGAAGTGAAAAAGGAGTAATTTCTGATTTTCTTCAAATTCATAGAGAATATTAATAGCATAAGAGAATTTTGCATGAAAGCAAAAGGGCAGGTGAAGCACAAAGCAAGCACCCTTTCAAACAACAAAGTGACACCTGCCAACTGTCATATAAGGAAAAGGAGTTAATGTCAGATCTTGACAGGCAGGTTTGAGAAATTTGTTACGCTGGAAGTGCTCAAGATTTGGGTTTGGTATATTTTTGGTCTTCACAAGGCCTCTTAGACAGTAGCAGTTGAAGAAATAGAGGGAAAGGGAAGTGCTGTAAATAAGACAAAAAGGGGAAATCAAGTCAATCTAATAAATGTTATGACATGGATATAATGAATATAAATGTAAATCTATCACCCGCAGAAACAAGAAGTTACTCTGGGATTCCTCTTTGAATGATATACCTGGGAGTATCTCAGCTTTTCCCTATCTAGCCAAAACTGTGGTTAGCTAAATCTCTGTGTGCTGGCAGTCTTGGTGTATTTGCTGTCTGGGTCTGGCAGCAGTGCTCTCACAGCCTTGTGCTGATGTCTAAAGCTCAACATTTCTAAGAATCAGAGATTCTTGAATTTATAATCAGAAGTTACTGTCACTTTGGAAAAAATGTTGCCATACAGCTTCAAATTTTTCAGCAGCCAAGTCATCCAAAGAAACCCTGTGTACATCATGTGAGTTCTTCAGTCAGAAGTCTGTGGCCAGGTAGTGACTGAAAAGATTATCTACATTGCTCAATGAAATGCAACCAAGGCTTTTAGTGCTACTTTGTACTCTAAGAATTTCTTGATTGCAGCAACTGTACAGTAGTTAATATTAACAAAGGTATTGATATACAACTGCCTGCACCTAGTTAGAACTAACACTGTGCAAATCCTATAAATTATAACGAGTTACATTTTTGTTCATTAAAACTCCATGTAAATAAAAAAAAAAAAATCACTTGTTCACATCCCAGTTTTAGTGTGGTTAATAAAATGAAATACTAGCTTGCAGCAGAAGAGACAGCACCATGCCAATGTTTGCAAAACTGTTATTTGGCAAAGTAAATCATTTATTGCAATAACACATGCTCAACATTTTTGTCTACACATACATATCCAAAAATTGAAGAAAAGAATGTGCAGTGTCACATTCGTCTTACGAACAGTTTAAAATATTACACAAAGAGAAAAGTAAAATTCTATTAAATGCCGACTGAGACTTATCTGAGATTCTGAAATTCCCACACCAGTTTACTCTTTGGTAATTTTAGTACCAAAGAGTACTTTGGTAATAACAAAATACGAACTTGGGTTCCTTACAGCAGGAAAGATTTAACATGTTTCAAGAGTCAGAGACAACTTCATGGTAGTAATAGATAAAGCCAGCCCCTCTCTTCATTTCACATGCTTTCTCTCCCTTTCTCCTCAGGAGAGATAGTTTCTCTTGTCTCAGGAATAGAGAAGAAAATCTCTTTCTTGCTGTAAAAATTTGAAAAGTGAAATTCTTGAAATATGTATTTCTTCAAACAACACTTTGAAAAATTATTAAAAACTCCAAGCCTGTCATTCCAGGTTACATAAACCCTTCTAGGTCTTTGGCTGACAAATGCTCCACCTTCCCTCCAGTATTTATATTTCTTGACATGCATGAGCACTGTATAATAAAACAATTAAGAATACTTTGGCTTACATAGTGCTTCTCAACTGAAGTTTTTAAAACACTTCACAAAGGTTAACAAATAAGGGATTTAAAGCCTCACTACTCCACAGTATAAACCAGCCCTACTATGAGGCAAAAAGAATGGCAGGGGAAAAATTCCAAATTATTTCAAAATATCTTTGATTTAGTTTCCTTGTGCCTTTCTTTGGAGCATATATATATTACTGAACTTTCTTAAGGGCCAGACAGTGTTGTGGTCAATAAGATAATGATTTTTGTTCCTACTCTGTTTTTTAGACAGAAAAGCCGTGACATATGGCTGAGATACCGTAATATGTTACCAAACTGCCTTTGAGTTGATCAGATAGAATGATTTAGACACCACCACGAACACAGACCTGCAGTATAAATATTCCCTTTCTCAGTCCTATACTCTGACCAGTAGATCACACTTATGCTCCCTGAAGCCTAATGCCTTCAGCATTTTCACAGCTGTTGTGTAAAATATGGTAACCAGGACCACTTGTAGCACAGAAAGAAATGAAGTATTGCTACATGTATACCTCGAAGATGTGTATATTACTCTCTTTTATGATAATCTTTCACAACATAGCTAGTGGTGCTTCTTTATATTGTGTATTGAAAGAGGTTACATTTTTAAAGTAGAAAACCAATGCAAAGAAGAAATTTGGAGTGTATTTCATATGACAATTTCTGAAATCAGAAAAACACTCATTCTTTAAATTACCGGTGTTCATTGCTTCATTGTAAAAAAGTGAAAGATTAAGGATATTTGTCAACTTTTATTAAGAATGAAATCTGTTCAAATAACAAGAGACTCAGTTGTCACAGTATTTGTCATAACTATCACACTACATCCTAACAGAATAATGAAAAGCAATCATCTTCAGCTTCCACACATGCAATAGTCATCCCTAAAAGCTTTCCAAATCCCAGTGCAGGTGGTGCCAACAGAAGGGATCAGAAACTGACGAGTGATGCGAGAGAGTACAGAGGAGCTATACTGGCAGACACAGTCAGAGGATTTTGAACAGAGCTTTATCCCCATAATATACAGCTTTGTCCTAAGTTTCCAAGCTCCATACTGCAGCCAGGATAGAGCCACTGATTTAGGAAATGTTGCAGAAAATTTGAACATTGTGAGCAAACTTCTTTCACAGCTCCACTAGTTCTAGAACCGCAACCAGGACTTCAAATCTTGTGTGAGTCTTGGCATTCACGAGCCAACAACATTAATACATTTGTGCTATCACATATGACTTACTAAATTAACATTATGATATTTATTACAGTAAAGTGACTCCGTTCCTCATTCATTGTTTAACAGCAAAGCTATGTCTGAAAAGCATAGGTGGCAAAACTGCACACACAAATTTTATAATAGCTATTGTTGAGCAAGCTACTTAATTTAGGTTTTTTGAGGGAACAACTCTGGTATAATCTGGTTTTCTATTTTTAATGTTATTCCTTCATTTTTACTTTAAAGCACAACTCCGACCACTCTTAACTGTTCTCATTCCTGATGCACAGCTTCCCTTACCTGCAAGCCATTGCCCTTCCTTCAGCATGTGCTCGCTGCACACCCAGAATCTTGCAACTGATTCAAAGTTCCTTTCCTTTAAAGGGATGAAGGACTAGGGACAAGGACACCATCGCTTCCAATGAGAGGTAGTGCAAAACAGAAGGTTTAATTCTTACTCATCAAGGCCCACGTGGCCTAAAGCAGAAAGCAAAACTCAGGCCTGGAAGTGCAAGATCCAAATCTGAAAAGCCTCAATAACATATGTTTCTTTATAGACTAAATGTTTATAAGATTGACAAAATCAGCATTCTACAGCATGCTGCCATGTACTGGGAAAAATAGTTAATAATACAGGAAGACAGAAAGAATTCAGGCAAGGGACAAAGGCCATACATGCAGTACATCCTCCATGTCAGCCTGCTGGCATAGCTGCCAATGCTGTCGTGCTGGAGAACCTGTCCTACTGCATGCTCTAACCCACACATCTTCCCAGATGAAGAGCTAGGTGACCTGGTGACAGGAAGCACCAATTTCTTGGCCTCTTCAAGTGATGTGTATATATAACCTAGAAGAAAGCCTTTTTTTTTTTTGGTAGCCTGAGTTTCTCGCGCACAGCTTGAAGATGTCATTAGCAGTTCCTCTGAACTCATCTGTAATGAATTGTAAAAAATGGTTCAACATTTTTGCATTTCTGTCTGACATTAATTGGGGTTAATTGATGATAATGGTAAGGGTAATTAGTTTTAACAGGCACTAAGTCCCATAACCCAAGCCTCTTATGACAGAAATAGAACAGCAGTCAAAATGTGGCATGAGAAATAACATGGCACCATCCAGTCATCTGCAAATGTAGGGGGGGTGGATATTACATAAGGATTTGTATGCACTTGCATGTGATTGCATGCAAACTACTTTAAAAAAGTGGAATCACGTGCAGTGTGCAGTTATTGCATTTTTGTTATTGACTTTGGCCAAAATACAGCAACCTAATGTTTGCCAACAAACACTCCAGCATCAGGTTGGGAAGTTGAACCACTTTGTCCAGGAAGAAGCAACTCCTTGAACTATTGTTTAAAACTAAACTAGATGAAGGGGTCAGTGCCAAGTTAAATATTTTACTTTTTTTGGAGGTCCCTCCCCTCTCCCCCTCACCATGTTTTATGAAGCATCCCATCTGAGAATAGAAGAGAAAGCTAAGTCAAAAGCAGAAGTTACCATTCTTCACACTAGTACAGGAGCTTGAAATCTCAGGCAGGAGCTGTCACACTAAAAACTGAGATGACAGCATGCAAAAATTAAAATACTCTGTCTCACTTGGTGTTTCCACACACCCCTGCCATTGCCTCTCCCATCAAAGATTTTCTCACTGTAAGCCTGGAACCCCTTGGGTTGGCATCAGGCTGTTTAGGGTTTGCCTCCCTAACAGTGTGCTGGGACCTGTTTCCACACATTATTAAAAGTACTATTTTATTGCAATACTGGGGGGGGTGGGGAGGGGAATCACCAAAATCACTATTAGTCCAGTTTTTACTGCAAGTACAGTAAAGCATGAAAATAGATGAAACTATTAGTCTGTGAAATTCATCAGGGTGTAGAGAAAACCACATATCCTGTTTGGACCTTAAGAGCAGCTTTAATTGTAGAGGCAGCACAGAGCAATCGTTTCATACTAAGGTTAATGAAATCCACATTTTTAATATCACCTTGTTTGAGAAAGCTTGACAAATATTTGAGATTGAGACACAAATATTTGAGAAGACACAGGATTGTCTTCTAAGGTTGAAGGGAAGATGACTGTTCCTAGGACTACAGCATAACAGTAACGTTTGAGATTCTTGGCTAGACTGATGGAAGGTGTAGTCAGTGACACAAGGAAAGTTTATGGTTCGATGGCATAAAAGCCTGATCTTAAATTTTCCTAAAGTCTTTAAAACAGATATTAAAATAATAATGCAGCCAGCAAGCACTTGTAATCCCACTGAGCTCAATTACTTCTGAATGTGCTCAGCACTTTTGAACACTAAGCTATTTATTTACTTGTCTACATGGCTGTACAGACACACATTTCTGTATCTTGTTGTAGATAAACAAACACAGGGTTTAATCTTTCCACTGTCTTACGCTAAAATGCTATTATAAGTCGTTTAAAAGGAAAGAGCCTCCTTCATTTCTGTTTTCATGGGAATAATCTGCATTTCAAACACCAACAGCAAGACAAACCAGAGACAATATTTTACCATTTCAGTGTCACCCACTTGAGCCTGGAGCATGAAAGCTGGATAGCCACTTCACGTGGTTACAGAGCCAACATGAGGGAAAGGTGATTGTAAGTCCAGTTTAGCCTTGAGACTGAGAAATGAGGTGCTATTAGCAAGGCTCCCTATCTCTCACCCATTTTCCCCAAACAGCTTTCAATCTACTGATAACTGCACATAACTGTGTTGAATTGTTATGCAGGTATGTTATACCCCTGCCCTACTTACAGGAACATGGGATTCAATATAAGGATTTTTAAGTGTTTTGTGAATGCTGGCACTATGAACATCATTGCAATTGCCCTGTAAGAGGAATTGGACATCACAACCACATAACACATTTCAAAGTCATCAGGGAACTTTTTGGGAGGCCTGGGTATACTGTCAATTGTATAGGTTCATCTAATATACTGTAAATCAATAGGTCATAAGACCAAAAGTAACTGGCTATAATCCTGTAACCACACTGTGCAATGCATGTTAGAGGAATCCCCTGAATTAATTTATGTCTAAGTAATGTTTTGGTGGAAAAGAAAGGCTACACAATCTTGATACACCAATTTCCAGTTATGTGAAATCTAAAAAAATCTCTGGCAAGTTGCTCCAATTTCCAGTGACCTCATGGCTAAAAATTAAAGAACATATCAGCTTTATCATAATAGACTATAATCAAATATTATCACTGTTTTCCAAGATACACACAGTAATGTTAATATTCCTAATTTAAAAGATACAATTTATATATATATATATATATCTAAAACATCATTTCCAATGAAAACATCATAAACACTAAGCTCTGTTAAAAACTGTGAGATGATATTCAGGTAAATTCCCTACATAGCTTAGTGTCATTTATGCTGTAGGCAAGGCCTTTAGCATTATTCTTATGAAAAACCAGACATAAGCAATCAGAATCCTTAGAAAATGTCATCTTGATGCTGCCTCTGTTATCATTCTATCTAGCATAGCATTCATCTTTCAACCCACTTTAGAGGCTACTTTGTAAGAAATATTTTCCAGAAATTTTGTGGGTAGAAGATAATATACAATAGTGACTCTATTAATATTTATAATTCCAGGAAACTCGTGACAGAAGAGGTTTCCAAATTAAGCCAAATGTCTCCTTGAACATGCTTCAAGAACATCAGCAGAAATGCTTATATGAACCCTTGCCAGTGGCACAGTCGTGAACCTCCAGGCCTAGATTGAAGAGAATGGGCCCTTTTAACATATTTAGGAACATAAAGTGTTGTGGCAAGTTTAAAACCAAAAGCCCTTTCTCCTTGCTATATGAATAAAGTCTTTCCTTTTGCTACTTATTTCTGGTTTTCAGTCTGGGGAAGAACATCCCTGCAGCCTTTGATTTCAGTGTTTTTCTGAGCCTTCAGGAGCTGGAGGATTTAATTTTTATCACCAGCTCCCAAACAGTGCCCGGCAGGATGCATCTGCAGTGACAAGCTCTCTAGCAGAAAAACCTGCAGCACCCAAATTGTTCTTTGTACCTCCACTTTTGAGGGCCAGCTTTAATATTAAAATAGAGTGCCACTTAAAAACTACATTAAAGAAGCTAATTTCCTCTGGGAATAGTTCAGGTCTACAGGTGTTCTTAAAAGGAATTCTTGATGCATTTTTGCTCAATGCCTCCCCTTAGAAGGTTTTATTCCAGAAGCCTAGTATTTCTTCATCTGCTGTGACTCTGTGAGGGTAAGACAGACTGCTAAGGTGGGCTGGGTGGGGAAAGGCAACGAGATAAGAGTTCAAGTTCCCTGATTTTGATGAGATGAGCATTCACTATGCAGAGAAGGATGCAAAGAAACTGAAAACATTTATTATGCACTATTTCATCTGTAAGTTGATTAAACAATTTCCAGGGAAGCAGTTTCCTACTGAAAAATGCCAAGTCAATGAAATTTAAATGGGTGTCAGGTAGTTCTATTATAATATGCTGACAAAAATTTATCACACCGTCTTGATACAGTTGAAACAGTTTGTTTTTAGACACACAAAAGCCAAATGTGCACTTACTCACAAGATAAATCCTGCCATTTCTTAAAAAACCGAAAACAAAACAAACAAACAAACAAACAAAACCAAAACCAGAAAAAAACATTCTGTTCTTTGGCTAACTCGGTTTAGTGTATCTCCATAAATACATCACAGGCTTTTTTGGTATGCAAATAATCTCTCCTTGCTCCCTTCCTTATCCAATTCTTCATAATCCCAGTTGGTTCTTTTTCAAGAATATTCATTAGTCAAATGTTTTTTGCTAAATCTCATCCTGCCTAGCCTAAAGGTTTCTGATTGTGCTTTCTGTGACAGTTATCCTCTCTTTTGCCTTTGAAACGTTCCATGAATGGTTCTTAACAAACAATTCTGTTGATAAAGTACAAGAAAAAGAAATCAAAGTGTCTCTCAGCAGTGGTACCTCTGCAGGGCAAACAGGAATAAAGCACAGTGAAAATGTATTTGTGTCACTCAAATTAGCAGTGAAAGTGCTCTGCAAGAGAGATGGTGAGAAAAGCCACCAGTTTAACGTAGACTCATTTCAGAGAAGCACTATGCTTCAGGAGAAATAACTATCCCACTAGAAGTGGGTTTTGAGATCTAAATTACTGTCTTCTGGCTCATGAAAGTTACTCTTATACTAATAGATTGCAATTTTTTAAGAACAGGTAGAAGTACAGGAAAAAAGTGGAAATGTGGATAAACAACTTCTCTGAATAGAGTTTGCATTGATACTAAATAATGTAAAGCCAAGTATTTCTGGAGTTCATAGGTGCCTTTTTGAAAAGCATAATCAATATGAGGAAAAATTTAGGGCCATTATCTTTGAGATCCCTGAGTGGCCCCAGCATCTTATTTGGTATAAAAATTTGAATTCTGTCTTAAAAACAATAGATTAAAGAGGAAGAAACAGCCCAATTGATCATCCTAGAAGAAGTGAAACAGGGTAATCTGAGTTTTTTAGCAAGCAGCTCACCTCTTCATGTTGTTTAAAATCAGTAAGGAATGCTTCATTTCATTACCAGCCTTACCACCTCAGTCCTGGGACATCTGGACAGGTGTGTTGTAACAAGCATGCTGAAAAGATTAACTCGAGCGATTCTAACCAATATTGTTTCATATATAATCTATCTTTATATAGCATTAAACTAGTAAAATAGAAGAACTGAATTATATTCACACACACTCTGAACCACTCTGGTTAGTCTTCAGGTTTTAATATTGTGCGATTTAACACATCTGATACCATCGACATATCACTGTTGTGCTACAGAAAAAGACAATACACAGGCAGTATTTTAACTGGCTCTGATATCAAGCCTAGGTTGTAAACTGGGTACACCACAAGTTCCATAGAGAAAAAAAAAGTCACTAGTTTGATGCTGAGCTAATGCTTAAGAAGCAGACTGTATCACTGGTAAGCAGTAAGGCCTGTTTTGTTCAGGATCTTCATCAGCAGATTTGATAGCAAGAGCACATCCTCTGCAGATGTCTAAGGAGGTTCAGTCCAAAAAATCTGATTAACTTGGGGACTGAGCTGTGGGAGACCAAAACGTTAAAGATTAATGGCTCAAACAATCGGCCATTTACAAAAGCAGTGGGTGCTTTGCTGATGATGTGCAAGGAAACAGCCCAGGTGCAGAGGGCAGGAGCACTACAGGATGGCCGTGACAAAGAAACGTTTTTTTAGCAATAAGCTGAGTTTTGAGGCAGATGAGCAAAGAGGCCAATAAGAAGCAGATTCTGTGAGGTGGGATTGTGCTTTTTATCTTGACAATGTCCTCCCCTACACAACGGGCTCAGATGTCAAAACTCTTCCTCCTGTTTACACACAACCCTGAGGGTGTTCATCCCTTCTAATTGGCTTAACTACACTAACATGAGAGCTGTCATGTTTTAGAAGGTGTCATACACCATCAAAGACCCCCAGAGTGCCCCCAGACTCATTTCTGGGGCCTTCCACCAGAGGACTGTTCATGATCCCCAGTGCTGCATCAGTGTTAAACTCACCTCTAGGGAAGATACCTGGGTGCTCCCACATAGCCTGAGTATATATTAACCTATTAACCCACTGAACTTTTCTCATCCTTTTTTTCTTTCTTTTTGTCTCTTTCATCTCCTAGATGCTTCTTCTTGAAATATAATGTAAGACAGACTAAAAAATTCCAGTCAATGCCTTAATAAGTGCCTTGTAGTGTCTGGATAAATTGAAGTTTGCTAAGTTAAAGTTTGTGAAGTACCTTACTTTGGATGTTATTTTAAAATTTGCCAAGTACATTATTCTATCTTAATTTTCTAAAGTTTGCAAGTAAAAGTTTGTTGTTGAACCTCCTGAGAATTTTGGTTTTTCTTCTGTGCATCACCCAGAGAGAATCAAATAACCTTCCCCTAAACCCGCTGAGCATATCGGGGCATAACGTGAGCCAACACATGCCTCAAGAAGCTCAGCAAAAAGCCCAAAGAATTACACTGGGGATCAGGTGATCTGATCTGTCAGCACAGCTGGAAGAGAGCTGGGTGAGGAGCAGACCTGCTAAAATGGCCCAGGGTATTTCAGTCACCATTAGGTCAAACATGAACCAACTCCGTGCTGTCCCTACCAATGCAGGAAACTGGTGCTGGACTGCATGAAGTGGAGCTTTCTTCTTTGCCGTGGAGACTGCAATTGGAATTTTATGCCCTGGTTTCAGCCTCCCTGTCAAGAAACGATACTGAGGAACTAAAAAAGGTACCCTAGATTGCTGTCAGGATGTCTGTGGCCTAGAGCTGCTCCTCAGACGCTGTGTATTAAAACACACAGCTTAGTTTGATGAAGAGTTAATTGACTAAGGTTGACTAAGGTTAATTTTCTAGTAGCCTACAACTGCATGAAGGAGATAAAAGACAATAGAACCAACCTCTTCCCAGCAATAGCAGAAGTGTATAAAATAAGGGGAAGTGGCCAAGACCTTCAGTTTGAGAGGTCCAAGTGGCAACAGGAAAAAATTCTTCATAAGGAGAATAGCACAGCACTGGAATGAGTTAATTTTTGGGATGGAGATGACTTTTGAAGGATTTTCTTACTTGGCTAGAGAAAATCATTGCTACAATATGTGGAGACACATGCTCTGAAGTGGTTGAAGTAGATGGTGCCTTGGCAGTGGTTGAAGCAGACAGCCTGCAGAGGTCCATAACAATCAGCACTTCTATGGCTGTGCCATCAGTTGCTGATGGTCTGTCTGCAGCTCTTGTCAAGGACACAGGGCTGCCCTAACCCAGTTCTCCTCCCTCTTTTCCAGCTGAAAGAACTGTCATAACAGACAACTCTTCTTTCATCTCTCAAGACTGATCTTATTTTTCCAACACTAACACCAACCTACTTTGGGAGCATGTGAGGCAACACTTACGGAGTGCCTCAAAGCAATCCTTGAAAACCTCCCAGTCAGCAAAACAACTGCACATCTATTTCTGCCACCTTCATTAATACGCTCTAGATTTAGTGAATTCTTGCTGATTTTAATAGGAGTGTTCATTGTAGATCTAGGGTAATAAGAAGGCCTTAATGTAGATGGCCTCTATTTCCACCTACAGCAAGAGTGAATGAAGGTTTTCACATATGTAACATTTAAATGTCATAGTAAAGACTGCTTCAGAAACACTTATGTTCGAATAAAATTTGAAAGCGTCTTTAGTTCTGTTCAGCTTTAATTTTCCCATTTCCCTAGGGGATTCTTAGTGGTCATAAAAATGTTCGAGAAAACTTTGTTTCTTTTAAAGTTTCAGACTTCTCAAGTGTGCTTTTTGGACACTTGGCTAGGGAACAAGTTTCCATAATAAGAAAGAAAAGGGGGATTAATGCACACTAAAGAGAAAATTTCTCTTCAAAATATAAAATAATTTCTATTTTTGAAGTTTTCATTTCTTTCTCTTAGGGCTGACATCAAAATACAGGACTGGACTTAACACAGATGTTTCAGTTGATCCATCCGGAAGTATTCTTTGTGGATGGAAATTTTATGCAGTGTCTCTTGTTACCAACATGAGGTGAGGATGTCATTCAATTTGAAAGTTATCCTCACACAAGAAAATCCTACTCCATTCCACTTCAAAATTTCAAGCTCGTGCTTGAAATCATGAAGAAGGCAACATTTATGCAAGGCAATACATAATTGAAAATTTTTAAGAAATATAAAGGATTTACCATAAGCTCTTTTTTTCCTGTATTAATTTTTATTTTTCATTACATGGGTTGTTCTCATTTATCTGATCAGAAGTGGAACAATAAAGTGTAAGCAATGCCAATACTCCTTTTTCTTCCTGTTTTCAGAACTGACCTTGCTCCTTTGAGGTTTGAGAAACTGACAGCCTTATGTCCTATCAGCCATGTGTCTGCAAGATTTTACCATACAGTGCTCCAAACCAAAATGGGGAAAAAAAATCCAGTTAGTCACTGTGCTTAAGCTGAGAAGTACATCTCTGCTTGCTGGGGTTTAACCCCAGCCAGACACCATGCCCTGCACACCCGCTTGCTCATTCTCCCACCAGCAGGTCTAGGGAGAGCATAGGAAAAGGTAGAAAACACATGGATTGAGATAAAGACAGTTTAATAGGGAAAGCAAAAGGCGTGCACACAAAGCAAAGCAAAACAAGGGATAAATTCACTGCTTTCCATGGGCAGACACATGTTCAGCCATCTCCAGGAGAGCAGGGCCCCATTATGCATATCAGTGACTTGGGAAGACAAACTCCATCACTCCAAATGTCTCCCCCTTCCTCCTTCTTCCCCCCAGCTTTATATATTGAGCATGATATCATATGGCTTGGAATATCCTTTTGGTCAGTTTGGGTCACCTATCCTGCCTGTGTCTCCTTCCAGTCTCCTATTCACCCCAACTTCCTCCCCAGTGTGGCAGTATGGAAAACCAAAAAGGCCTTGACTCTGTGTAAGCCCTGCTTAGCAATAACAAAAACATCTCTGTATTATCAGCCCCGTGTCCAATACAAATCCATAACATAACTTAAATTTACATTTAAAATCAGTTGACCTTAGTTTCATGAGAAAACTAGGGGATTTTTCCACAAAAATAAAGATAATTTTAATGAACTAGACATCAGCTCATCTGGTACAGTTCCTCAATTATTGAAAGTTTGAACACTTACTGTGTTCTATTCTTTTTCTACTCTCCTTGAAAAAATTATATGATTGGAAAACGCTATGCTTTTTCATTAAATATATCCTGAGAAGGGAAAGCAGGACCGCGAAGTGTGCCAACAGAGTAATTTGCCTCTTTTTTTGAATTCCACTTGCTTCCATGAAAGTGGAATTCTACTTTCCTATTAAAAAAGTCTAAATAATTACTTGCCCTGCTTTCAAAAGATATAACGAAGTCAAAGAATTACAGCCACAAAGCATTCCTTTGCCCTCTGTAACATCTCTCAGTTCACTACGGCAAGTATCAAATGGACCCACAATGTCTGATGTTCAGCATCTGCTCTGGGCAGGGGAATTCAGAGTGTGGCATGCTGCTACCATGCAGAAGCAGGGAGGAACATTTGATCCAGCATTATTTCAGTTCTGCAACTACCTTCTGCTAAGCTTTGTGTCTGTATGATAAAGGTGTTTTAATCTGTTTTTTATTCCTTTGTTTCTTGTTTTATTTTTAAGCTATTTAAGAGAAAACTATTTGAAGTATAAAGGCCAGCTGCTACTAGTACTATTTACTAGTTAGGACAGTATTTCAAATGCCTGTTGTATTCCTTTAGCTGTGATCGCAATACTTTGTGGAGTCTCAGTTGCTGCAGCACCAGTCCATAATTATGATGTTCAATCAATATTATCGACTTAAAAAAGAAGTAGCTTTTCTTCTGTTCCTTATCTTGTAATCAGAGTAATGTTCAATTTGTATATACAGATGTGCTCTTGGCATTTGTGAGGCTTTTCTTCTTCCTTTCAGTACTGCATACCAGATCATCACAGCATCATTCCAGTTTCATTCAAGGTGCAAAAATGCCTACCTCATTAGGAAAAAAAAAATAATCCCAACCAAAAAACCCAACACCACCAACAAAAAAAATGCCAAACAAACAAACAAACAAAACACCCAATAAACTGAGTCAACAGAAAAAGCAGTATATATCAAAGCTCAGCTGGGAACTGCACAAAACAGCTTTCAGGCCCTGTGATACTTTGGGGCCAGATGTCTTGAGGAGTGCAGACTTCAGGGATCAATGGGTAAAATACATATACCTGCTCTTTGCCATATTCGTCTCACTACTCTGAAAAAGTATATCTTCTTCCAGAGCAGATTTGTATCTCCCCATGGGCAAAACACAAAAACACACTCCCATTATACCTCAGAAAGCCATGCTCCTCCTTTCCTGTCACCCACAGGTCCCTCAGCTCACTCCGCTCCTGTTGTAAGTCTTATACCAGTGAAGGTGCTGTCCAGATCCAGAGATTGCTTCCCCCACTTTCTTTAACTAGAAGTTTTATTTACTGTATATATCCAGCTGAACATCAGAGCACTCTGTACGTGATCAGAGGGGCCACCACTGTAACCAGGAAGGGAAGGCAAAAGCTTCTACCTTCACTTGGGTAGGAAAGAAGTAATTCAGTGAGCCATGGACTGAGCCTCTCTCCCTTCTGCCCAGCTAGGTTACGGATTCCTTTTGTCTCCACAGTAAATTCACACCTTAAACTACCCATTGTGAAATGGTACTTGAGATTCTAGTATAATACCTATTAGTCTGTTATTGATTCATAGGTAGCATATCATAGTTAGGAAAACCAGGAAAGGGAGGCGATTCGAGAAGGAAACACCAAAGGACAAGGATCAGGAGTTGTGCACCAAAGTTGTGAATTCAGCTAAGAGTTTAGTCCAGTTTGACTAAAGATCAAGTGAAATATGACTTTATGAAAAGAAATATGGCTTTGCTGAAGAAACTTTTTGTCATCAATTATATAAATGCTCCTCTGTCATACAGATTCTTGCTGGGTAAACATTACAAGGATGGCACTTATTTCTTTATCCTTGTAATCATCTGTGTTCTCATAAATCCAGAATGCTGTCATAAAGGAAGGATTTTAATACTGATGCAAACACAATTGGATGTGAAGATTATGAAGCAAAGTTCCCACATACATGGATTACACTTTCTCATGGAACAGAAGGTAGCTGCTTTTGAAACCCTGAAATAACTAGGCACATTCCACTGCAGCTTGGAGTTTTAAGTAATGAGGAAAATCTGTAATACTGCCCCTAACTAAAGGGTAATACAGGACTCTTCACATAAATGGGACTTTTGTGTAGGCAATTGAATGGATAGAATATTTAGGGGTTGGAATATAAAGAAACCTGAATAAGAGAGTCAGATTTATTTTAGAAACATGGGTAAGTATAAAAATGGATATAGGCAGATGGAAGACAGAAAATCTCTCTAGGGAAAGGGTAATACTGTTAAGATAAATATTCTAAACTACTCTATATTTTTAGCTCCTTTGCAGTACATGCATCATATCATTTCCATGTTTACTCTCAAACTTAAGTTCTTTCAAAAGAGATTTCAAGATACAACATTACCAAAAGTATGTTCTATCTCAGAAAATGAATAGGGACTTCTTCATTTGTATCAGAAGGATTCCTTGCAATGCTTGCAATCTAGGGAGGACAGCACCATGACAGAATAAAAAGGACAGGTAAAATAACTAAAGAACTAAGTAAAAGAAAAATAAGTGGATTTTTTTTTTCTGTTCTCTTCACTGTGTGAGGCATCTAACCATTAAAAAAAATAGTCAGCAAGTAGAAAAGGTAATCAATAGCAACGGTGCAAGGTATTAAAATTTGCTGGTATTGTTATTTTGAGTAAGTTTTAGTAATGCTGGTAAGAACTTCTCCATTTTAAATTCAGCTACTCTAGGCATTGTCTGTAAGAATGTAAAAGCCTTTTAAAAACAGAGAGTAAGAGTCCTAACTGTTTGGGAGGTGATGGGAAATGCAGCTCCTAACTGAAAGCCGGGAGACAACAGGTCTGCAGAAATGCCTAAACGGTGACTCTTGATAAAATTTAGTCCTTGTTTTTCAGAGGCACCAAATTCTTCCCCCACCCCATCCCACTCGGTGTTTCTCCATTGGAGCTTTTAGCAAGTTCTCCAAATGTTGCATCCGGCCCTGCTGGGAACAACTAATGCAAGCAGAGCCTCTGGCATGCCCTTCTGAGCAGAGCCTCTGGCAGGTCTGTCTGAGTATAGTTTGTCTGTAATCTGTGTAAGCAGGTTTTCCTTCTTTTCCTGATTCTTTGTGGTGGAATAGGAAAAGTTTGGTGGAAACCTGACAGCTGATATCCATGACATTCCCAACCAGAGGTTTTGGATTCTGCTCCTGAATTCCACAGATCTTTGTCTTTCCTAATGTGCTTCCAGTGAACAGAAATTCTGTTCAAAGTCATTCCAAATGTAGAGATGTGCCTAAAGGTAAATTTGGCCTTAAATGCTTTCTCATCTGGGGAAGGCAAATAGAAGCAGCATGGCAATGCAAAGGCTTCTCTGATGAAGTCAAAGCCCACAGGAAACAGTGATTTTGATCTGTAAGAACAGAATCCATGTATTCTTCCAGCTGTGTTTGTGAGGAATTACTCCTGATTTATACCTGCAAATAATTTTAAAGCACATTCCAAACCAGATATACAAACTGCAGACCCACTTCATTCACCACTGTCTTACTCTGTTTTGACATCTGTATCTACCTTCACCAAGAGACTAAGGTGAGCACAGTGAGCAAATACACTAATTAAGCTTTGGGATGCTGACTTTGCTTTCCCCCCTCATTTGCGGTTTTCTTAGAGAAAAAAAGACCGATGAAGTCTGAGATCATCCAGCTCCTTAAAATCTGAAGGGGTTCAAAAGAGAAGAACCTGCTTCGGTCTGCCTATATTTTGAGTTTCAGTTTTGTTTTGCTCATAATATGAGAAAATAAGTTCCTGAACAGGCAAGTACAGATTTTTTTTCCACTATTTCTAATGTTGTCCATATCCTTTCTACCCTATTCATCTTTCACAGTCAAAGAAATAATCTGCTATCCCTGATCGCCTTGTATTTTAAAATTGGGTTATAGTTTATAGTCTGGTTTTATAAAACACTACTTTTTACATCTTTGGTAATGCAATTCTTTCCACCTTCTCAGTAACTCCAGAGTTGAGTGAACCATGGAGCAAATAGAATTGTGATCACCCAAATTTGTTACTGCCCATCTGGAGAAATAGTTATCATAAGCAGCCACTGAAAAATCACACTTCATTAAGTACATGTATAATGCACTAAAGAAGATTATATAAACATGCACATTTACTAAGAGAATTAAAAATCCTCAGAGGAAATGCCTACAAAGAGAGCCAAAATCATCACCTTCATCACAATAAAATTGTGCCTAAAACTGGCAGCAATGTGTTAATCAAAAATCACGTGCTGCACAGAGCAAAAAGCACATGAAGCCTGTATTATCCAAATCACCACAGGATAAAATGCAGTTAATTGCCTATTCTGTCCTTTGATAAACATATTTCTACTGCACTCCAGGGTGGAACTTGCCCTTGTCCTGTCAGTCAGAGCTTTACAAAAGCATTGTGCTTGCACCTTAGATTTCAGCAAGACAAGCTCAGAGTGAACCTGCTGACCTAGCATTTATGCCCAAGGTAAAGAAAAACAGACAGACTTCATATTCACAAAGCCACTGTCCAAAGGTGTTCAGATCTTTCTACTGCTCTTAATTTCCTGCTGAGGAAAAGCAGTCATTTCATTGAAGCCTTAGGAAAACACAAGGTGTATTTTGTCTGAGATGTCATTACGATACATATGATTAAGTTATTTACCTGGCCACCTGAATTTAAGACAAAAATCATAAGGTAGCTGCATTGACTTGTGATTAGCAAAGTATTATAAACATATTTATTTATACTAAAAAAAGGGCACGCCTTTGGGAGAGAAATCATTCTTGAGTTTAGTTACTCTTATTTATACTAATATACGCACATTTGAAGAGTTTATGTGGAATTTAAAGATAAATTGCAGATGCTGGAAATAACTTACTTTGCCTGTCCTGCAGCATTACCATTTGTTTATAATTTCAAAGTTCACAAAGTAATGGCT
Organism: Corvus kubaryi; assembly: GCF_017639235.1. Classification (NCBI taxonomy): domain Eukaryota; kingdom Metazoa; phylum Chordata; class Aves; order Passeriformes; family Corvidae; genus Corvus; species Corvus kubaryi. The sequence goes on from NW_024582056.1 coordinate 17,049,429, forward strand.
TCATTATCCGTTCATCTAATTTCACAGTGAAATGACAATTCCTAGCTGCTGAGGTCATGGCCCATCAAAAATTATACTGTCTCTAATTTTATATCCTATCTCTGGTAGATCTTAATTTGCTTATCTCAGTTCTCATGTATCGACTAAATTGCTGAATTCTATTAAAATCTCTACCAGCTGTCTAAGATTTAAGACTGAACTACTGAATTGAGACTTATTGAATTAAGATGTTATTGCCAATGTGAGCCAGTAAAACAATGATTAAAATATACAAGATTAATGTGCTTTTTAGTTTCCTGTGTACCATTTGAATTTGTCCTGAATGTGGCTTTGTACACTGTACATATGATATCCTATCATTCGAGTTAGTATGGAAAAATCATGTCTCTAGATGTTTTTCCTTCACACAGTTACTGACCTTGGCTGCAAGAGCTGTGAGAAACAGAGGTAATATTAAAATTATTGTGCATATTTTCATGGGTGGACAGTGCAGTATTTTTCAAGTTATATTCTCCCGTATAATGCTTCAAACTGAACCTTCTGAAATGCTATTCTGCAGTGTGTACTGAAGACCATTCCCTCTGAAGAGTTATACTTAGCACAGTATTTAACTTCCTGCTCTAATCTCCAAGTGTGCTCATGTTCCCTACATGAAGAGAATGGCAGATACTCTGGTGACTGGTCAATCTCGGATCCACATTTTCTAATTTGGCCACTGCTGCCATATTTCTGTTACTAGAGGAGAGAAGGAGCTTGCACAAGCAGTAAATGTGGTATTTAATAAAACCCAGTTAACTATTCATTGCTTGGGTCTGGCAGGTCATGGGAAAATGTGACATCTTCACATCTTTCTTCATCCTCCTGCATCCTCGCTGAGTGTGACTGTGGACCCTTCCTAGAAGTATTATCTTACTCTGCTGCTTTATTGCACTGCTAAGAGCTACACTAATCTACTTCTCTTTCCACAAAATTCTGGTTTCTGACAGCAGCTGCATTTCCACCACCGCTGGGTTACCCTCAGTTAAGAGGACTATCAGCATAAGTTAAGAGGCAGTGATATTTGCTGCTTCTTTACAACCCACAAATCTCTAAATTTGCAAACAAATGTGTAGCAGCTAGATTTGTGTTCTCGTGTCTGTTGACCAGCACCTCTGCTTCACTACTTCATCACAGCAAAACTAAAGTTAAAGCACATGTCTGAAAGATCATTTCCATTCTGAAGAGCAGGTTCCCAAGGTGACATGCAGCCTTATTTTCTACTAGGGCACAAAGGTAGCCTCTAAATGAAAGATGTAATAGAGAAAACAGATTTTCAAAGTATGCCCAGAAAGACTGATTCTTCACTGGAAGAAAGATTTAACTTCTCATTACCATTTTTCTTACATGGCAGAAATACACTCAAAGTCAAAGAATTCTGTAGCATTCATCACCAAAGGGGAAAAAAAAAGACAAAATATGCTTACCAGCACCTCCCACAGTGCTGCTACCTGTGTATGCATGAAACTCAGGAGATGATTAATCACAGGGCTCAAAGATCAGGTTATCATAAGCTTTTTTAGATATCCTTGGTACTTCATCATCAGCTTGGTATGGTTCAGCAGAGAGGGAAGTCGGCATCAGAAAACACACCCTGAGGTCACTTGCCTCTTATTGGCAGAGGTAGAACTTTGATTGCTTTTGTTCTTGCAAGTCATTTGGTAGTTTGTTCAAAGTCTAGTAGTGCATCACTTTCTGTCTGTGACTTCACTTGTGTGCATCTAGTGATAGCCTCAGAAGTATCCTGTTATGATGCTTCCCACTGGACTATTTTAAGAAAGTGAGGAGATCTTGCTACATGTTGACTTGGGTGACCAGGAGGGAAGGGAGGGAAAAATCATAGATCAGTTAAATATACTGCATATATATTCCAGCATACTGTATTGCTTATGCTCTGCTATGTTGTCCCTCCAACTCATATCGGGATGTTTGAAGGCCCCCATAAGGACCTGGGCTTGTGAATATGAAGCTGCTCCCATTTGTCTATGGAGGGCTTCATCTGCTCTGTCTTCCTGGTCAGGTGGCCTGTAGCAGACCCCACTTCAGTCCTGACCCATAAGCTCTCAGTTGGCTCCTCATCCATCCCCAGGTGGAGTTCCATACACACCAGATGGTCATCGACATTGACATAGAGGGTGAAACCCCCTCCTCATCTTCCTTGATTGTCCTTTCTGAAGAGCCTTTATCCATCCATTCCAACACTCCAGTTATAAGGGCGATCCCACCACATCTCCATGATGCCAACAACTTCATAGCCCTGCAGGCATGTGCATGTCTCTAACAACTGCTCTTTATTTCCCATGCTGGGTGTGTTTGCTTTCATGAACACCAACTTCCAGGGGCAGCTACCAAGAGACTCATTCCATACAAGTATTTAATTAAAACTGAGTGTATATTGAGTGAGTGTATATTGACCAGAAAATAATTTCTTTTTTGCTTCAAATGGACCATGAACAAGTAATCATTTCTATTAGCAAATTCCTTAATGGAAAGCACTTGCCAACTAGTTTGGACATACCATGTCTGATGTCAAACTGTTCCATTTTGTCTGCTTGCTGTTTATGGTTCATAACTAGTCCTAAGTTACCAGACAGTATTTCTGATTAAATATTTATATATTTATATTTTAAATATATTTAAACAAAAGATATAAAAAGATATAAAACAAAAGACAAAACAATAAATAGCAAATACTGAATTAATGAGTAACACCACATTTCTGGTAAGAACTGTTTCATGAAAAATCACCTACACTAAGGAATCGTGAATCGTCCAGAACTCATGAACACTTTCAAAAGTATCTGGCAGTTGTTACAAACAACTAATAATACAGCTAAAGCCAGCTGCAGAATGAAGGAAGCCTATTTATTCAGATTGTATTGATGAACCTACATTAATTCAGTATTTATTGTCCCATAAGGATCTTCCTCCTCACTGCTACAAAAAGTTTTGGAGTGTCTTCTTTACTCTCATTTGGGCCCCAGACAATTACAAATAAACACGATGTAATGCCTAGCATAACACAGTTATTCAGAATCTGCTTTTAGACATGAATAATGTTTTACAGGGCTCCCCAGAAACATGCAATATCTTTATTGAGGTGTTGAGTCTGTTCAGCAGCTGCCTCAGCAACCTGCTAGTTACCATTTAAATCATGCGCTATTTACACCAAGGGCCATGGCTTGCAGGCTGATGAAAACACTTTTGATTGTGCTGGGAACTTAAAAGCACAGGCATGCAACTTCAGTACATGTTGTCTTCCCCCTACTCCCTTTCACAACATCTGGTTGTTATTTTGCTCTCACAATTAATAGATTTCGAGAAGAAACTGCATGTTCTTATAGAGATTTTTTTTTTTGCTTTCTCCAAAATTTTCCTACTTTTGACAACATAGATTTTTCTGCCCTGAAATTTTGCTTTGAAAAACAGTGGTCAAAAGAACACAAAAAAAACCTAAGAAAACCCATACTGAGTTAGATGAAAGGTCTAGGTAGCCTAGCACCAGCCTCCAGTCATATGCTAATAACTCATGCCTAAGGAAGAATTAAGGGAGGCACATAGCAACAATGACCCACCATCCTCCTCTAATCTCAGGTGCTAACTGCTTTGAGGGCTTCCTGAAGCGGAGATGGTGCCTTAAATATTTAATAACCTTAATTAGTGTTTCATCCAGCAACATGCCCAATTCCTTTTCAAACTTCCAGGACTTTACTGTCTGTTGCACTCTGTGGCAAGCTCACCCACAGGCTTCGCCATGGGGCAGATCTTTGGTATTAACCTGGTCCATGCTGATTTTATTTGATGCCCTGTAGTCCTTGCATACACAAAACTTTTATTCCTGTAAATACATACATACATATATCTATATCTATATCGATACCTATATCATATATCTATATCTATATCTGATGAAAATTTATGTTGTCAATGAGACCATCTCTGTATCCAAAGGCAAATAGGCTGAGCAGAGGTGATAGCAGGGCTCCAGCAGAGATCCTGCCTGCTGCTCTAACATGGGGACTGCAACCATCACTTTTCAGCAGCACTCATGCCTATGGCCAAAGACGGTCTCCATAACATCACCTGTCCCCCCAAAGCTACAGAATTCCAAACCTTGTTAAAATAACCACATTAACTTATCTGCTCAGGAGAAGGCCAGGCTATCTCAGGTCCTTTCAGGATGGCTCTGGCTGCCTGGCAGACTGAAAAGCTCTGCAGAAGCACAGTGTGCTCTTTGCAGAGGAGGCAGAGCTGAGCCACCCAAGCCCACCTTCATATGGACACAGATCCATCTGTCAAACCCTCTGGACAGCAAGGCTGAAGAAGACCAGATCCTGCACTGCCATTCCAGGTTAAAGCATCAGCTATGAAGTAGTCCAGATACTGAAAAGACTTTTCTAGGACTCTGCAACTGAGGAATTGTAAGCTATGTACAGGGCTCTCATCTATCAGGGCCTGAATACATGCAAAATCTTCAGGTCTGAGTCAGCATACGCCTCCCATATTCGAAGACTCCCAGCAAATCCTCTGACAATGTAAAGTATCAACCAAGGTTATTCAGTTTCAGATCTGACTGAAAAATTTCCAAGGGTAAGTATTTCAAAATCTGCAAAGTGACACTTTTGAAATTGAATATCTCACAAAAAACCTAGAGCTGTCTGCAGCGCATTCAGGATGCTGTCAATGACCAGAGCCAAATACTCTGCCACAGGAGAGCCAGTAACCATATGATTAGGCTACAGCAAAGGCCTCAGTGTTTGCCCCAATTCTGAAATGGGGAGACTTTAACCAGAATTTCCTTAGCAGCCAGCATATTGTCTGCTCTGTTGCTGACAATTGCTTTTCATGAGATGCTGAGATCTTGCACAAAAGACAGCAAGTGGACTATAACTGAATAAGGAAACAAGGTAGTAACTTGCACTTGCATAAAGTCACTCAGGCTTAAATACTTTCCTTATTCTTGGGAAAAAAACCCCAACCACTTTGCTGTGTGTGTTTTAACCAGTTGTAGGACATCAAAAGATGACACTCCTAAATAAACCCGTGCAAAATGTTATGTTGTATTTTAAATAAAGCACTTCCCACTATGTGTACATTGTGTAATATTGCAGAAAAGGTGTCAAGGGATGGAGAGCTTACCAAGCATCATTATGTCCCTGTGATGAGGACTCTCCTATTTAATTCCTCTAGGATCCTGCTGCTGGAAATATTGCTCTGACTAGGCCTGTTTACATGCTATCCATTTTCTGCAGATCCAAAGAGGAACAGATTTTGAAAGTCTATGATTAAAGCTATTTGCTTTAACTTAGATGTTGATTCTACTTGTAATGTATGGCCTGCCGTAGTTCTAAGGTATTTCCTGCAGAGATAAACCTGGAGGAAATAAGTATTTTATCCAATTTTCCATGGAGAGTTACAAATGCATAAAAAGTAATCTTTGCAGCTTAAACTATATGAACAGTGTGGCATTCTAATTCTATACAGTCAGTAGAATTTGTTTTTGTGTAGATTACACTTCATCTTGTTAACTACCATCATATAAACAGCATCATTAGTATTCGGAAAGATTGTCCTAATAAAACTATGTTGTATTGTGCTGCTTCTTCATGAGAAATCACTATAATTTTAATTTCATATGGGAGTGCAACAGTTGCTGCCATGTTACTATACTTGAACGAAATTCTGCTGCTACCTTCCCCTTGGAAACAGTTCCACTAGCCTGGCTGGAAATGGCAAAGAAAGGATTTTGCACTTGGACAAATACCACTTTGGTGAGAAGGAAAGAATAACTAAATCTTCTACTGACATCTCTGAAGCTAAAAGGCACTTTAGTGCCCAGGAAAGTGATTCTGCCATTTGGGGAAGGTGGAATCAGATAAATCAAATGCATAAATTCAGGAGCTCTTCTCGGGCAATTCATATTAGCAGGGCCTATCCCACTACAGGAAGCCAGAAAATCCTGCTCTAGGTCTGCACAGAACTAATTGGTTTGCAGCAAGTTTAATGCATTTCTCATTTTCAACAAATCTCTGAAGTCTCATAAATCTAGGTTTACCATGTTTATAAAGCTGCAGACCTCCCAATTTGTACTCTAATTATATTTTGTTATTGTTATTATCAGCTTATTCTTGCTATGAATGTCTTTGTATCACTTGAAATTGATGCTAATACTCCCTGACATACAGCCTGACATGTATTAAGAATGCAGAAAATGAAATGACAAAACTAATTAAAAAACCATCTGTTCAGTTAATTTAGAGGTGTGCCAAACAGTTCAAATGAGACTTGGTCAGCAGTAAATCACATCCACCTGTACCATTTGCTTAGCAGTTACTGCCCCTAGTCGTGTTATTTCCTTAGAAACACTTCTGCTATGCAGTCCTGAGACTGCACACTGAGCAGTGAGAGCATGAAATCACAGCTATTACTCTTGAACAGAAATAGTACACATGAAAACGTAGTTTAATCCTGCTAAATGAAAAAGAAAACATACAACAAAATGCTGTATATCATGTAGACTCACTCCATTAATTGCAATGACTGTGCCTCCAAGACACGGAACAATCATGTCAGTATTACCTATAGAGATATTGCAGCTCTCTATCCAGGAAAAATTTCCCCCTTAATGTCGATGGGCTGTACTTTTCTCTCCTGTAAGCCCATCAAAGTTAATAGAGTTGTACCAAGAATACATTTGGTCCCATCTGATTATGGCACACTGAACATGTTATCTTAGAGCCTGGCTGCTGAGTTACTGCTTTACATACAGAAAACATAATAAGTCAAAAACCATTCAACTGGCAAGTTAGATCTTTTTTCTTCTAAAAAGAAAGGAAAATAAGCATGTCTTGGCCTGATGAGCAGCAGTCTGTCATGTGGCAGAACTATATTATCACAGATTAGGTATATTTCCTCTGTACCAAAGAAATTTTTCTAGAATAAGAAAAGCACCTATATGCAAAATAAGCTACTTGGCATTTTCTTCCTGCTCGTTCTGCAGTCAGCTTCCCTCCAGCATGTACCACTTGGATTTGCATTCCAGACTCCCACACACAGAGGGACTCCCTTAGCCAGTCACTTTGACTTTTGAAAGCTTCAACCAGTGGGCAACTTGAAAGAGTTTAAAGCAGACAGCTTCAATAGGAGGCAAAGCAGACAGCAGCCTCTTTTAGCATGAAGCTAATAAAGAAGCCACTATTAAACAACAAAACAGTGGATTAAATTACATGAACTAATTATTTCTCACCAGAAAAACTTTTGCCATTTCCTGTGCTCAGCATGGTTTCAGATCAGTATTCTTATTACTGTTCCCCAACTTCTAATTTTGGTTTACATAGTGTCATTTTGGTATGCTTGGGAATTCAAACATCAATAAGCAAATGAATGGGCAACTGCAAAAACACTGCAAGCTCCCAGGAAGGGGAGGCCCACCAGAACTGGGATATCAGTGTGCCAGGTTCCATGGACAGGCAACTTGCATATTACCTCCCTAAACATGGGTATTAGGAGGGAATTCCATAGATGCACATCCATGCTTTTCTACATTGCTACAATCAAAGGAATGAGCATTGGGTAAGGACAGAGCTGGCTGAGAGCCACAGTATAAGAGTGGACAGACAGAATCCAGAAGGTGTGAAGGGAGGGATGGGAGAACCCTTTTACTGAGAGAGATTTGGAGGACTTTAATGACTTGGGGAATACCTTGAGAGAAAAGTAGACAAGAGAGATGAACAAAAAAGCTTGGACAAACTAAAGTAGATAGAAGTATGGGAAGCAGGAAACTAGCAAGGACCCTGGGTGAGTGAGAACTCACCTGCTCGGCAGTCCTTCATCTGCAGTGAGAGTATTTCTCATTTATTCCAAAGTCACAAAGGGGATCATATTTCTAGCTACATTAAGCCTGCAAAAGTGTGATGTGCTATGCCATAAAGGTTTGTATTCAAGAGAAGAGTGTTCATTTCAGAAGCATTCACTGAGCAAGGGAGCAACATGCCAGAAACCATATTTCATGAATTTACTGGGATGCTGGTTTTTGTTGTTCAAGTGATACCTGGGATAGAAGGGAGCTGACTATGCATGGGGGTGTAAAAGATAGTCTAGTAAGAAATTCAGTATTGACCCCAGAATGTGGGATCTGATTAGCACTTTAGTTATTTTCTATTGTCAACAGAAATAATCATTTATCATCCTTTTCAGTGACAGCAATTCACTGAGACACCAAAAAAAAAAAAAATCTCACAACTGATTTATGTCTACTAGAACAAATCTGAACTCCAGCAAGCAGTTGTGGGGGGGGGGGGACCTCTGTTAATGACTAACAAAGGACAGGTTACTAAAACTCTAGGTTTCAAAAACTGTAATGATCTGTCAGTCATTTGAAAAATAGCATCTCAGCTTCCTCTGTGTGTGTAACGTGACTTTTTGGATTGAAAGGGACAGATTTACTAGATACTGCTTCCTTTGGGACCATTATGTCAGACAGGCTTATGGGAATGATCTAAAGTCACAGTTGTACCTTTGGTGTTTCTGGTCCAAGCCATCGCTTCTACTATATAGTCAAGTATCCTTAGAATTTACACAGCAAAGGATGTAAGATTGGACCCTGAATAATCTTTTCTGGGCTTTCTCTGCACACTTTTAGGGCAGAGCTGACCCCAACCTGTTCTTAAACATCCACACCAAGACCCAGCTGCAAGAGCAAAGTGGCCTGTGGGAGACTTCATTTGGGAGCACAGTCATCACCAGAAGCACTAAAATTTAGAGAGGAGTCCTTTAACCATGAAGAAACAGGGAGAGCACAGAGTTTGCACTCTCAGTCCCCTCCATATTCATACATCACGTTGACGAGCTTGAGTAGAAAAAAGGAGACTAACTCTGTTTTGGGTAGTGGGGTAGATCCAGTCTCCTGCCATCTGACCAGTGAATTTGAGCTTTGCTCAAAATGGGAGACCTTCAATAAGAGAGACCAAGTCACCAGGGTCTTGTTGGAGCACTGCAGGCAGATGATTGGGATGTAAATAGATATTTGTCTTAGATTCACATCCCAAATAGAGGTTAAAAAGCAGGGCAGCACAGGAGATTGTTCTTCTTCATCTTGTGGATGAAGACTTCACCTGGGAGTCCTTGTTGGGCTTTGTGCAAGGCTCATGTCAGCAGCTAGGCTCCTGCTCAGTCCTCACAGGTGCTTAGCAGGCTGGTTTGGGGATCTCCATGTGAATTTAACTGCTGAGGTGTCTGGTGTTTATGTCCACCAGCAAATGTGGACAAATATGGGTACTTCAGGGATGAGGTTCTTTCCAGGCCTTGGAGCTGTAACTAGTGCTAGCTACCAGCCTATCTGACTTTAAAGCCTTGTTCAGACATAAGTAGGATAGGGAGAATAATTTAATGTTCTAGAAGGTAAACTAATTAGTAGAGGTGTAAGGACAAAGTGAAAACTTCATCTACAGAAGAGAAGATGGGACAGCTCAGTCAAGATTTAAGTGAAGATCACTAACCTTTATTATGAGTTCAGTTATATTTCTGTGGTATCACCTTCCAAAAAATTCTCCATCCCTAAAAAAAATATAATCATTGAACAATATATATGCTAATTTCTCACAACTATAGCACTTTTGTCATTTCTTATCAACTCTAGAAAAAGACTTGCACTATGATATCTATAGTTTCTATGTCCCCTGGAGGAAATTAGCATGCCATTACAATTTGTGTTAATATTTGTTTTAATTCCTAAATACTTGCTGGTTTTTATTCTTTGAAAATCTGGGATAAATTAACTCTAATCAAATCAATAGCATGGGTGCTGAATTGTTTTGTGGCTTTCAGATCACTTCCATGACAACTCTCGTAATCTAGAAATCCTCTGAAATACCACTGACAAAGTTGTGAAGTTGAAGGGCTGCACCCATAAGAGCCCTGGTTTCCATACTCCTTGGGCTCACAGCATTGTGCACAGAATCAATGTCTGATGGAACTTGAATGTTTTCCTCATAAGAGACTCCATTTAGTAAGCCTGCACTCCAGGAAAAATTTATCAAGTATTTAGGTCCATCTTCGAGCACCCTCTGAGCTTATTTTCTGCCATCACAGTTAGGTCAAAGCTACCCACACCTGTTGCCTCATCTGATCTTAAATGCCATTTTCAAGACTTTCCAGGCTTACACGCCAAGACCATTGAATTCTGACACTGTTTGAAACCCACTTAGAGAAGCACCAAGGCTGAAGAAGCTGGAACCACCATAATTTTAGCCTAAACAATATTGGTAGATTTACAGTGGTTGTAAACCCGTGAAAAATTCTGGAAAGACAGATTCAAGCCAGATGAGTGAAGAATTCCGCTTGGGATTCACTGAGCATATTATTCCCTGCAAAATATTTCAGCATATTTTAATTATCCAGGTAAAGTTAGGTCCCCTAAATTGCTGAAAAGTACCTTGTATTTTTGAAGCAGAGGTATACGGTATGTTTATCTCTACTCTTCATACATTGTTGACATTGCTTTACATTTCTACACCCCACGATGGACTGAAACGTAAGTTGCACATTTTGTCCATCAATATGTGTATACTGTAAAGTTTAAAAAAAATGATGTTACTGTTATTAAATGTTAGATTCAATTTAACATTTACTCTCTGGAACATATTTATAGCACCAAATAGTTTTTTTCTATTCATTTATGCAACATTTTGCCTAATGAGCTAAAACTTACTGACTCATTTTATTTTACTGAACGAAGATATTCATATGCAACAAGACTCATTTTGTTAAAAGGGTAACCAAGATGCACTGAGCCAAGAACTAAAGGCTGTGTGTGTAGCAGTGTGATTTAGCATTTGGTCAATGGATATATGATCAAAGCAATTTACCTATAGTGAAGACAGCAAAGACCGGTGAGGCAGGAAAAACAGCGTTGCATATTTTAACGTATACCTTATATTTCTTTCCTGGCAGCTACATTCCTGACTGTAGCACATAGTGTATATTGAATTATAACCAGAAAGCTTTTATGTCCTGTTCTAAAATTCTCTCTCCAGTTCTAAAAAAGCATAATGAAAAGTTTAGGAGAACAAAGAAGGAAAAAAATACCAAAAGACCAGAAAATATGTCCTTCAGTGAAAGACCTCCATCAGTTTATACTATCAGAAAGTAACATGAGACATGGCTTCATAGCAATCTTATCTCCTTTGCAGGGAAACAAAAAGGTTTAGGTGGTGGTTCTGCCAATACCTGGAAGATGATGCTCAACAAATTTGCATTTGAACTAAGATGTTTGAAAATTGGTCAACTATTGGAACAAGTTTCAAGGAGACGCGACTTCCCCCCTCTCTTTTTATCACTGTCAGGCAGAATATGGCTGCTCAGAAGAAATGCCTGGAGACACTCTGCAGTGCCTCACACCCTCTGGAGGGCACACAGGCCACCCCCACACTACCTGCTGCTGCCCTAAAGCACACCTCAGCTCCCCGCTCCCGGGAGGCAGAGTCACCTACAATTCCAAAGCATGGGTAGATCAAGTTCCAGCCTGCTGCTCAACAAAGCTAAGTACGTATCTTTCCTCAAACAAGTCATTCGGCTCAGCACAGCAAAAGGAAACGAGACAAAATAGAACACTGATATTCAGAGGTCAGGCAGATGGGTTTGCCATCAGCCTGAGTGCACAGCCAATGGCTGCCATATCCTAGCTCCTTCACAGCAGTGTGCCCTCTGGTACAGACAAATATGTCACCCACCACTTCCATACAGGCTGCAAAACACTTGAGTAGCTTACCCAAAGCCATAGATGCCTAAACAAAGCAGTTACAAGAAAGCATTCTAATTCCAGTGTGGAGAAGTCAACCCTAAAAGCACAATGTCCTGATTATGATACAGAAACACTAAACATGCAGAGAGGAAGAGCAAGCCAGTTCCTAGGGACTCATCTGCTGAGGCTTTTCCTCTGGGTAAGTTTCTTCCCAATTCTTTCTGCTCCATAGACTATTTAAGTGGAAACTGGCTTATTTCCAGAACTTGAGAGCAAATGTAAATTTTATTTTATTTTTTATTTAAAGATGATGGAAGATTAAAAGTTTGAGAACATTGTGCCAGACCCATAAGGGATGGAAGTTTGCTATAATTGTTGACTTGGAGAGCTAAATATAGAGAAATTGAAGTCTAAATTGGGGGCTTTTTCAATTCACTACAATGTGAAAAAGGCAGTTCATTTACTGTGCTAAGGATACATTCAGCTGTCCCTGCTGCAGTTTGTGTCTTTGCAAAAGCCCAGAAGAAACCTCAGTAATCACAGACAGATAATATTTTGCATAATACCCTAACATTTGGGTTCCAGGATTTGATGTGTTGGAAGGGGAAGACAAAAAAACCTTAAAGCTTGCTTTCATCTGAGACTATTTTATGTTTAAGTTTGAGCAAGACACTTGAAACAAAAACATTGTTACTATGTTTTTATAGGCTCCCAGGCCTATTATTTCTAAGTGGCACATTATAATGCTTAAAGAGTTTGTGAGCTTCAGACAAAGTTTGTTTAAAGTGTTCTGGGATCCTCAGTAGGCTCACTCCAGGGAAACATGCCCTATCACTCCTTACTCCCATTTTGGTAATTTTTAACCTTGCATTCATTTTACACTACTTAAAAATACATATCCCCAGTGCTCTTATTGTTAAATATTTAGCCCAGCTGAATATTTCTTAGACAGATCCCTGATCATTTTACAATACTGAAAGAGAAATTAACAACATCAAATTGTAGCCTTAAATGATTTATTTGAATAACTGACCATATTCAAGCTTCTAACAGGGGCAGATTTGTTCATCCCCCTGTTTCATCACTGTAAAAATATGCATTTCATTTTTGTCTTACTGGCTGTTTTCACAAAGAAGCAAGGAATTTTAACCAAGAATTCCCAAATATTAGACCAGTGGGTTTCTGCATACTCTCTGAATATCCCATGGATCACTATGCAGCCTCATCGTCTGAATTATAATTGGAAAAAAATAATTTTTTCTGTTCTGCATGGTTCCATAAGCCCTAAGCTGCTACCTCAGCCTGCTGGCTCTGTTAGGGAGACAGTCCTATGAGTAAGATCAGTAGCATTACTATTTTTGAACAACTTTCAGGGTTTTATTCCAAAAAGGGAAAGAGAGAAGGTTCTCCCAATATGGGGTGTTTCTTCTTGGTTTGGTGCTTCTTCACATTGGTCCTTGTGCTCCTTTCTTTGTGCCTCTCTCCCTTATTTTTTCTAGCCAGTAATAATGCAGAAATAAAAGCTATACAGCACTGATTCCCTCCTAAAAAGATTGGCTGTGCAAAATCCTTGAGGTACTCGTCAGATACCTCCCCCACTCTTTTTTCTCTTGCCAATTATGATGTACTTAAGATTAAAGTGTGATTTTTTTCTTTGAAGAAGAGATGAATGTGTTTTCCCACTTTACTAATTACAACATGATATATGAGGCAGAAAGCTTTGCAAGAGGTAGCACAGCATGCAAGCACAGATGAATAATAATTAGGCTCACATGTTTTAGAAATTAAGATTTTATTAGAAGGCTGTTATTGGAAAGTTTTAGTGCTGTGTGTAAGTGCAGTTACTATAAGTGGTTGTTTTTTTTTTTTTAATCCAATCAACCAAGTGCTGCTTATAATGTAGGGGCCTCTACTAACTCTCAGTAAATTCAAAGACTTCCACTGACTTCAAAGGGAGTTGACTCAAGCCCTAGAAAAAGGATTTGTAAAAGTGATTAGTGTCAGGGCTTTGTTTTAGAGCTAAATTGTAACTAACCAGAAAAAACGATTTTATTATAAAGATTTAATATGCATCTGGGAATAAGACTTTCTCTCCCAGTTACTGGGACAGACACCCAGCACTGAGGGAGAAAGGATGGTCCTATTGCTTTGTTACAACCTATCATTTCTTCATTGTTGAAAAGTTTGTGCTGACATTCAGCAATACAACAGCATAAAAGGACAGTATTTGTGTTACCAAAGTGTGCATCTCTGAAGACATGCTGGGAGAGAAGCTCTGGAAAGATGACTAACAAATTACGCAAACCCATCTTTTCCAGCAGGATATAAGACAACAAATATCCTTAGTTTCATTCATCTAACATTAGAAAAAAAATAACCAAAAAATCATTGCTAGCCCCAAGTGAAACACCTATAATAAATCACCTTTATTCTTACAGATAGTATTTCCATGAATTATGAAGCTGTTCAGCATGGCACATTACACCAAGCATGAGCACTGCACCCTTGCTTTGGCTGTGCCAATCTGAATTGCCCTTCTGTCTTTAAGTGGCCAATTCTCTGAATGCATTATTTCATCCAACTGGAGTTAGACATTCCTCAGTGATGAACAGAATCATCACTGTACTTGTTTCAGGCACTGCATCTCTTGTCTTCCCATTCTCCTTCAGAGTTATATAACCCTCAGTATTATTTTAATCCCTTTACCCTGCACAGAGATCAGTACTCACAGGGCAACATGCAGGTCTCCATAAAGATCAGAGGGTCCACCAACTGTGAGTAGATTTGAGAACTAGGTACAACTGTGAGTAGATTTGAGAACTAGGTACTCCAATATTTATTGCTTTAAGCCAAGCCTACCTTTTAGCATTACAGAAGGAGTTGCTCAGCAATTTCTTAACCAATAGACATCAAGAAACATAGAAAATACTAAAAATGCTGTAAAAAAAATATGAGCAACCAAGACAGTATTTCTGATTATGGAATCATGACAATAATCACAAGTTATGATTTATGGGTGTAATCAGTAAAAACTTAAATTGCTATTATGGACATATTCAGTTTGCAACCTATGGAGGAAACTCCTGCAAGCCTTTTATACCAGCCCAACCAGAAACTAAGGAGGTCAGGCACCACTACTGGTGTGCTAGTGGCAGCACAGAGTTCAGAACATTCTTTGCAGACTACAGCGAATCCTGGGATGAGACATGCAGTGCTACAGGCATCCACCCTAGTGTAAAACTAGGTATGGGCACACAGCACCTTTCACAACTGCCCAGGTACAGCAGCAGGCAATAGATGAAAAAGTGCAGCTTTAACAGCACTTTATTCTGTGAGCATTTCCAAGTGTTTAGGGCTTAAAGCATAAAAAAAGGTCTGGAAATTAATAATGATAATTTTAAAAACCCCTAAAGAGCAAAAATTATAGATATGTGCTTAAGTTACTATGTTCAAATCCAAGCCCAAACCCTCTCAAATCCTGGTGAAATGTCACTCTGGGATATGGTTCAGAAGTGACCCAGTAGTGAGGGCTCAGGGAGCTGCAGAGACCTGCAGCCACAGTGTGAGAGAAGCCGTATACCTATGAACACCAAGTAGTGAGCAGGGTGAAAGATCTGGGGTTGAACCCGATAATGAAGGTGGTGCCCACAGCTTTGCGTATCCTTTTGTTGTGAAACAAGGTCAGCATAGTGGTTCCCAAATGCATTTCTCCCTAAGAAGAGCTCCAGGAACAACAATGACACTGACAAGTCTGCTGACGTACAAGAACTTTCTATTCCACCACTTCACAAGGAGATGTTTAACTCTGTTGGTAATCAAGGGCCTCTCTGTATCTGTTTGCAGTAGGTTATCCATTGATTTTAACTGCTTAAAGTTTAACAGAGCTTTAGTACATTTCATATTGATCTATTAAACTTAATCATGATTGGTTTTATGGGCTCTGTTAAAACATATAGTGGCAAGGTGTCCCAGTCAATACCTATATACTGTTTTCAATTAACTCACTTCAAGGAGAAAAAAAAAGTCTATGGAACATATCACTGGATATTTATTTTGCTAGTCCACGTCTTGACTGCTTATGCAGCTGACCAAATCAATTTTTAAAACAATGTAACACAGATGCAAACTATCATTGAAATTCAGGAGAAGCATTCTAGTATTAACTGCTTAAGGTTGCACTAAACGTACAAAGCAATGCAAACACCAATAATCTGTTTTAGTTCATTCTCAGTTTCATTTTCTCATAAGATTATGGTGTACACTTTTGTTTGCACTGCATTGTGGATCCTTCAAAAAAGGGCTCTAAGCTTACCAAGAGGAATTAAAAGATGGTGTTACACAGTACATGAGCTCTGCCAGTAACAGGAAGGAAAAGATTTTCTCAGTGTATAAGATGTCTGCATGGCATGAAGGAAAGGAGTCTTACTTTTAAAAGATTAAGTGCCACAGTATTTTTTTTTTAGATACCACATTTCTTTGCTAGTTTTTGTAGAAAATATTCTTCTTTATTACAAAGATGGGAAAAAACATCCTTTTCTCTCATTCAGGACCACACTAGTATTGTCAAACATCTTTTTTGGGTTTATTTCAACCAGTGAAAGTGTGGCCTGCCAATTTCACATCAAGCTTATCACAGCTGGTACAAACCATTCTTGTCCATCACAGCTGCAGTATACCTCTGTCATCCTCTGAAATTTAGAGAGAGTGTTTTAATCATTTTACTGGCTTGTGCTGGTGTTCTGACACTGCAGAACTATTAAAAAAAAAAGGAAAAGTTCTAAAACTAGGTCAGATGTATTGTTGGCATAATAAATCAGTTTGTTTAAAACCTGGTTTCATTCTACTTTGCAGTTTTGGAAAGTGCTAATGGTATATACTTCAAAATTCAGTGTTTAAGAATAAACTCCTTACTATTTTCCTCATTTCCTTCTTCCAGATTATACCTGTTTTGAGTTCCATGATGCAAATTGCCATAGGCTGCTTCATAATTGGATACCACTTCTATTCAGAAGCGTTACTTGGACAATTGTAGTGAAGAAAATCTAACATAATCCTAACCTAAATTTTAAAATAGCTAGTTTCCAGAAGAGTAATGTATTCACAGGTAAAGTGGGCAGTACATTTAATTGCAATTTATTTAAAACACAGTTTATCTACTCAAGTTTTGAGAATGACATTTTTAAGCACATGAGTAAAACAAATCCAATTTTAAACCTACAATGCATTTTACAAGGCAGAGAGATGTCAATTTGGTTTATAAGCCTTGAGGCAAACCTTACCCCTGTTAGAACACAGAAAGAGTACTTGTTTAAGTCACATGAAAAAGTTTGTGTTGCCAGCACCAGAAATAAACCATCATGGAGCATTCATTTCTTCAGTGAATCAAGGAAAGAAGGAAGTACAGAAGAGCCACAGAGCTGACAGGTAATCCTCTAAAACACTGGTTTAGCAGAAATTTCCCCCCCACTCTCTCCCTTTTTTTTTTTTTAAGAGATGAGTTCCTAGGTTTTGACTGCAAATACATCAGACAAACGTTCCAGTAAATCCATTTTGTCTAATTTCTATAATAAGAAAATGGACAAAACAAGACCTAGAGGTCTTCTTATTTCTATAAAGGTACTATTAGGCATTAAATTTCTGGGTTCTATAATATTTTGTGCACATTTTATGACATCCGTTCCTCAGTTGGCTTTCTCAGGTGTTGTGTGATATTTTTATGTTCATTTAATCAGGAGCTAAAGTGAACAAAATTATAGAAGTTGCATCCTTCCATGTTTCCTGTAGAGAGAAATTGACCATACTTCACAGATCAGAAAGCCACAAAGTCACACTAATAGAACAGCCATCATTGTTCAAAGCTTGTGTCTATCAGGTGTTTTGTTGACTTTCTTTAGGAAGTTAAAACTCAGTTCTCTTATTACCTTCTAAAGAGTTCAGAAAAGGTGTAGGTTTTTCTGTAACTTGAACACCACCCTCAAAATGACCTAAAAATGTGAATATTGCTTACCTGAAAAGGACTGAAGTTTTCCATGGAAGATCTAGGAAGCAGTAAGATATCACTGCATTAACTCCTGTTCATGTAGTGCACACGTTATTAATGCAGCACAACTTGCTCAATTCATGGTAATGGTTCTTTCAGTTTGATTTTCAGGATTTTATAAGTAAAACATTATTTTTTCTAAGTGTATGAAAAGAAGTTTTAAATCAGTATTCTTAAATAAAGAGAGAAGCAGCAGGAAAATAAAAGGGACAAGTAAATTCTTCAAGAAGACAAAGCACAATAGAGTTGACTAATACGGGAAAAAGGACAAACTTCTTTATTTCATGGGGTTCCACTCTAAAAGAAGAAAAATATATCTGAATATGAAAAACCCCTATGGGAGCCAAATATGAAGGATGTGAACTGACTCGTGTGGAACAACCATATACAACCATGGCAGACTATTTATGTTTTTCTCTAACACAAAACTTCCAAAGCTCATTATACTTGTGGGTTGTTGTGTTTTTTTAAAGAAAACCAACCAAACAAGTAACCCCTCATGATAAACCTGTCAAGATCACCTGTATTTCCTGCAGGAAATACAGGACAGGCTAAGGAAGTTTCTGAGGAAAGGATCCAGAGAAATTTTAATTAATGATTCCTTTGACAAAAATCCAGTTCTAAACAAACCTTTTTGGATAAAGACAATCGCAGGGCCACAATAAATATATGAGATAGAGGATGCGTAACTGATGACTCAGAAAAATTTTAAGCCAGGCTGAGACTCTTACTCACAAGGGGAAACCATACTGCAGGCACAAGAAAAACGTAGTGGAAAAGGGCATTTGAAGACTCATTGACAAGCTGTTGCAAATAAACTATTCAATTACCAGGCTTTCTCTTTTCACCTGCTCTTTTCATGGCTAAATAACTTGTGAATACAAATCAACAGATGTGCATTTCTTGATTAAAAAAAAAAAAAGTGTCAATAAGCTTATGCTCTATTTTCCAGCCCCTTTCACCTGTTCTCATCCCATCACAAAAAATATCACATGCTCTTTTTAATGGTGCAGCCAGTTCCAGGAATCAAAACTCTTTGCTCAGAACTGAGACAAGATCAAGCATATTTTCTCTTACAGTTTAAGTTTTGAAGGGCTTTAAAGACAGCCAGATGGAGGATCAGGCATATAAATTAGATGATCTTTGGCCTATTTCAGAAAACAGTGACTCAGTCTATCATAAAGCAACTCTCCAGATTATTTATTGGGATGCTTGTCTCCTAACAAAAATGTCAGCAAGCTTCTACAATTGCTTTAGGTTCAGCTAAAAAGAAGTTCCAGGTTGGCCTGAGTGAGAAGGCAGCTGAATTCTGCTCTACATTTAGCAACAATGATCCACAAAAAAAAAAAAACAAAACTCATGTCTGTGTCCTAAAAGGGAATAAAATACTTCAGCTACTCTTAATGCAGATTATGTCCTTCTTTAAGGAGACATTACTTACAGCAAATGCAGCTGACGTGCTTATTATCAAAGGTGGCTCCTGCCGTGTCCCTGCTGAAGGGCAGTGCCACCTCTCCCAAAGAAGGCACGCCAGCCTGCTTGGGCACTAATGCAGCCCTTCCTTTCCAGCTGTCTGGAAGCCAGGCCAGCCTCCACCAGCACAGCAGGTCCCACCAGCCTGGCAAGTCTGGCTGCACCCCCTGCCTGGAAAGGCTGAGCCCAAGGGAGCCTCGCTACAAGGCACAATCCACTCCTGCAGCCTGGCAGCACCTCTGATACCATCCCAAGGTCTCCATCACACACTCACACTACTCAAAAGATGCTATGGGACTGCTGAAATATTGGGTTATGTGTCAAATAGGCGCATTAAATAATCAACAATAAATAAAATAAATCCTTAATCTCCAGATTAAATGGAAATCTCTCTCTATCATTATAGGCAGCTACTTAAATTTCACAACTTATTCCCTAATAAACCAGGTGAAGATGATGTCTTTTTTTTTTTTTTTTTTTTTTTTTTTTACACAGTATGAAAATCTACAAAAAGAAACAGACAAGCAGAAATATCACCTGCAAATCCCTGACAAGCTGAGAGAAACTCTTGGGACTATGAGTAGCTCATATTGTGCCACCCAAATAAACTGAGTCGTGCTCTCTCTAGACACTGTTATCTAATTCAGCCTGCATGATTTGACCTTGGAGTTCATAAAAGTACATTGGAAAAGAAAAGGTCTCAGCCTATAAACCCAACAGAAAATTTCTGAGAGTTTTGAAGAGAAATTGCCTTTTTCTCTCTGGAGAAGAAATGGAATAGTTAGTCTGACTCTTGTGCTACCACACTAACTTTTTACTTTATTTATGGACATACATCTATAGGCATGCAGCATGTACAATATGTCCTGAATAGTGCAGCACTGAACTCTGACACAGCATTAGGTACAGGATGGTTGAACACCAATAGGGTGGGCAGAGTGCTGGAGGAGCAACACGGCTGAGCACATGATTTACAACACCACAACTAAGATTCAAACCATTCATTTGAAATCTAAAAATGCCTCCTTCAGCAAAAAATATTTACCCCTCAGTTAAACTTGCAAAATGGTTAATTCTTTGCATAACCTTTAACAGCTTGTTCTTAAAAATCTCTGCAGCTGAAATACACAGCCATCTGATTAGGAAAATCCACATTCATTCCTCTTCACCACAAATCAGAATCACCTGTCTTGCTCCTGCTCTTCCTATCTTCATTCAAAAGGTCAAGAGAATTCAGTGGAAGGGGGCCTATACATCTTTGGGGCATTAACATTTTGTGATTCTCTTCTGTCCTTACAGGATTTATTTTCCATTCTGCTGTAGCTGGTTGTTACTATACAGACCTGAAGCACCACGTGTTGTATGACTCAGGGTTTCAAGCCTAAGCAAAGCAAAAAGCTAGACAGAGACTTGTTTTCCACAACGGCAAGAAAGGATGCTAGGACAGTGTTACACACCATTCACAGTACATATGGCCTTTTGCTTTAACTTGACACAGGCCAGACTTCTGCTTTTCCAGAAAGACATACAGAGATAAACCTCAGGGCTAGGAGGACTTTGTACTAATGAGCTAACAGTTCACATCAGTTTAAATGAAAGCATAGCCCAGCTAGTTTAGATTGGCTTTTTTTTTTTTTTTTGTAAATAAGCTTTCAATGCACAGAGGTAACATTATAAAAGATATCTGGAGTCCTGTGAATAATTTGTGCAAAAGCTATTAAACAATTCCTCTGTTGGTGTGCTTCTAAGTTGGTACATGTATTTAAATGGTACCATCACATTTTTATCTACGTATTTTGCTTCAATGAGAGCACATTTCTCTCTATTCCTCTTTTAGAAGTTTTATCTGAAACTCAAAAGTGTGACAGCAATATACAGCATTGATAACATAGCTTAAGCAGAATTAGAAAACTTGAACTTATGTGTAAAGACACTATTATCCTTTTCCTGTAAGTCCACTGAAGTCAGGCAATCATTAACAAGGAAAAATTATTTGGGGGGAGAATTGTTACCTTCTGAAGGAGGACAAAATCCCAGCAGTAAACCAGATAGGCACTAGTGTGCTAAGAAAAGACAGAGCACAGATTTTATCCAAATAACATAGCACAACTATCAAAACTTAATGCCAGATGCACAGAGCTGGAAAGGTAAGGGAGAACACCACCAGCATTTATAATGCTCTTTCAGGCATCTGCATTTTATAAAAGCTCAGAGGATGGTCAGGTGTGTTCTATCAACAAGGCTGTCTGTAGTTAAACCCCATTAAAGAACTTCAGAAATTGCTGTTGGTCATGTCCATTAACTCCTGCATATTCTTTTTAAGTGTTAAGGAGTTTTCTATTTGTCTGAATGTCACTTGTTCTTGCACACCTATAGAGAGAATATTCTAACTTCTTTAAGCCTCTCAGATCCTAGTACTTAATCCTATGCTAAACAGAGCTTGTGTCTTATATTAAGACAAAAGCTTAAGATAGGTTGCTTGTGAGGATTATTGATGAGAACCTTTTGGTAGAAGACTGGGATTTGGGTCATCCTCCTAAAGTGAAGCTATGATTCAGTTCTCCTTAACTGATATTAAATAGATGAGGCTCTCTCATCTGACCTTGAGCTTCTGCAATGATAGCTATTATGCAGTCTTTCCTGAAAGTTTATTCTTTGTCAATTTTGCATTGTACTGGAAAGTTTTCCTTAATATCAAAGTTACATTTTCCTTCTCTGCTTGAAGCTTTGGTTTCTTATCTTCCTCTCTAAATTAATCAACCATGACTGTAACATGGTTAATGTAGAAATTATATTTTGATCAACTAATTTCCTGAACAGACATGCCTAGCTCTGATTTTTTCCTTTTACATTCTTGTTTTACTATTTACTGATACTTTGCTATCTCTAAATTGTCTTCAATTTGTCTATCAAAAAGTGTGGCACACATAATCAAGTGAGAAAGTCTGTGGGAGCAATGAGTTCTTACTCATTAAAAGTGACAGTGTAAGGTAATATCACTCTTGCTTTTCATATTATGCTTACAAAGAATTCATGTGTTATTTTGATCCATTATCATCCTCACTGCTCAAACATCTTGTCATTATATCTTACAGCTGATTGAAACTCAGAAGGTATCAAATGTGCATTGCAGGTAGAGCTGTCAGAGCAACTGGTTGTCAGGATTTGATTGTAGAGAGAACACACTGTCTCTGTCTTATAAATGAACTGAAAGGGTGGTAGGAAAAATAAGGCAGTTCTTCAAGAACCATGAAGGAATGGGAGGCCTGCTAGCTATGAGATTGCTTAGGAAGGAAGTAGGAAAGCTGAAGAAGGAAGGGTAAAACCCAATGGAAAGAATAAAGTTTGAATAAATCTAAGCCAGGTTAAAAATGCAAATTTAATTTGGGATGTAAAATGAAAAGTTATAGGATTATTATGTTGATTAATTACCTCTTCCCCAGAGCTTCCATCCAAATATGCCAATATCCCATCTCACTTATGTTGTATGTACATATATAGATAAGATTGCTCCTCTGGAGTTTAGAGTACATGTACTTGTAAAACAAACCTCAAACATGGCATGGGAGACATCTGTGGTTTTTTTCTCTCAATTTCTATATTTTAGGTTCTCATATTATTGGAATTAAATCTCAGTCATGTAAACTCAACCAGCTTCTGTGGTTTCCAACAAAGGAAATTAAACTTGTGTGGAATAAATTGGGATATTTGTTATATCCACAGAGTTTCCATTGTCTTCAAGTTACATTCTGAGTGACACTGAGCAAAATTTATAGCTACAACTAAGTCAGTGAGTCTTGTTGATGTGCAATGTAGCACAGCTCTAGCAGACTATTAGGGGAATAAAGCAATTTTTATTTTTGCTAGTGAAGGCAGCTGATAGAGACTGGAATGCAAAGATCTGCACTCTGATCAAGGGAAGAGGGAGTATTTTAGGCTCCTATTTTTCTAAATAAAAATACACACAAGGATTTTGTTTCACTTTCATTCTACTTTATTTATTTAAATAATAATCTACTTATTGTATTTAAGTCATTCCCAAAACATGTTAAACTTCACCTTGATGTGTATTCTTTCTGTATTCAGCCCTAATTCTGTTCTCCAACTTTGTATTTCAGTAAGATGCTGCTGAAATTGAGAGGCTGTGGGTTTTTCTCTCAGTGTTTTCTCTTCCACTTTGGTGTTGCTTAAACAGAGAGCTATGTATGCCTACTGCTGTTTCAAGACATCCGATATCTTATTTTTGATGACTCTAAACAAACAGAGAGCTTATTTTCTGTCATCTTTGTGCTCTCTGTGCTGCACAGTGGATGTCAGAGCAGCTGGGCACTCTGCTCGCTGCTGAGGTGTGCCAACATGAAGAGTCACGCTTCAGATCTTTTGGCTATCCACCACACATGTTTAGATAATAGTTTCCTAATAGTGTTTCCTGCAAGTCACAGTAACAGATTGTTGGTGCCTGAAGATCCACCACCTCATACAGCATGAGTTATCTGGGTCAGCAAGAAGAGGATTAGTAAGAGCAGCTCTTTTTTGAATTAAAGTTTATAGGAAATATTCTTTCCATAAAATTCCTGAAAGCCTCAACACATGAGGGAGAGATTGAGACCTATGCTTTTATACCTGCTTCTTGTTAAGGGTCATTTGTCATGACCTATTACCATGTCATAGCTAATGCACTCAAGGGAAATATTGTCTCCTATGGTGCTTTGCTGTGACTAAGGACTTAACCAACATATCCGTGCTGAGTTTCTCTACCAGCTTTTATACATAATGCCAATGTTTTACTGATATTTCCTAGACTTGCTCAGATAAGAGACAGATTTTTAAGGACCACACTTAGCACCCCATTTCACCTTATCAGTAATCATCAAACATCACAGCTTGTGCCAGTATAATTGAGACAATTGTTTTTGTTTGCTTTCATTTTGTTTTAAGGACTCCTTTTCCCCAGGTAGCTCTGTCTGAGCAGTATTTTGCCAGGGCAATTAATGCCCAGTTCGTGCTGCACTGTTGCTCTGAGGTCAGCGCAGTGGTGGAGCACTGAAAGCAGTTTTCAGAAATGACTGAGACCATGATAGAGCTGGAAGTCACAGGGTTTTGTGAGAAAGTTTCCACCTGAGAACATTCAAGCCTGTAATTGCTGTCAGTGCAGGTTGGATCAGCTGAAAAATTTTCAGTGCATTTTGGAAGAGATACGGATTTCCATGACTTTTCTAGAAATTTTGGAAACGGGGTTACAGCATGTTACTGCATGTTCCTATGGTTTTCATGGTCATGAGGAGAGAATTAGAAGTTATAAAAGAGGAAAGTTATTCCAACAACCCCACCTAGAAATTCTTTTAGGAAACAACTCAGCCTCTGATTTGGAAGGTTAGGAGTTGACCATGCCTATGCTGTTCTCAGTGAAAATCTTTTCACTGCCTCCAGTGGGCTAAAGATTGCGCCATAAATAAAAAATAGTGTTGAAACATTGGTGATATGGACACTATTGATAAAGGGGTCATTGGAGCTTTGATAAAAGCTTACTGGGGGTCTTTAATTCTATAACTATACATTCTGCTCTTTAAGTCGTATTCTAACGTACAAATACTATATTCTTTATAGACTATTGGAACAATCACAATAATTTAGAAGAAAACACGGTGTGAGGACTGTAAGGTAGTGAGGGTGAGTCATTTACTACACATTCCCCTCCCCACATGGATATAGAAATAAATGTTCTGCACTGGAGTGCTTGACATGTACAATTATGCTGTTCATTCAAGTACACTCTGTCTTGCAGTTGCAACTGTTAAGTCATTTTTCCTCTTGGCGGTTCCTTCAGTACATTTGCCTGTCTCTAAAAACTGTGTGTTTTCAGGCTTGCAGCTGTAGACATTTTTTTCCTTCTTGAAATATTCTGGTCAGAATTTTTAAGATATCTTTAAGGATCAGGCCCCCAGTATGAGAAATGAGAACAGCATACTTCACTTTCTTAAGCACACTTGAAAATCACATTCTTCCCTCATGCAAGGTCAGGACTAAAAGGGTAAAACACATATACTTTAAGGCCATAACCTTGCAAGAATTTCTGCATACAAGGTGAATTAAATATGTGCAGAAGCATTTGCAGTATGTGGATTTAAATGCAGATTTGATTAGAAAAAGACCTTTATATATGCAAGGAAATGTCATTTTAAAGGAACATTTTAATATACTGGTGTGCCTGGGTTTCCCAGATATTTAGCAATGGAAAAAGCAAAACTTTTTAGCTTTGGTATAGCTTTGGATTAGCAAGCAGGTCCTGGACATACATTGTATTTTATATACCATGAACAGTTTCCTCTTTATTAATCCAGCATGCAAGGCTTTCATTTCTTACTGAGGCCCATTTTTTTATTTCTTGCAGATTTTAAAATCTGTTGTGTTGGCACTTCACTTCTTGAAGACCACTGGTGTCATTTTCTCCAAATTGTTAGCGTAAACAGTCTGTAACTCGAGTAAGCCAAATGTGGGTGTATTAATCTTCCTAGAGCCAGCTAAGCAAGCCTGGCAAGGCACAGTTTAATTCTGATATCAGAAGAGAAGTAAATAATAATAATCACTTTTTTCACTCTTTTTAGTGCTGAAAGACCCAGATCCCTGTAAGTATATTTAGCTCTTGTAAGTTAAAAGATGAATAGAAGATGAAGGAAATTCTTTTTATAATCGTATACAGGAGCAAGGACGAGCAAGTTAGGATACGAAAAGAGAAGAGTGGAGTATTTTAGATAGTGGTCAAAAAGTAGACTGGCATATACAGACCGTTGGCATCATCAGTGTTAGTTAAAAGCTAAGTCCACCACACCAAATAAAGCAAAGCATGACTTCATAAATGTTCTGCAAGATTAATAAGTTAAAATCCGGCTACTGTTAAACATCATTCAAGATATCTGCCACTCTCCTTGGTGAGAAGCCTGTCTCACAAGCCTCTACATCAGCTTCAGCATATGGTTGTCTTGCAAGATATCCTCCTGTACAGTGACTGTGGGGTAGTCCAGGTCAGCTTCCTGCAGGACGCTTAAGCCTGGCTTTCAGGACGGAGGGTGTAATTCAAGCCTCAGAGCTTTCTCTGTGTTAGCAGAAGGTGTGGTGACAGATTTTTTACTCCTTGAGTTGAATGTCAAGAGTTGTTACTTCCACAGCAATGTTCCCTTTCCCCCGCAGCCCACACATAGAGCTCACTGGGTTTCTGGATCAGGATAGATGGCACAGAGATCCAGGAGAGCAGGAGGCAGGGTGATGCCAAGGGAAGGATCCAAACTGTCCTGGCAGCAGCATGCTTCAAACAAAAAAAATATGGAGAGCCTCAGACAGTCGGTAATGCTGTATTCGCAAGGACATTGCTGGTGCTTCAGCAGTGTACATGGGCAACGTGCTACCCCCAAAACATTCAAAACCTCTGGGAAGATTATCAGCACTCTGGAGCCAATTTCATGCCTTCTCCTAGGAGGGCAAATATCTCTCCTTGCATTTGTTACCAGGAAGCAGAGAGATCCCATCACATGCCCATTCCAGCAAAGCTCACATGTAACCTGAATCCCCATGGAATTATTAAGTCAAGCACTGTCTTTATGGATTTTATGTTCATATTCCACACTGTGTTTAAATGCTTTGCTGGGAGGGGGCCAGTGCTCCCTGCCATCTGAGCATGGGTTACCAGGAAAAGAGCAGCCTAACCTAACACCAGCTTTAGCTCCATAAAAACATCACGGATCAATTCACCTACAGGCTTCAGTATGACCTCAAATAAATCACCTAAAGCTTTTGAGATCCAAGCACTCTTAATTACTGTTGATGTGAACAGTGAAATGGGTTGCTTAGTATCGTATACCATCCCCAAAGTTTCGGTATTTACATCTATGGAAGAGGTTTGCAGACACACAGAGCCCTTGATTTCTGTAATATGTTTTCCTTGACAGGAGCTAATAAAATTCCTTGGGAAAATAGGGTTGAGTAATCTGTCCCAGAAGCTTTACACATAATAATTTACTACTGTGCTTTCAGGTTCTCAGGCACACACAGTATTCCACCCCACCAAAGAGCACTGATGCACTCTATCAGAGCTCTGGTGTTGGCATATGGGGTCAACAACACATCTTAGAAAGGCTCTGAAATCATTGTTCTGCTTTGTTTGCTTTTTGGTGAGAGGGTGGATCCCCCCTGATATGCAGCAGCCATTCTCTTCCTAGCAAAATGGACAGCCAGCTCAAACCTACTGCTCTCTGAATGCCATAGCTGCTGCTTTCCTATGGCCAACAGAAAAACAAAGAGTGGGAAGGCTGCTGCTTAACCCTAGGAAAAACATTTCTGGCTTTGTGCAAGAAGGTAAACACAAACTTTCAAATTTTACTTTAAAATTTAACTGTAGCTACAGAGATGTTTGTGGTTAAAAGAAAGCATTGCCTTTTCCTGCTTAAAATCAATATTTAATGTTGCATTTTCTCTGACATTCCTGAAACGAATGCAAATAATCATATATAAACAAGCAAGAATGATCTGTCAATCACAGCTCATCACTGCTTGTTCTGGAAGTGAACAAGGCCAGAATATGGGACAAGAGCCAGTAAGAAAAGTAATACTCCAGGAAGCTTTGATGCTTACTGTAACCACAGCCTGAAGCATCAGCATTTCAGATATCAATAATTTACAGGAATAGATAATGACAATAACTTGATTCCACTTCTCATATGCCCCACAGGAAACAAATCAACTCAGGTAACTGGAGATACACTGCAGTGAGTTCTGAAATGCCAGATTTTTAAAATTTGGGTCTAGTACTGTTTCTGAAGCTGTGACAGGCATGGGCTCAGATGTGAGAGGTGGGCTCAAATCTGTTGATGTAAAGCAGAGTCTTGCCATTTATTTCAACAGGCTTTTCAACGAGGCCTTTGGGACATTTCTCAAGAGGTTTAAAGTACCCAAACCAAATCATCGGCTTAGTCTTCAAAGAAGAAATGCTCCACTTTGTCCATTCTCAAAACTCAAAACATTTGTTGGACATCAGGCAGCAAACATTAAACCCAAACAAGACATTCTAGTCCCACTGAAATAAATGGGCATTTCATCATTGGTTCTGAGACTAATTTCCTATGGTGGTAACATACAAACACAGGAACAAGAGGAGGAGGATCCACAGGTGATTTAAGGAAAATCTATACCCACTCTTCTTAAGCAGAGAGTAAAACCTACTTTAAAGCTGACAAATTCTGACATTGAGACAGAAGTACATCAGCAGAAGGCTAATGTAATTGCATTTTTCTACAATGGCAATGTATTTTTAAATATCTTCAATTCATTCTCTTTTAAATAAAATACAGTGAAATAATAGAACAAGAACAAAATTCTATCAAATTATAATGAATTCAGCTACTTTAATCTGCAGGTGACAGAACCAATACCACCTTCATGCTTTATTGAAATGTGTTATAGATGGCCTCAATTTCTTTATTCCCTCTGCTTCAGGACAGTTCACTGTTTAAGAGTAAGAAGTAACAGCATGGTTCATGTTGGATTGATTCTGGGCAAAGGAAAGTCATTAGAACAAGACAGAAGATGAATAATAAACCGTCTATTTTATGTCATTGTTTTCCAGGTCTGACATAGGTGATGCTTTTTAATAATCTAATATCTATATTCTCATGATTCTGAAATAAAATTATTTCTAACTCCCAGATCTATTCTATTGATTTGTGTGACACCTTGCTCAGGACCCAAGTAAGCACCAACCCTATACATTCAAATGCCAAGGGATTCAAATTAGTCATGAGATGGTTTTTGAAATCACAAGAATCTAAATCAAATAAGACTGGGGGCAGTTAAAATATATTTAAGCGGGCATTTGTATGCACTTGTGTGACTACTCGTCCTTTATGAAACACCAGCATTATCACGAACAGGCAACCTCATGAAGAACATAACACACCTTAAGTTAGTAAGACAAGGCCTGATGTGAGAGAACTCCTATCTAAATAAACCCACCCTGCCTGTTTGGGGGCTTTGAGCTGGATCTTAAGACCTTCGTGTCCAAAACTAATAGGTCTTCTGGTTCATATCTAAGATACATTCACATATTTATCAACAAAAAGGTATTTACCAGGAAAAAATCAGAGAAAACCTCGAGAAGGCAGGACAGATTATTTGACGTTTCAGAATTTCACTAACATTTATTTCTGGACTGAAACCATTGCCACTGTGGCCCTGACACAGGGACATAGCCAATGGAAGTGGAGGAGGGGATAAGGCATCCCTGACAGCCTGAGTCAGGTCCTTCCCAACCACTGCCCCAGTGGTATGAAGGGGACCAAGATCATTCTGTGTCCATAAGTTGCTGTGGACCTAAGCTGGGGTGGACGAGGAAACAGAAGCAATGGGACCAACTTCACGGAATTCTTTCTACCTGTGCAGCCCAGCCTTCCCAAAAGTGGCTGTTATCCCACCAGGTTCCTGGCACATGACAGGCACACTGGGAGGGAATGAGCCTCCCAGACCCGTTTCAGGCTTTTTGCTTCCCACTTCTCTGCCCTGTGGCTAAAACAGATCCCCAAAGGTGTCTGGATCTTAGTTAGATTTGACTGTCCATCAAACTGAAAGTAGCTCACGAACAGCCACATGGACCAGAAACACACCTGACCCATTTGGTCTGACTTGAAACACAGGCTGTGCATGCTCCTATTACACACAAGGGACAGAGTGTTTAAAAATCTAGGAAAAAGCAGCAGACTACAGAGCTCAGCACAGCAAAGATATGCATCCTTGGGGCTGGTCAACACCTTCCTAACTCCATGCTTGTTCCCATCTCCACACGTTGTGTGCCACCACAGTTGAAAGCAATGAGATTGAAGCACCTGTGAAAGAGCAACTCCCTCTTAGGTGTTCTGAAATACTTTGCAAATCTGCCTCTAACAAAAAGTACAAGTCTTTTGAAAAATCTAATGTAAAGGAAATAAGGATCTCTGTCCCACAGTGTCTCCGTGGGAAAAGTCAAGAAAAAATGTGATGGGGAAAAGAGGTTTCGCCTAGCCCTTTTTTATCAATCACAAAGGTGTCTCCTAATAAATCAATTTAATTCAAACACACTGAATTTACATTTCACTTAATTTCCTTTCAAAGTTGTTACAAGCAATATAACAACATGGTCATTGTTTTAACTCCACGGGGATGTTGTCAAGGCAGAATATCACAATACACAAAGTTAAAAACCCCATGTTGCCAAATTTATATTATCATGCAATTTAGTTCCCAGCGCCATAAATTTCAGGTGGCAAGTTTAGCATTTTGAACAATTCATCTCGAAAAGTGACAGTATATTTACTTCTACCTTATTTCTCCTCTGAGTTCACATAATAGAAGTAACTGGAAAGCTATATCAGACTTGTAATGTAATAAATATAGCACTGCATAAGGTATTTGGAAGCCTTTGACAAGGCAAACCCATAAATGTAGTCCTCAATAAATCTCGGGTTTGGTATAGCACCTGTTGACCAATGTCATTTCCTCTGCTTAAGTATTGTGCAAATGAGTTCTGGGGCAGATTTACTGGCAAAGGGAGAGAATTGAGAAAGGGGTTTTGGTCCCAGCCATTAATCTCAGTGCTACAATGCCCTCTCTCTTTTCTAGATGACTCGGGGTAAGTCCACAGCTACTTAACCAGTTATGCTGAGGCTCTACCTTTCTCTGGCATGTGAGGTGCACACAGACATATATATTGTAGGCACCTTGTTCAGTGGCAGCTCTTATTTGTGAAAAATGCAAGTGGTATACATAGATATTCAGTTCTTTTTGCTGGATGGTATAAACTGACCCTCAGTAATTTGTTATTAAGAAGCCCCAGCTTCACAGAACTGACATCATGACACCCATAATATTTTCATAAACTGTGAAGGCTAATAAGTGTTATTATGGAGTAAGCACTTCTGTCTTTCCATTAAGCGCTTGGTAGGATTGGACCTTCTCTAGAGGTAGGATATGATTAATATAACCTTGCCCTCAGATCTAAGAATACTTTGATTATTTGCCGAGATAATTAAAGCTGTTTACTTGTGCGATGAAAGACCAATTTAAACAGATTGTGAACTTTAGCCTAGGGAGCATTCAAGAGTTCTGCAGCTTGTTACTGGCAAAGGATGAATTTTAATACTAACATAATTATTTCATCATTATGAACATACTGAGATTGGTAAAGATGCTTCCTAAAATTGGGATTATGATCTAAGTGTGCTTCAGATATACAGAAAGCTGTCAGCTATTTCTTGAGCCTGCCTTGTGGCTAGAAATAAATCATTCTGTAAAGAAATGTGGAGCAATAACTATAACCTTTAAACCGCTAAGGGAATTATGTTAACAAATATAAACATACAAATGTGTGCAGCATAACAGAGCAACCAAGTCACTATCCAAACACACGTTAAACTATATGATTTCTTTCCCTGCAGGTTCTGGTATCACAGGTTTTTTCTTAGTACTGAGTTCATCCATATTCTCTTAGACCTCGTGGGAGAATGAATTATTAGAGGCAGGCATGATAGCCAAAATGCACGGGGTGTAAAATCTTTGCACAGGGCTGGCAGGAAAAGAAGAGGATATGTTACAGGGCCATGTCTGTGTCAGGAGGTCATGCCTTCATCAGGTACAATGGAAAGTTAACTTGCATTATTTCCTTTCCTTTAACTCTCTCTGCAGGCATTCATATTCAGAACTAAAAGAGAATTTTTTTGGCTTGGGATTAACCAGAAGAGCTGCTTGGGGTTGAGGAGGAGTGATATTGGCAGCCACTGCTTCTAAGAAGGATACTGTGGGCTGCAAGGAGGACTTGCATTAACAGACAGAATGGATGCTCTTAATACTCTTCAGTGCAATTGCCAAGGTTAGAGGAAGTGACCAGTAAACAACATCTCCTGCCTTCCCATGGGTGACGAATTCAAGGTTTCCTGTATGTGTGCAGAACTAGTGATTGCCTCAAAATAAAATAATAATAATAATAATAATAATAATAATAATAAAATGTCTGTCTGCACATTCAAACCTCTGCTTATTTCTTGTGCCCTGTGAGGACTTCTGTCTTTCACTGGTAGTGAAGGTCAATAGATATTGCATGGAAGGGGTTTTTTCTGGTTTCTGTTTTGTTATAGATACGCACAAACATCGAGCTGATTTTGTTTTAAACACAAGAAAAGAGTGGAGAGAATCCTGACTGCAGTCCATTTCCAGTTCCAATAGGAGCTCTCATTTTCCCCCTCTAATTGTAGGCATAACCTGAAAAATGGGATCTCTATCCAGTGGCAGGGAAAGGTGTTTTGTGAAGCGATATACTGCTATAGAGGGAAATTACATAGAAAAAGGAAGATGAAAATGATACTCAATCAATAACATATAAAATAGTGGAAAAGTAGCAAAAATACATTTGGAAGGGGATATGCAAATTCATGTGGGGACTATTTCATGTAGTTCAGACATCCACGGACATATTAACAGGATATACTTCTGATTAATTACTGTAATACAAAATTCCACCCAAGTATCATGTAGATTTATTATTTTTCACATAAAAATGTATTGCAGGGAATAGTTTTAAAATGTTCCTAAATTCAAGACACTGAATTTACTCTTTGAAAATGTTACAAATGAACTTGCTACTGTAGTATTTTGACCCTCTTACCACTCCTTTCTCTATATTCTTCAGGGGGCTATAGGCTAGGTGAAGCATAGTCAACTAGATTTTTTCCATTCTTGACAGCAGGAAAAAAACCAGCAGAGAGAAAAAAAACCCCCAATCAAACAATAAAACAAATTCAAAACCCGAGCTGTTAAGAAAATCAAGAAATATTTGCTAAATGAGTCAGCAAGGTCTAGATCCTTGCTCTTCAGACAGTCATGTGCAGAAATGGCTCTGTGACAAGAAATCCTTTTAAAGAATTACATTTTTACGCAGAAGCATGAAAATCAAATATAGGGTTTTAAAGCCATTTGATCTCTCCCCCAAAATACTCTAATATTTTGCTAGAGAACACTGA
This sequence comes from Corvus kubaryi, assembly GCF_017639235.1. Taxonomy (NCBI): domain Eukaryota; kingdom Metazoa; phylum Chordata; class Aves; order Passeriformes; family Corvidae; genus Corvus; species Corvus kubaryi. The sequence continues at coordinate 17,082,751 of NW_024582056.1, forward strand.
CATACTGGGATGCCATCCTCTTTGATTTAAAATAAATAAGAAATGAGAAAAACAGAAAGCTTCCCTAACCTCTAATTGCAAAATTCACTTTTCCTTTTGTTCAGTTATTTAACAAAAAACTAAAAATCAGAGTGAACGTCTTATACACAAAATGTTTTAATTAGAGTAGGCTAAGGAGGTATCTGTCCTCAGAAGACCACATGGCTTAGAAGTAAGTAATTCCACATCACTGGTTTGCTGGCAATAATGGAGTGAGGCAGAAGAATGAATTAATTTTAAATCACATCCATAAGGGAATGAATTGTTCAGAATGTTCTTTGTGCCATACAATGACTGTAATTTTAAACTGCTAATACCTTACAATAAGACCCATAAATGGGTTATTTCTTGCTTTTCATGGGGCCAAATTCTGCTCCTTTGATGCTCTTGTGTAGCTGTTATTAAGATCAGTGAAAGTTGAGCCAACTTTTACAAGTGGGGGATTTGTTTGAAATCTATTTGGACATATTCAGATAAAGTTGGGCTGCCCAGCTCAGCTGTTCCTCCCCACATGCCACAAAGAACCTGCAGCACTGGGATGTGCAAATAAGGGGTTCTTGCCTACCTACCCTCTCTTCCCACCCATAATGAGCCTTTTGGGTCAGGGATTTGCCTTCAATTTCTTTTCAGTTCTGGTTAGCTCAATGGGTCTCCCTCTATCACAGGTTGCCTGTGCTGGGGCCAGCTTGCCTGATGAGCAACTTTCTCAGAAAACATAAAATGTGAGGATGTGTCTTTGAAGCATAGGATTCATCTGACAAAGCTGAAAATACAATTACTGATTTAAATAGTTCAAAGTGTTGCGCATTCATTACCTGCAGAGGAAAGCCATTGCTGTTGTTGTTGTTGAATGTCACGCATGGTACAGTCAAGCTGGAGGCCTCGATCCACAGGATCAATTGGAGATTAAAATCCAACCTGTGTCTGGAGTTATGTTATTTCCTAGCAGCATCTACCTACCATGTTGGCTGATATAGGCTGATTTACACATGGGAGCATGGATACAGGTACTCAGTTAAATACACTGAGTTACAATGACTGTAGCTTTGAAGGACTGAAACTTAAGTGATTGCACAGCTTGGTTTTGTAATTTGCTTCCTAGTTTCCAGCCTGCTTGCACAGAGAGGCACCATGTTGCAGCCCTAAGGGCAGCTGGGCAGAGGGTATGAGCTGTGACTCACACAGGGGCCCTGACATGATGACTGGCCACAGCCTCAGCAGGACACAGCCCACGCTGGGGGTAGGGCCTGAATGCAAGAACATGTCCTAAATCCCACTGGTGTCACCAATGGGCGAGCTCCTCAAGGTCTAGATGCTGTTAAATTTACCAAAGGATCTGCCAAGCACCTACAGCCGTAACTGAAGCTCCACACATCCTGCTTAAGTTGCCAACTCACCCTGAAGACACCTGAAGCCCAGAGGTTCTCAGCTCCTCATTGGCAAAGGTCCCACAAAGCCCCAGCAATGCCCTGAGCAGGTCTTTTCTGCAAACCTGGAGCTGCCCTGCTGGTGCTGCCTCATCGGCTGAGCTCTGGACAAAATGAGAGGGCATGTGAGGCAGCTCTACGTTTGTGGAAAACAGGTCTACAGCTAGAAAATTTGAATGTAGGAGACCTCATTTAAATTCAATTATCTTTCTGAAGGGATCTGAGTCCACCTCTAGGAACCTGGGAGTCATTATACCAGAGAGTAGACAACCACAAAGACGTTTGTCATCTTCCCTGGCAGGACTGCTCCCTGGCATGTGACACAATGAAAATACCTAGGCCGCAGTGAATGCTGTTTTAACTCTAAAACCTACACTGTTTCAGGCAGTATTAAACTAAATAAAGCCTTTACTGGGGTGGGTAATGGCACTCAGCTTTCCATGATTCACATTGCTAAAAAACAGGACCAGGTCTGAACCCTTTTGTAGACTGAATATTTAATTTTTCTTTGCCAGGCATAAAAACTCAAATGAGAAAAATTCTGAGGAAATCAACTACTGTCAGGTGACACAGCATTCCTCTGATACCACTGCAGGAAACTTTTTCAGGGGGAAGTTCTCTGGCTAAACCCTGCTAATGAATCAGCTGTGCCTCTGTGCAGGCATGGCCTTGAGCTCTCCCTTCTACAAAAGATAAATGAGATATCAGGATTATTAACTGTATTAATGTAGAGAAGCGGACAGAGAAAGATGGCATGACCTAAACAGGGGGGGTCCATAAGAATGCGAAAGGAATTATACTGATGTTTTCCTACATCATTAATATTTGTGTTCAGGTGTATTCTCCTCTGAAAGCATCCATCAGCAATCATATACCATGCAAATGTGCTTCTTTTTTTCTCATATGGAATAAGAAAACATACACCTGCATATTTCTGTTTCCTGTATTGTTTTCCATAAAGTACATTTGTAAAAGAGTAGAATTGACTAGAAGAGCTCTGCAATGCTGTTAGTTCAGAGATAAGCATCCTACTCAATTTCTTTCTGTAGCTAGACATGTCAAAATGATGGAAAGAGGCAGAAGAACAGTGGCAGAAATAGAAGTTTGATGGGGTAAAGTAACAGAACAGAAAAATTGGAAGATGTTAAAAAACCTTCAGTGATCTTTGTATATATATAGAAAGTTTAGAAACATTATCCTAGTTGGAATATATCCATTGAAGCCTAATCAGCCCCTGAAGTTCTGTTAAGAACAGCCCAGAACAACAGCTACGTTGTAAGAGAGGAGATAAGCTCAATTTTTTTTTAGTTCTTACAGAGACTGAAACTTCAGCTCATGTTCCACAGAGCAAAGAACTTAAACTACAATGGAAGGCTGTTCAAAAATGAGCAATATTTTTCTTCTTACAACCAGTAAACTCCATCAAGAATTGTAAACAAGCAGCTCTGAAAGGAATCCCAAACATATCCTAGCCCAGTGACAGAAGGAATGGGTGCCAGGTCCGTAAATGAGAGCCTGGTGTGCTGGGAGCACGTTTCTGAGCCAGGGCAAGCTCAGCTCACAGAACAGCACTTGCCCCCTGCAAGGGTTGACCTTGATTCCAATGCTGCTGTGGGGTAGCCTCCTTCTTCTGCTCTCTGCCTCCGCAGCTCCCATGTGAGAGACAAAGCACTGGGGTCTGAAGCTGCTACTGTTTGTGTTAGTTGGTGGGAATTGCCAAGGGAGGGGGCAAGTTTTGGATCCTCTATTTCTCCCTCACCTATCTCTGCTTCACTCACTTTTTAGTTTTCCCTATAACTGTAATAAAGATTCACCTTAGTAATGAGCTCCAGCCGAGTTCCAGCAACAGAGAATCCTTCAGTTGCCAGTCACCTTTGCAAAGAGATTACTTCAGCCATACCAAAATATGTGGGCAAAACAAGAATCACTTGGTCTTAACCAGTTCTTCTTGCTCACAGTGAGATGACTACAGAGCCTTCTCTTCTTGGCAGGGCATCCCCCTTTTTTTTCCAGAATCATTGAGGTACACGAAGACTTTCCACAAAGAAGTGAGATTCACAAAGGGACTGTCCGAGACAGAGGGAATGGCCCTCATAGTCATTTGCCCTGAGGTTGATTTATGTTCTGCTTCATGTGTGATGGACCTCAGAGTGCACCTGAAAGAAATAAATCTGTTCATACCTCCCTAGCACTGCTGGGATGCTACAGTGGGTCCTTGTGTGAATTGAAAAAGTCCATTGCCTCTCAGCTGGGACTTGCACTGTGTTTTGCTTTTACTGGGCACAGGCGGTGGCCTAATGGAAGAAAATTTCAATATGACTGCACTGAGCAGCTCATGGAGGAGCACAGACCCTTGCTGAAACTGGAACAAAATGTCTCAAGTCTGGGTCTCCAAGGTGCACCCTGTATTCTCTGCCAATGCTTACTTGACAGAAAAACTGCCAACCATAGCGGTCAAATGTGCAGTACTTTGTCTTGCTGAAGCTGTTGCTACCACACTCTGCAAACACACTCTCCCCAGGCAGCAATTGCAGGAGGTATTGTACCAATGTAGCAGCCAGCCCTAACCTCCTGTGCCCAGATACAGTTATTCAGCTGTCTTTGTTCTGCTCTGCCATCGTTTTACATAAGAAACCACTGAGAAGTCCAAATCTTCTGAAACTAGCCAGCGGTAGAGTGGTGGGAGGATAAAAAAAGTGACGGCTCTTGGACAACCTTGATTCTGTCCCTGACCTTGATTTATTTTGGGATTGTACGCAAGTCATTTTATTACTTTGTGCTTTTTCTGCCCGCAAACACTGCCTTTTCTTTGATGTTCTTTGGATGTTCCTCTTTCCAAATGAGTCTGCATTTCTGGGTTCTTGATAAAACTACCTGATAAAAATCCAAAACCAGTAATAAATGGTATTTCTTGGAAAGTGTCTTAGCAACCCAGGAGTGGATCGGCTAAATCCAAGCTCTCCTGTGCACTTTTCCCAGGGGAAACAAAGACATACAAAGACAGATCTTCTCCTCCTCCTCAGTGAATCAGGATGGTTCCATCATCTGCGAAAGGATGAGCAACCTCTGCAACTCTGTGACTGCACTACAACATTAGTCAGCCCTGGAGATGATGGGGAGATTGTTTAACAGTACTGAGCATCAATTTCCTGGGAGAGGTAAACACTTTTAGTGTAGAGTGCAGCCACCACATGGTTCCCTCCTGGCTGATGGGAGCTGCAGAGCTGGCCCTTACTGTTGTTCCAGTAACACAGCTGCTCTGAGTTGTTACTAACTTTTACATGGTACCAGGTGTGCTGACACAAATCCAAAAAGAGATTTTTAAAAGGCAACCAGAAAGATATGGCAGAAAAAACAAAAGATAAAGGCTGGGAGCTAAGTCAGAAGCAATCAGGCCTCCAGCTTCATTGCTTCGTATAGAAAATATGGGCGGTCGCTGGAAAAGTTTAAAGCTGTATCTCAGCAATTTGTGCAACTGAGAAGCATGATAAACACAAATTAGCATGCTTCTTACAATTTTGGAGTCATAATTGATAGTTTTAATGCATTACACAGGTAGAATAAGAAGAAAAATTATGGCAATGACATTTGGTATCATTTATTTTTATCAACCCACAGAAGTCTTTATTTGGGTGGAAATACAATGCTGACGTGTTTTATCATGTTTCAGGTTTACATTTTCTCAATGAGTAGACTCTAATTTTCCATTTTTTGGCATCTGGAAGGCTTTTATTGAATATTTAAGTTAAATATTTTATTTGCAAGGTCTCTTGCAATTTTGTCTTTCTGCATTTACTACACTTAATTGGAGAATAAAAGTCATAAGTGTTAGTCATTCTTGGAGAATTACGAAATACATTCACATATCTGTACTTAATATTCCTGTAAATTTATTCATTTGATGGTAAATTTAAGAAGCATCTATATCACGTTACTTTTTTTTTTTCTTTTTGGAAGATAAATAGTCCATAAACATCCAAGGCTATAAAGCTAGCTGAACTCTACACTGTTTGGTCTCAAAAATTCAATACACTGCAGTAAGCAGGAAAGATTAAATGACTCGAGTTCAGTAGTTTAAAAATATTTTCCAATTCTCCTCTGTGAGAGGTTCGAGATTGTTCACATGACTTTCTCCTGCTGAATTATGATCACAGAAAGAAAGCAATTACTCTTTCATACTCAGTCCAGAAAAGAAAACTTGCATTGAAAGAAAACTGCTGAAGTTGTTCAGTTCAGCACTCCAGCAATAAGAGAGAGATACTGCATTTGCCACGCATTAGCATCGCTATATCAGTATCACCGTTTTACAGATGGCAAATCCAAACACAGAGAGATTAAGGTAAAAAATATCCACTAATTCTGGTTGCTCTGTTTGAAATACCTTGAACCTACTTTTTCAAAGGATTTACTGTATACAGCAACTATATCAAAAGACAGTTTCCATGGATTTCAACAGCATTTTAAAGTTATCACTTTCTGCAAATGAGATGCTGAGGTATCAAATCAGATATCCAGAAAATGAAGAAAACACAGTAAAAAGACCACCTGTGACATACCTGCTTTATATTAATTTAAATGCCTTTTTCTGCATTTTCTTTCTGCAATGCCTTTTTTCATTAGCAGCACCTCTTCCAAATCCTGCATGTCTCCCAAATTCTGAGTATTATCCCACAGAAAAGGAAGCCTCATTCCTAAAATATTGCACACCCCCAGAAAACTGAAAATTGACCATAAAACTAGTTTGATGCTTTCCTATAAGATCTTTTTTTTCTTGTAAATTGGTGATGTAATGAAATGAAATAATTTTGAGGAATGTGCTGGCTTGAGTGCTTTGAATTTTTTTTCTTAAATACAAAATGTTAGAATATTATAGCTTCAGAATAATACAGTTATACTTGTAATTCAAAGTCACTTTTTTTTTAGATGTATTTTATTTCATGGTGTAATGATGCTTAAAGGCATAACTACCAAAACTTATATTCAACTTTTTGCACACTATGAATGAGAAACATGTCACCTGACTTTTTTTCTTTTTTTCACAATTTAATCTGAAAAATGTTTCAGTCTGTTTGGATTTTTTTGTTTTTAATTCTTTGCTTTCCTTTGCCTTTTCAGAACATATCCTCCAGTCCCAATCGTGGAATTTCACTATTTCATACAAACTGGAAAAACTAGATCTTGCAAATGTCATGAGGCACTTTAACACACATATATGGTCTGTTTTTCAAGTTGGGCAGTCTGGGCTCTTTCTTCCTGCTTCTTTGCTCATAAATTTCCATTTTCCTCACTGTATTTATTTTCCAGTCCCCTTCACCTTCTTTATCCACCTCTGTTGGTTCTTATTCCCAGGGATTTTTGCCTTTCCACTCTTTGCATCTTTTTCTCCTGCTGCTTACCAGCCTCCACTCCTATTTCTCTTTCCCAAGGAGCTCCTTGACAAACTCTCATTTTCTTCCACAGGCTTATTTTCTTCTTCTCTTTCTCTCAGAGGAAGCAGATTTTTTCTTAGCTCTCTTGCATAAGAGCATGGGGAGCTTTGATACAACCTTGTTACTCATAGTCCAGCTGGCTAAATGAAGATGAGAATGCTGCTGCTTACAGATGCATTTGCCAGATGTTGTACAGCATCACACTGGATCGTGCTCACCAGAGATAGGAAGTTTGGGGAATTTTTTCCATTAGCAATGACCATATTTGAAGAGTCTTTTTTAAACAGCTTAGTCCTCATACAAAGATACAGGATTTACCTCCCTGTCCTAATAATCCCTCCTCATCAAAATTATTGACCTTACTTCAGATAATGAGGAATAGAAAACAAAAATTACTGGTGATTAAAGAAAAAGACTATCAGGTACCATTTTGTTTCTCAACGTGTGAAACAACCAAAGTTTCTCAGGAATTATTCTCTAAAACAGCTGGAACACATTGAAAATAAATACCTAAATAAACCCAACAAAAGCATACAGAGGCAGACACCTTATCAGAATGAAATTTTAAACATCGGTAGTTTAAAATCTAGACAAATTTATAAGAAACTGAGGGGAGTTTCAAGGGCAACATTCACCAATTTTAATAGTAGACAGTGCTATCTCTTCCACTGCTAATAAAATACGAAGTGAAATCACCCACGAGTAAAGCAATGTGTTAGCAACGGTGTTAGCAGATATTAGTCTCCCTCTAGTCAAATCCTTCTGGTGCAACGTTAAACCTACAAGGTAGTGGAAAAAAGTTGCCAGGATGCTTTGGGATTGAATTAGAGGCTTCTAGCTTCTAAAGTTACCTTGCCCTTTTTTTGCTCAAATCACACAAGTGTATGATCGAGTTTCCAGTGGTAACATGAACCCTGCCTGAACCTGAGCTGACCTGTACAGAGCCAGCTAAAATGCCTAGGTATTGATGTTACAATTTATAAAGAAAATCTAGATAAAACATCACCCATGGGAGTGAAGAAACTGGCTATACTGACACTGCCAGTGAGCAGGACACACTATAAAATAGTTTGTGTCACATGGAACTGGACAGAGCTCATGAAGGATGTTTTAGAAGGTACCAACACTGTATATCTCCTCAGCAATTAGTAAAAAAAAAAAAATTAAAAAGAGGTTGTGAAAGGTTGTGGCTTAGGTATAGTTTGCATGAGGTTTGCTGAGAATATTCCCTTTCAGCATAATAAAAGTGACTGATAATGACAGAAATCTTATTTCTTTTGTAGCAGCATTTGGCTTTATTTGCATCAATCATGAGCGTTCATTCAGTCTTTTTTATTAGGTTGGGCTGTAGCAAATACAAAACGGCTGGCAGGAAACTTGGTGTACTCTGGAGGAACAAGCTGTGTGGGCTTAGTCTCATCAAAGCCATTGTGCTGATCATGGTTATGCAGACAATGGCTAATAGCTGTTCAGAAAAAAAAACCCTTTTTATTCTTTTTTGGCTTTTTTATTTTTAAAGAAGAAAGAATAAAAGAAGTCCTTTTTAAAATTTGGCTGAAACAAGGATATATTGGGGTTTCTTGCATAGGATGAGTCTCTCAGTGCCCACTCTTCACACTGAGCTAATTACAGATCTAGGACAGCTCTTAACACAGTATTTGACTATGGAGTAGTGCAATCATCAGTGCCTGTGCCCTTGAGATCATTGTGGTGTTTTGGGATGTCAGAAAATTTTGACAAAGTGGTCCATCCTCTCTGATTTGTGAGCCACACACAAATCCACATGTATCCACACACAAAGTAGCGGCAGCCCAGCCTCCAGCTCCAGATTCAGTGAATGTTAGTTGTATAGTCTGATATTGACTGTTTATCAATTGTCACCAATATTTATCAGCAAGTGCGCTCAAGAGAGGAGGAAAAGCCTCATGAAACAAGACAAAAGTTGTCAAATGTCAAAATGCAACTTTGTATATTATTGTACTAATGCATCTAGAATTTTCCACAGATTCAACAGAATCTTGGGAGTCATTCAGGCAAGAATTTGTTTTCTTCTAAAAAGAGATGAAACTATGGAAAGGTATAGGGAGATAATAGGACCTGGAAAGGTCTATATCTATTCTAATATATGGGGGTCAGACAAATTATATTTGCAGGATCTAGGGCATGCATTTCAATCACCAGCCTAAAAGTTAGTGAAAGAGAACAAGCCATGATACAGATATAGAAAATACTCCATTCCCAGAAAGAACAACTAGTTTGCAAGATAATTGGCTTCATATGTGAAATCAAAAAAAAATTTGAAGCATTTATAGCAGTCTTCAGTTTGGCAAGTCTGACATGCTGTTTGTAGGGTTTGTACAATCTCTAATGTAAGATCAGATTGTAGTGGGCCTCAGAGACATGGAACAGAGATAAAAAAATACTTCTGAAAATAAGCTTGAACATAACAGATTAAGAAACTGAAATTTGCCAGCCTGCAGGAGGTACTCAGATCAGATTGCAAGTTTTGATTTCTTTTTTTTTTTTGACTCCTCAGTGCCACAGTGGACTAGGTTCAAAAGCAAAATAAAACAAAACCCAGGAATATTCAGAAGGAAAATAAAAGTGAACCTGCAAGAGGTTGGAAGAAGGAATGTCAAGAGGACAGTGATAACCACAGAACTGAGTGCTAACCTGCATTTGGCAGAGTTGCTCTCTCTGTAAAGAAGTAAAGCCATTACTGCACTTACAGCCTCACTGGCAGCACCAAAGGGGAAAAAAGGCACACATATATAAGGAAATACATTAGTTAGTTGTAAAAATTGCTCAAAACAGAGTCACATCCATTGTCTGGAATACTGTCTGGAAGCTTTGACACTCCAGAGACCTCACAAATGAGTGTGGTATCTGAAGCTGGAGTGAAAGGTTTAGAGAGAAAATGTAGGCATAAGGAAAGATAACAATGATGCAGAAATTATTCTGAGAGTGGGTGGATGTGAATGGGGCACATAGGAAAGACATATTCTTGAAAATAAAAATGTTGGAATTGTTTCAAAAATTCTCGGGCTGAACACATATATCACACTGAATTCCAATTACACTTTATAGGAGAACAGGCAGCTAAGAAGGTGGCAAACATGGATATTCAAATTTAAAAAAGGGAAAGAAGAGACATGGTTTCAGCAAGTAGCCATATAAAAAAGCCAGCTTTCTCAACTTTCAGAAAACTTGGTAACAAAAAAAAAGTTATAGAAATGTATGGAAAAAAAAGTATCACTTTGATACGACTTATCTAAATAAAACAAAAAAGTGTTGGTTGGTATCAGATTGGTTTGGATCTCTTAGTGCTGGAACATTTGTGAGCCACTTCTTAATTCATTTCCCCATTATACAGAAATAGCACTGAGTCCCCTTGTATTTCCCCATGTCTACAACCTAGCATCATATAAGGGTATTTTTGTTGTAGACATTTTCAGGAAGTTTTATTGAATTTTTCATCTTTTATGGAGTTTTCACTTTTAAATTCTCATATGTTTTGTCTGGCCTTTCTCATTCCTCTAGATTTAATGTGGAAAAAAAAGCATTTGTGAGACAAGCCATTCTGGATACAGCCTGGTACTGAACAGTAAATATTTCTCTTGGGCTGGCACCACCTAATTGTTTCTTTTCATTTCAAATATTTGTGCCACCTTAAAATGTCATCAGTGACATTTATAATAATTGGCAGGTCGCAGATGAGAAGGACCATTTTGCTGCTGGACACAAAAGGCCTACTAGCCCCTACAAATCATGAAAATGTTGCATTATTTTATGAAAGAAAAGGGGAAGACAAAAGAGCCATTAAAAAATAAAAACAAAAAACACTTCTAAATCTTTAATCAGCCACTCAGATTCACTGATGGAGAAATGAAAGTGCAGGGAATTTATGCACAGTATCAAGAGGGAGCATACTCTGCACAAAAAAGGCCTTTTGAAAAATCCTAGTAGTCACAGAAAAAGGATCACTGGCCCTTTATAAATGCTTACAACCTCTTTATTATGAGGAGATTTTTACAGACATGGCATGAAAAGAGCTTTTGAAGCAACAGATGTTAGGGATCTCTTTGTAGGGAACACAAGGCGATTTTTGATAAAGCAGGATACAACTAATAAGCGTAATTGAGGAAATAAATATTGACCACAGCTTTGAGGTCGATCAGTCCAGGCTTTCATCTCCAATGAACTCTTCCTCCAAGACAAAAGCCTTTAAAGTCAGACAAGTCAGGTTTTGCTGTAGTATTAACTAAGATCCTTAACTTGTCTGAAGAGAGAAAATCTGAAGCGACTATGCCAGATGGAGTCCAAATATCAACCATTAAATTAAAAGGTTTGTAAATAACTCGTCCTTCCCACTCTGTCCTTGCAGGTGAGTCATTTCCTCAAACCTACTTTCAATGACAACTCAGAGACTCTCTGAATTGCTGCAAAATCCTCCTAGCAGCTCCTGGTCCCTGGGATGTTTCTCAGGAGAACCTGGCTCCCAGCTCTGTACTTGCAAACTCTTTTCTGCCACACGCAGTGGGCCCAAATATTTCAGCCCCAGAGAGAGAGGTTCAGTTCTCCACAACACTGTAGCAAACTCTCCTTCCTCCTGAGAATTTCATTCAGTTCAGGCTTTTTATGGAAATATAAAGCTATTGCAAATATAAAATATATATACACACATATATATTTGTATTTATATATGTGTAATGTATGTGTGTATATATATATGCGGACACCTTGATAATATTATTGTGTATGACTGGTGTACCTGATGTCATGAAAGGTGATACGAGCTTGATGCAAACAAACCAAAGGAGAGCAGCAGATCACTCAAACTCTTTCTAAAAGACGAATCCATTTTGTATGCCAAAAAATTTACATAGATATGAGTGGAAGCTAAAAGAGCATTTGGAATAAAACTCCACTGAAGGCTACTAAGCTCATGAAATCTTCAGAGCTGCAAGTAGTTGACTGCTGGGAAAGTATGAGGGTAAATATCATGTTTGCCCTGTTCTTTGCCCTAGGAATCAACTTCTGTCCATTGCTGGGACAGAATACTGGGCTAGCCCTCTGGGCTGAATCAGCACGGCTCTTCATCAACTTTTGCATAACAAAGAAAAGCTTATAAAGTATTGTTTTTCCAAACCAAAGATGTGGATGCTTACAAGCTAAGCACATAGGGAGTCTAGTGCTTCTCAGCATGCATATTTATCTCAGTATGACCTTATTGATACAGTACAGAACACTGACACATCACTACAGCAGAGTCTCATTAAGAAATCTAGCTAGATGTGTCTGCATGTATTCATGTATTTATGTATGCATGTATTTAGGTATGCATGTATGTATATATAAGTAAATTCCTGTGCACGTATGTATGTGCCTGTCTTTCTCTCCGCCTCTATCTACCCATTTTTAGCCCATCCTTTTGTTTTCTGAGATAGCTATTCCTTCCTCTTTTTATCACAACCAGCATCAATCTCAGAGTGCAGAATGCATTAAACACCAATTACAGCTCTTTATTCTGCAGGTGAGTCTACTTGTTTAGCTTTGTTTTCTTTCCAGTCATGGCCCATTTGCTGCTTTTATTCCTCAGAATACCTAGCTTGGATTATTTTTCCTTCAGTTAAGGTTTGCTTCACATAAAAGCAGACTGCAAACATATCATTTTTAGATGAGCCACCTGGATATTTTCATTGCTGTTACCATTTCCCATTTTTGTATCATTACATTTCTTTCTTTACTAAATGTTTACAAAGTCTCTGTGGATCACCTTTCTGATCATTTGCTGACAGACTGAGCACCAAACTGGTTTAATTATTTCAGGGCTGGTCATTTCTGGCTTTTCTCTAGCACTTTAGAAGATAGTGAAGCCATAGGGGTTGGCTTGTCAATTTGAAAATTTCTCAATATGAGATCTTTCTCCCAGTGAATCAGCAACTCCACATTTGGTTTGGGCCCCAAAGAGGGAAGGAAACCTTGCACATAATGAAATGAGTGTTATTTTTGAAAATATTCCTTATATGTTTCATAAATATCATGATGGACCAGATGAGGAAGTTTCACTGTAATGTTCAATGGAACATAGACTTCTACTATGTGCTATTTATCGTTACTCTTTATTTCTTTTTGTTTAAATCACCCCCTACCCTTGTGAAATGTGAAGCTTGGAGTGACTTGCCAAAGTCCTGACACCCTTGCAGAGACACCAGTGTCTATGACAATAAGGAGTTGATGTTGGCTGGACCATCAGCATGGAATACTAATACTAGGTACTACATGAAACAAAAAAGCAGGACAAAGGAGTGGCCAACATTCAAATACCAAGAGATTAAATCAACACAGCAGGATCAGGACAAGGAGCAAACACCAAGTCAGGAGCAAATTTTCAGTCTGAAGGCACAACAAGCAACATCTAGGCAATGCCTACCTGGATCAGGTTTACCTACACTTAGTTATTAGAGAGAAGACAGCCAAGGCTTGCTACCACCAGCCCCAAAGACCCAGTGATCTAGACAGGAACATAAACTATTGACTAAGATTCCTCAACTACAGAAACTTCCACATCCCAAACAGACCAAATAGTCCAAAAGTAGTACTGCTGTAATTACTGCTTGTTCACAGAATCACAGAACAGGTGGGACTGGAAAGGATGACAGGAGGTCATCTAGTCCAACCTCCCTGCTCAAGCAGGGTCCCCTAGAGCATGGTACTCACAGGTTTTTGAATACAGCTCAGTTCACATGGGCCTTGTAAGGTGGCATCATTAAGTTGTACAAATGGTACAAATACTGAATTTCATGGAAATCTGTCTTTTGTTGCACTGAAGTTACTCATTATGATCAGCAGTTTGAAGCTTATGAGCAAGGGAGATATTCAGTGTCTCTTAACTACCTAACTGTGACAGAAACCAGACTCAGCCAAGGTTTTGCAGTGAAACTGCCTAGACCTTTTCTTTATAATAAGCTCCCCAAAGAAGACTGAAAGACTTTGAAACTCAGAAAGCAATTTTTTATTAAACCTAGAACCAAAACCAAAAAATTGAAAAGAAAAAGCACAAAATGTCCAATTCAAGTAGATTAGAAATAAAGGTTTCCTAAACATGTCTTCCTCAGTTACAGGTTTGCTTTTGGTCAACTCAGTGACTTCCTAAGTTTGTTGCAAACTTGACTAATCCCCTCTCATCCTTGGAAGCCTCTGAAGTCTGTCTGTCTGCTCCTCCTGAGCTGCAGGATCCCAGTTCTCTGCTGTAACTCTTCTACGTGCCACACTCAGCTGTCTTGCAAAGTTTTTCCACCCACATATGCCCAGCTGCTGGATAGACAGGAACCATCTGCTTTACCCTCCAAAGGACTGCACCTGACCTAGCCTTCATAAAGGGACATACTACAACTGTGAACAAAGGAGAAAAAGAAGATAAAAATGTCCAGTATGCAAATCTTCAGCAATTTGATGATAATCTGTTTATGGATTTTAGTATAAAGGGAAATGCTAACCCTAATAGATGCAGCACCACTCTAAAATTAGTTTTTCTGAAATATAACACTTAGACAAAACAACACTGTTACTAGCCATATCCAGATATATTTGACAGTAAGGAGGAATATGTTAGTCAGAGCCTTTTTAAAGATCTGATAAAGGAAGAGGGGCCACAGAGCAAAAGCGATTAGATTTTACATTTTCTGAAGTTGACACAACACAAAAAAGATCTGTTCTTTAAATGTTAAAATGCAGTAAACATATAAATCAGATGTCACAACTGTGGAACTGGAACAGAAAGGGATACCTGAATGAAATGTCTTGGAATAGCAGAAGACACCAATACACTGGGAGAAGAAAGCATCGTAAAGTTTTGAGTACGGGTATAAGGTGGTTATGTGAAAGTGAGGTTGATGGTTGTACATAGGCTAACCATGGTGATTCCTCTGGTTCAGCACAAAGTATGAAGGATGAGAGCTCTACAAAGGCATAGAAAATCATGGTGTTTTGGTTTAACCCCAGCCTGCCACCAAGCACCACACAGCCGCTCGCTCACTCCCCCACCAGCGGGACTGGGGAGACAATAGGAAGGGTAAAAGCTAGAAAAATTGTGGGTTGAGATAAAGCCAGTTTAATATGGAAAGCAAAAGCCACACACACAAACAAAGCAAAACAAGGAATTCACTGCTTCCCATGGGCAGGCAGGTGTCCAGCCATCCCCAGGAAAGCAGACCTCCATAACATGGTACAGTTACTTGGGAAGACATCACTCCAAACATATCCCTGTGCTTCCTCTTTCTTCCCACCATGTTTATATGCTAGGCATGATGTCATATGGTCTGGAATACCCCTTTGGTCAGTTTGAGTCAGCTGTCCTGGACGTGTCTCCTCCCAACCTCCCATGCAGCCACAACTTCCTCGTCAGCAGTACGAAAGGCAAAAAGGCCTTGGCTCTGTGTAAGCTCTGCTCAGCCATAACACAAACATTTCTATTTTATCAACACAAATACAAAATATAGTCCCATGCCAGCCACTGTGAAGAAAATTAGGTAAAACCCCAGCTAAAACCAGCACACATGGGCATGGGAGATAAAGAAGAAGGACAGAAGGACCTGGATCTCATAAAGGATCAGACCCAAGTATCTTGCACATGCCTTACACAAAGGAGTTATCAGGCTTAAGTTTAAGGCCAGTGCTGAAAGTCCATAGCATAAGCCAGTCTGTCAGACTCTGCACAGGACTTTACAATCTGGGGCTAATATGAAGGCTGTGTGCCTTCCCACTACATGATGACTTTTGTGATCAGGGTGGCTCTGGCCTGAAAAAAGCAGGGAGATGAGCTATGACCTGGTAAGGTTCTACCTCTTGGATACCCTTTAGCTTGGGGGAAACTAAAAGGAAAATGCAATATTATGCAAGAGCCAACATTATATGACCTACCAGCATGGCTGTCAAGACTGAGAAACCAGTGGGCTCAAACAGCAAAGATCCAAAGAAGCAACTAAAGGCCATTAATTTGCCTGCCTTCTATGAACTACACCGTTAAAATTGTTCCAACTTAAATAGTATCAAGCTAATTTACTTCAATTTCACCAAGTAAAATAATCAATCATTTAAAATTATGCCACAATGTAAAAGAACTTGACATATCCCTAGGCTCAAATTTTAAATCACCGAATCTGTATAACATGTATTCAGATTCATGACAACTCTTTCATTGAAACCTGACAATGGCAGCACTGCTTAAAGCAGGTACATTTGCAAGGTAATGCAAGTGACAGAATCCCTACATGCAGCTGGAGTAGGCTAGATTTGAAGATCTGAAGATAGGGCTTTCCATAGCCAGCAAAGATCTGGCAATAATATTGAATTAAACATGCCTTGCACTGGGCTTACTCAGAAATTTCATTTCAGTAGAACTGCTATGTTCACTGATGACTGGAACCTTATTACTTTTCTTAAAATTGTCTAGTATTTGACTTCATTTGCTTCAGTCGTGGGAGCTCATTCAGTCTTTCTTTTTGATTAGTTTGGGATATAAGGCCTAGAAAGAGCTCTGTCAGCTCTGGAGGAACAAACTGTGTGAGCTGAATCTCGTCAGATTCACTGATGTTATGCTGATCATGTTTAATATCTGTTCAGGGATGTAAAAACTTTTTTCCAGGAGTGAAATTGTACTGGCTCTGCCCAATACCTATGAAAGAAAGCTAATCTAAGGGCAACTGAGGGAATACTACTCACTTGTTAAAAATTCCCATTTTAAACAGATTCTAAAGTTGGCTCTAAGCAAAGACACTTTTTCCAGATTAATAATCCTTTCCTTTCTCAGAATACTAAGCAGATTTACATAGACCCCTAAAGTTAGTTCATAAAACATGTTCAAAGTGGCGTAAGAGAATTTTACGATAGAAGAAGTTTCACTCTTTCTTAACCCATACTAAATGTACTCAAAATTTCTATTATGTAAGGGAGCATAAGCCTATGGATATGTTTGCTATTTACTGCCTCCTTCCTGTTAAAAGATATATTTTAAATGCAGCTCTCCTCTATTCTCCAACTACCAAAAGACATGCCTCTGTTTAAACATGTCCTTTAAACAAAATAAATCAAGAGGCTAGAAGAGTGTCATATAACAATCCATTCACAGCTCTGAATTTCCAAAAGATGTAAAATCAAAATGAGCCTGAGACTTGCATGTATGGTCCTTGAAAAAGTAAATCTTTAAACCTGCTTTCTCCTCTTCAGGTAGGTGCTTGCAGAGATCCTCTGCTGTTCCTCTGCCTGATATTCTCACTCTCAGGTCTCCAGCTGCCAACCTCCCTCCTTTCATTCCTTTGCCACTGTGGCACATTTGTATCTCCCTCACTCCTCTGCCACCACACTTTCCTCACATCTGCCAAGGATCTTTCTTTGTTTTAGGCATCTCCTCAGCCCTCCCACTTTACACCTGCAGTTGCCCACAGCAGGTGCCTGGGAGTGAAGGACTCTGGGCTGCTGATGGGCAGTCAGCCGTACTATCCAGCTATGAAACCTCCCAAGCCCTGCTGAACCTATCCTGTTCCCCAAGGCTTAATGAGAAAAGGCTTCCTGGATGGGGCAGGAGGAAAACTAAACCCTGGGTAAGACATGGGAGCACAAAAGATGTGATTTCCAAGATCCCAAGTGCTCCTTGTAAGGCATGGGGTGCCCTTGTTGAGCTGCCTCCTAGGGAATGTTGACTGTGTTCAGTAACTTTTCGGATCAGATATATACTGCAGCTAAAACTTCTGAGCCTGTTCAGATAACTCATTTAACAGAACTAGAATCCCAAGTGATTAGTCTTCTGAGGAAAATCTTCTACTGAAATATTCTGTGTCACATTCCTCCTATCCTTTAATCTATAGGCAGTGCCTTGAAAACTTATTTGGAAGTAATTTGAATTTAAAATAGGAAATAAATCCGCCCAAATCATCCCAACAGCAGCTGACTTCACTAATCAAGACAAATTTTTACATAGCCAGGGATCTTTCATCAAGAAACCTTCAGTGGAGTCACTCAGGACTATGCAGGATCTTATAAAGCATCTTTCATTCAAGCCCTGTCTAAAATTCATTATTAAACTAAGACTGTCAGAAAACAAGGATGACGTTGGGCAAGACTTGTGTGAATATGTGAGGCTGTGGTCTTTCACAGAGCCTCAAACAATTCCAGCACTCGTACTCCACTCAGACATCCCCTGTGGGCAACCCTAGAGGATGAATCCTGCTGCCCTCAGCTGTGCTCAGTGGTGCTTACTCGCTACACACCACAATCTCTGTGTACTGTGAAGTGGCAATGTGTCTTCTCACCACCTAATTTTCATACCCATTATATTCAGTTAATGAAATAAAGACTTGCCTTAGTTGATGTTTTCTGTTTGCTTTTGATTGTGGACATTTTCTGTGTGGCAGACAGAACTGTCTTGGTTTCTAGAGTAAAATTTCAGAAATATCTCACTGAGTGGGAGGCAGTTAGCTTGATCTCCCACTGAAATGAGGCTTGTTTTGTCACTCATTCTGCACATGTAGGTACAAGCTGGTCTTCTGATTTCTAACCCATTGCTGAATTTCAATCAGATTTGTCAAAGATTCTCTGAGTTTGGTGAAAACAAAGTGAGACGATAAAGGGCTCTTAGTTCCCACTGGGAAAAAACCCAAATAAAATGCCAATCTTATTTTTCTTGGGCAATCAGAGACTCAAAGAGTTAAGAGAGTGAAAGAGTACAAAAAGGATGTGTTGAAAGCCAGGCTTTTTGTTTCCTCTGTCCAAGAAACATCTTGTTACATTGTTTTCTTCTATTCCTGAAGGCAGGACCTCCATCATTCCTGCCACACTAACCATTACAATTCCAAGTTTTATAGGGAACACAGTACATTCTGGTTTCCAAAAATTTCTTTTTATTTCTTTTTATTTCTTTTTTTAAGTTTTTTTATGTATTGGAGAAAGATCTATGGAGGAATCAAAAGCTGAAAGAAAGAGAACCTGTTACTGCTTATGAACTGAAATGATGGGACTTGCTGAAGTTGTCCTGCCGATATCTTATATGTCAGCAGTCACTAAGTGTGAATTATTGACAGTTTCTGCTCTGCACTATTTTGTTCCCATCCATTGGCTCTGTAAATACTGTGGCAGGTGACAAACTGCATGGTTCAATGCTCAGCTCTTACTAACCAAAGGGCTTCCAGGAAACACTGAGTTGCTCAGAGACCTTGCTGTGAGGCAAGTATGAATCATATTTGACAAAAAACCCCACCAAAACCTTGATTAATAGAACAAATGTGATTTTTTTTTCTGCTCATCGTTTAGGGTAATCCTTTGTGTCCTTGAATTAGGAAGGCCAATGTGATGCCAGCTGTATTGGCATGCTTTAAAATTCAGCCTTTAGCACAGAATAATGATGAAACTTGGCTTTATAGGAGAAAATCTGATTGAATTCCAAAGATGAAAATATACCCCCCCAAAATAGAAATAATGTTAGTAATTAGCTAAAAAACAGTGAGATTCAATGACTTAATAGTACCATTCACAGTTTTAAGCTCTTTATAATTAAGAAAAAGTTTAGAAGAACAGATTATGAACTCTCCTGTTATGAATGGAGGTAGTTTGCTAGGGGTGCTCTGGCAGTAAAGTAATTCCCAAAATAGAGCACTAGATTCACTCCCAGCTAAAAGAAGCAAAACTTGCAGATGTTGCTAAAGCAGACAAAACCCAGAACATATACATGTGACCAGATGCAGCAATTCTAAGAATCGCATCTGGCACAGAACATGTGGCTGTTTTAGCATCACACCAAGAAGTGTTACTCAGCCTTTATGTACTATATCTTTCAGAAGGCAAGCATTTTAAATACAGGCTTGAACTAAGTATGTAAGTAGTCCCCATGGAATTACTCAGAGATGCAGAGGGGCATGTTTAAGCAACTTCCTGAATCAAATAATAAAAGCCTCAACAACCTGATCTGACTATGAGTCAACTGACTAACAATATTCACCACTTTTTCCTGGAGACAAAAGCTCTTTTATTTTTTCTGTGCTTTACTTGCCTCACTCTATTTCCCTCAGATTTATTTCTTCTCTTGGGTTTTGGATTGCCTGCTTCCTATTGTTAGTCTTCATCAAATATTTCATGTACAAGTGCTTTCCAAAACAAGGCAATCAATCCAGAGCAACGTATTTCCAGTAATATATAATTGAGTACTTTTTCTGTCATGCAATTGCTCTAGGATTTACAAAATTATTTTCTGCATGCGTTTATGCTGATAAGCTAGAAAAGTAAATAAAATTTCATGCAAAACCCTAAAGAGAGCAATCGATGATAGCTATTCAGCCTCACATTATGCATAACCACATTTTGGATTTTCAATTATATTCACAACATGATGATGAGTTGTTGGGAAATTATCCACTTCACTACTTTCTTCTTCAGCTTCTTTCTTCAGCTCTGGACTCTCCCATCTGTCTGTATTCACGAATTTTCTGTCTGAGGACTACCAGAGTTGGTGCAATGCAAAGCCTCGAGGGCATTGATTGGTCATGGAAAATAGCAGATGACAAAGTTTCCTTAAATAAATGAAAAAGTACAACATACAATTTCCTGCTTCTAACAAAGGAGGTAAGAGACCTGTTGGTCAAATATTATAAAAATACTTTTCTTTTTTATATTCTTACTATATTTCCCTATTTATCCATTATTCTTTTCAACACTAAGACCGCTCACCTCCATCAGTGAAAAGGAAGCAACAGAAAGGTGTCATTTTTTCCCATCACCATAGAGAAGAACTGACTGGGAGACATGTTCAGAAGGGGCATTGTCTTCTTGCCTGCTGCTGGCCCTGCTTTCCTTACTTCCTGGCCTCTCTCCTGACTGCCCAGATCAACCATTCCCCCTCGTGCCAGCTCTGGCACTTCTCACTCTTTGCCATGAGTCAGTTTAACATGCTAACTCAGCAGTTAGCTAGCCAGAGTTATTCACTGCTTTTGCTTTCTGCTCTCAGGGAGGTCCATGGCAGTTCACAGACAGGCCTGGCAATCGCCAGAGCCAGCCCAAGACGAGAGGTGGGAATGTGTGGCCATGAGCAGGGTGGTTTGTGGGAGGGGGATGTGGGAAGTCCCTCACCGAACATCATGCAATCCTTCAACTTATCCACAAAGCTTAAGATTATGCAGGTTTCCCAAGGAACTTGGACAAGAACCACTGGCGGTATCAATCTTTGATGGATGAAATTTCCATTTGTGGTCAAGGGATCAAATAGTGCCACATCTCCTAAGGAAGAGCACCAGAGATCCTGGTGCCACATGTTCTGCAAACGGTGCAGTGGAGAGATGGGGACTGGAGGGAGAAAAACCCAT
Source organism: Corvus kubaryi (assembly GCF_017639235.1). Classification (NCBI taxonomy): domain Eukaryota; kingdom Metazoa; phylum Chordata; class Aves; order Passeriformes; family Corvidae; genus Corvus; species Corvus kubaryi. The sequence continues at coordinate 17,103,994 of NW_024582056.1, forward strand.
CAAAGTGAGTTGGCAACAGTTTGCATGCAAAAAGGGCTTTCATTCTTTAAACTGTTGGTAGTGAGTTATTTACCTAACTCTAACACTTTACCTACAAGAACATTATGAGGAATAGCAGTTACGTGTGAAATTTTTTATGGATGAAAGTGCTAAGCGTCCAGAATGGAGGCTACTGCCACCAGTTGCTTTCTGGCATTCTGCCGTATATATGCAAGGGAAACAATGAATTTAAACAGGTTTTCTAGAAGCTATTTGATTAGGAAAAAAAAAAGCACTTGTGAAAATGCTCAAAGGCAAAGCTTCTTGCATGACAAAAGTACAGTCCATTTTGCCATTCTGGTGCAGAAGGACACAGCAGCCCTTGCCATCTAAATTACATGCTTAAAATCTTCTAGGTGTGTGAGAAAACTCACTCAGACACAGCAATGCAGTGAAATCCTTCTCCTGAGAACTAAAAAGCAGCAGATTGCAGTTAAGGATTTCCTGATGCCTCCTGGAAGACAGCCCTTTCAAAGCTGAGCAGAGAGGTCACTAGGCTGTTTGCCCTGGGAGCAGGTCTCCCAATTAATCTCTATTAAGGAGAGCAGAATAATTTGCCTCTGAAGTAAAAGGTGCTCATTCAGATAAAATCTAGATGTTGTAAACTTTGAGATTTACCTATTCATCGTCATTAACCTTCAACAGACCTAATTAAGCCCTGTGGGTAAAGCACAAGCAGTGAGAGATTTTATACCCATGTCATATTTTCTCAAGGGAGTCTAAGTACAATATCCTCCACTCCTTTTGCTTTGTGAAGTGGGCATTCTGTCATCCAGTGGTTTTCTGCAAATAGTGGATAACATCAGAGAGTACTCTGTCTGGAGTAACCTACATTTCTGCAGTTCCCATGGAACATTAAGCATCAACACTTACTTCAGGAACCCTAATTATTGCTGCCATATAAGTCTGTTTAAGTGTTCTGTGTAATTCTTCCATCAGCACTAAATATAGGACCAAATGCAGGAAGCTCCATACTTTAGAGAGAGGAGCCATAGCCCCGAATATTTTGTTCAGTGTCTCAGCAAGCAGAGCACATCTCTATATCAATTTATTTGGATAACCACTGTCAGTACACTGATGGATACTGAAGCTACTGACATGGTAGAGCCATGCATGACCTAAATCTCAATTCTGCAGCGTTTTTCATATAGTCAATTGTTTTATGGAAAGATGTCTAATAAGAGACCTGATCCTTTAGGATTCACAACTGAGTCACACATGGCTGGGTTGAAGTTGATGTGAGAGATTCATATTCCAAAATTCTCATTGGGAAGCTCTGTTACAAGAAAAACCTGTGAGAGCTGTGGCTTGTCTGTCTTTACAAAAATAGGGAAACATTTTTAAACATGCCATGTCACAAAAACTGTACAGACTGTAAAATGACAGAGTATGGTTTGTTTTTCTTTTAATTGCTGCAGTTCCTGCCTGTATTTCTCCAGTCCCTGGAGGTTTTACTGTGTTCCAGTGATTCACTTAGAAATCCCATGTTTGCAAGCAGCATGAGTGCAGTATTAAAACCTACAATGGTGATTTTCAAACTGTAGTCTTTTTTCTCTGTAGGGAGCCAAGTAGGTCTATGATATTGCGGGCAAGAATGCCTTAAATCATGGAACTGAAACTGATGCTGCTGCTGGGACTGCTGCTGGGACTGCTGCATCAGACAGAGCCACCCTCAAGACCAGTAGGCATCACCAGAAATTCAAGACAGGAGGATGGGAACTACTGCTGCTGTAGAAAAAGCCACTGTGCAGGACTTGCTATACTCACCAAGAGAGCAGAAGAAAGATCAACAACCACTGTGATTTAAGGATCCTTCTAATGAGATCTTCTACCTATTTCATGAGAAGGGATGAGTTTGAGAGGACTGTAGGAGGGTAACAAGGTCTCTCTCTGCAGTTCATGTCTCCCTCTCCCAAGATGCCTATCTGCCCCATTCCATGCAGATATCTCATCTTCACCTCCTGCAAGGTGGTCCCCTGAACAGCTGCTATATGCTGTGACCTGCCTTCCCAGCCCTGTAGTTGGGGGTGTTGGAGTGCTGGTGGGTACAGGCCAAGAATAAAAATGTGTCTTTGGACTTTTTTCCTTATAAATCCCCTTCACAGGCCCCAACAGGAGCATAGATCAGTGCTAAGCAGCAGAAGTTCTTTCAGCAATAGCACTAACTTTGAATAAGCAAGAGAGTCATTCTGTCACATAAGGCCAGAAAGCAGAGTTGCTTTGAAACCCCTCTGAGATGGCAAGAAAAATACACCTCTTTGCTGAAGATGTCAGCCTTTCAGAGCCTTCTTCCCCTGAGGTTCAGTGTAACCTCACTTAGTGCATGCCAAACAAAACAGGGAGCTTTGTTCACTGAGTGGGAAGTTAGAAATGTTTCCAGGAGCACTGTCATCACTATCATCTTCACCCACAGGTTCAGAGATGAGTCAGTGTGTCTGAGGATGCCACTTTAGGAAACCAAGCTGAGTGTGCTGCTCGTGCCAGAGACAGGGCTGATGTCAGGCTTATGGAACAGGAGTAGCATTAGCTCTAGCAGTCATACGCTGGTTTTACATGTTGGGGTTGTTTGACTTCTTTAATTGAAGGGTAAGGGGGGCCATGCATTACAGTTCTGGGGGTAAAGTCACTACAAGTTAGCTTAACCAGATCTGGTTGTGAATCAGTAGTCAGAAATTGTGTATTTAAGTCAAATTACGTGAATCATGGGACTGTATTTGAATGATCACTCACTTCATTTTCAAAGACTGATATGTAAAATATCTGCAGCATCTTCAGGCTTCAGTAAGGAACATAAAATAGCTACATGTTTTTCTTTGAATGCAATATTGTTTCCATTGATAAGATGGTACTATCTTAAATAGTAGAAAATTGGTTTCATTTCAGCTTAGTTGACCTTATTTCTTTTATATTTGTCAAGATACCTGCTATTTCTAGTAATCGTTAATGATCACACTTAAAAACTATCTAGAAACCGAGCACATTTTTAAATAAAACCATATTTTTCCTGATTGTATCTCAAATGCTAGTGCTGAGCTAGAGACAGGAAAAAGCAGCATAAACTGCTCCACTGGAGTAGTAGAAGAAAAGAAATCTCCTAGGCAAGATTTGCTAATACCAGATTGGGTGGCATGGTATGTTCCAAGTGTTTAAAAATAACAGCATGACATTACTGTATCAATGGTGGAAAATCAAAGGACTGCTGTCCTGGTTTGTAGGTCAGAAGTTTGGCATACACTGCTATTTTAAGTGGTAGTAAAGTCTACATGGTGACAGTATCACCAGGAATTTGTTTCTAAAGGATGCTGGTCTATTACACCAGTGACTGAAGAAAACTTTCAGTTGCAAGGCTGCCTGTGCATTGCAGGTTGAATCTGTCCTACTTCCCATGTATTTATTCTGCTAAAGAAAAATGTCCATGTAAATGTTCACAAGCAAGGTAGACATGACAAAGAGTGCACAGGCACTTGACTAAAATCCACCAGTCTGACCAAGACAGCACTACTTGTGTCTAGTAATTATCACTTGGCTCTGGGGCCGAAGTAAGATGATCATGGAGTTGGCTGCCATACTAATTATTCTATATTTGTTACTGCATTTGTGACTTCCATGTTAATAGCAGTGAAATTAAAAATCTTATAAAAGTAGAAGCCTACTCTGTCAAGCATATCTGAATGAGAAGTCCATGCAGGTTTATATTTTGTTCTCCTACATCCATATCAAATCACTTGGATTTTTGAAAGGTAGGGAAATCCATCACCCATCTCCAAAAGTCTTAACCTAAACTTTAGAAGTCGTCTTTCCTTGGTTGCCAGTAGAATGGACTAATTTCTCTCATTAAGAGATTTCATGACCAGAATGTTGTGAACAAAATTAATTTCCTGTCAAAATTTTGCTACTAGTTAAATATTGAAATGGCAGAGTAACTCTCTGAGTGGATCATTTTAAGTCTTCTAAGAGGATTAAAATACCTGATTCAGAGACATAGCCATTAGATGGATGACTTTTCAAAGTGAAGCAAAGCTCAGCCCTGCTCTGATGTTTATCCTGAAACTTCTATACTTATTAGAGATTACTTTGAAGGTATGTTACCAGTGTCTTGATTCTGTATTTCAATAATACTGAATGTGATTGCTTATACTTAAAGTGACTTTTACTTTATTCAGTAAGACATATGAAGCTACAAATATATAAATAAGGAATGAGAATTTTTTATCTATGCTCCCTCTTGGCTTAAGTTTACCGGGACTTTTGAAAGCCTTGCTGAGGTTCTGCTTTAGGATCAGACTTGGGAAATAACTGGACTTTTTCACATTCTGGACCTGAAATCCTAATGCCAAAAGGAAGTGTATTACTGCTGCTGTTCATATTGCATTGCTATGTGGAGCTCATAGCTGCCTCTTGTGCCCAGCACCGTGCAAAGCCTCAGCATGATGTCTTTCACCTAACAGCCCATCTTATCCAGATGAAAGATGATGTATCTCAGTAACATCCATCATTTATGGGTTTTCTCCAGTGGGGATGGCCATCATTTTGCCCAAACACCTTGTTGATGCTACATCAATTACTAAAACAAGGGGGTCAAGAACTTTATATTACTCCTAACTATTAGCACACTAAATTAGCTGTTGAACTTCCAGTGTTATTTCCACTTCAGCAATAAACTGCAGCACATTGTCCTCCTGAACTGCATGCTATGTCCTTTTGTAGAAAGATGGATTGTCAGAAAAATACCTTCATGTGGTTAAAAGCACCATTCCAGATTTTGTGCTGAGACACAACCAAAGTACACCAACCAGCATGCCTGGGCTGTCTGTCTACTGCTTCTTTCAAATTATGCATAAATTAAAGCCAGTGAATAAAACCTAAATATGTGAGACAGAATTGGACATCCTTAGTCACCTGTGACTCAGCAACAAATTAGATTCTGATCCAAAACCAAGCATTTCTCTAGCAGTCCTAAAAAGCTCTTTGCTAAGCTCCCATCAAATCAAGGTAGAATTTTGTAAGCTCTGGCCTGCAGCCAAACTTAAATTAAAATTGTGGCAAAATTTATGATTAAAAAATAAATGAGTGGTCACTCCCTTTGAATTAATTGGGTATGAATCATTTCCTTCTTGACAGCTGGAAGAAAGTCTTCAGACTCTGCTCAGACCATAACATGCTCCCTATGGCTTTCCATGGAGATGTGACAACATCTCAACACAACATTGTGTTCAACTCATTCTCTGATAAACAACACAGTTTATCAGAGAATGAGCTGAACACAGTGACTGTACTGTATGAAAACAGGAGACTACTATTTACAGTAGACAGCCGAAATTGGGAAGTACTTCATGGAGCTGCAACTACACTGGTAGTGTCTGAATTCATTCTGGATCAGTATTTCTTTTTCCTTATAGAAAATTATTTTCTTTCTCCTTCTACCTTAGAGAATCATGGCCTTCTCAAGGTGCAGGGTTCTTCAGCTGAAGATGACTAATCCAACAGTGGTTTGTCATGTAGTTTTTTCAGAAGCATTAAGCCAAGAAGAAATAAATAGAGTTGAAGTGTTGAGGTGAATTTACCAAGCTATGCTACCACTGCATTTCTATTCATTCATTCATACACGCATTCAATCAGCTTTTTAAGTTACTAAGTTACTTGCATGAGCATCAGTAATTTAGTTTATAAACATAGCATCCAACAAAGCTTACCAGCTACATAGAAAAAAAGGTGCAATCTCATAGGGAGCCTCATGTTTTAAAATATCTTCTGTCTGTTTTATGGACTGTTTTAGGACTGAAAAGCTAGTTTCAAGCCTGAAGCTGCAGAAATTAATTTTGTTAATTCCTTTCTTAGAGGGCATAGATGGAAATGAGATTGTCTTTCTTTTTCCTCAAGTATGTCTTTTAGGTAGCTAAGGGTCAAGCTAAATGCTGTAAAGGCTTTTACATGCTGGGGACATGTCTTGAGGCAGATGCTTAGGATCCAGCCCTTGCAGATGAAGTTGGGTTCTATAAAACATGCATCTGTGAACACACCTGTCTCTCCTTGCTCTGTTTCTGCTCAGGACTTTTCAAGAGGAGATTTGCTAAATACTGAAGGAGGGTGGGGAGAGTTCTTCCATCTCTGTCACTAACTTCCTGAATTACTACTGCTTCCTCCAGTCAGACCTGGCCGTGTGTGCTGGATGAACAATGAAACAGATCCTTGACTGCTAAAAAACAGCCCTTCAATGCATTCTACTGATAGCCACACTGAGAGTCTGTCCCACTCCAGTGGGTGTCTGGTGATGTGTGTTGCAGAGTGAATGCATGTGAATCTGTAATTTATATATAAAACATTTTGTTAAAGCTTACTTTCTACACATATATTAATCTTACTGTCTCCAGGTTTTTATGGTTCATGGCATGCACTAAAGGGTTTGCTCATACAAATAAGAAGCAGTGAAAGCAACTGAGTTATTGAAAGCTTTTGTCCTTTTACAACATCAGTGTGCTAAACAGCCAGATGCATGTGATGCTCTGTTTATTTAATACATGCCTGTTTATTCCCATAGTAAAGCCAAGTCATCTCTTCTAAATTTGTAGTCTAATCTCCAACATAATACAGGCCCCAACATTTCTAAAGTTAATAAAGTTACAATCTTTTTCTGATAGAAAATTAGGAAATTAGGTTCAAGTTAAATAACATAAAAATGTAGATCAATATTAAAAGCAAGAAAATGAGACCATTAAAAAGAAATTGAAGTAAAAATAATCCTTCAATATCACTACCCTCAAATGTCCTCCATTGCACTGAAATTTATATTTTGAATCCAAGTATGGGGTTCATGTGTACTCTTCTCTTAGAAAACCAGAATAATTTTAACAAAAATAAGTAGAACTTCACAATGGCTAATTGCATTTCCATACCACAAGTGATTACAAAGAGAGTAGTAGTGATAAGGGTATTCCCTTGACATGACTACCTATTCCATCCCATTCTTTTCAATAATCATTCTTTAAATAGTTGGACATTCACAGGGTTTAATTTTCCCGAACTCATTCTATCTATGTGCAGAATAGAAGTAGTGATCAATTTTTCAAAAGGCTTTGTTAGAGCCTTCACTGTTGAAAAATTAGGCGGCAGGAATGATAACACAAAACATGATTGTTGCTGTTGTCTCTGTAAGGCCTTCTCTTCTGAAGTACTGGATTTCACCAATTGACATGTCTAAATACTAGGTAGAAATTTGCACCTGTTGAGCTGAACATCATAGTTTTTTTTACCTGAGAAATAAATATTGCTAGAATTGAAGATTTTGCCAATAATGACCTTGTTAGGATATAAATTTTTATACTGATCAGTCATCATACACACAGCAATTTTAAAATGCTTTTTCTGTTTTTTTTTTTTTTTTTGAAACATTGCATAACTAGAATTTTGTGCAACAAACAACGGAATGTACCAGAGAAGAGGGCACACCACCTCTTTCAGAAAGCAGTTATCAGATGTCCTAGGCCTGCCTTGGGAGCAGTACTGGCATGGGGTTTTTTTGCCCTGAATTATAATGTACAACAAGAAACATGGAAAATCAGAATCATGGCTGTAGCAAATCACTAAGCACCAGAGCCACAGACAGCGAGCAGAAGACAATTCCCCAGATGCCCTTCCCATTCAATTTTCTGTGCCTTTGGCACTGTCTGTAAGTACTTATGCTGAACCTCATGACCTAAATGCAGAAGGGGTATCTTTTCTTTTTAATCATCTAACTGTAGAAGGAAATGTGGTTTAAAACAGCAAAAACCCAGTGCCAGGAATAAGAAATTTTAGGAACTGGTGTTGCCTCTTGGTGATTTCAATGACACAGTTAATGTCCTGATCTTAAACCACTGAATATTATAGCCATAAAGAAACAAAATAAGGAGAGAGAGGAACCCAAGCAACTCTGTATTACACAGCATTTCCAAGCTATATGGATTTAGTACACAGGCACAAATACTCAGAGCAAGACAGGGCAGAGCAGGGAAAGATACTTCAAAATAAGCTTCTTCAATTTCTCATTCAGCTTTCAGGCTGAGGGCAACTAAACAGATCCTATCTGCTTGGCACAGGCCACACTAAAGAAGATATAAACTAGCAAGCAAAGTACAAGTCTAAATTTTGCAAGTTTATGTTTAGTTTGCAAAGCCACAGAGCAAGCCCTTACAGTACATTGCTACTATTACCTGCATTCCCTGAATCAGAGCTCACACATGCATGTTTAGTTGCTGTGCCATTGCAATTCTATTTCCTACACTTACTTCTGACAAGAAGCATAAAAATCAAATTCCAAAAGAAAAACAGATCAAAAGTCTATTTGGTTTCCTCACCCTTTCTCTTCTCTTCTCTCCTCTCCTCTCCTCTCTATATTTCAGACCCTATTTAATAAATTCATTGACGTATCTGCAGGATTTTGCCTCAAGTTCTGTTTGTGCCACTCATAGGATATCACTGATATCCCACCTTCAGTAACAATCTTCAGGAATAAGCACTACCCTGGGCACCCTATGGTATTCCATCATCCTTTAGTACCACACTCACAAGCACACTTTATTCCTTTCTGTGCTAACCCTGATGACAGATGTCTGTTGTGCATAAGAGCAGCAACAGCTTTGATTTGCTCTTTGATCCTTTGAGTTTTACTTTGCTTTAATCAAAGGCTGAAAAAACCATTCTAGCAAGACTGCATGAGAGTAGGTGTCCAGGAGAAACACAAGTGTAGGGTGTGGTCTCTGTGTTCAGCAGTATCAAAATAGTGTCTCTCTCCATAAAGGGAAGTTTGAAGAAGAAAAGGATAACAGACCCTTTTTTGTGTAAAATGGGGACATCCATAATATTCCTCTAATCACAGAAAGGTAATGTGGGTACCCCTGGCAACTAGATATTCTTATTCTGCTTCAGGTAATTATCTAGAAAAATTAAAACTGTCTCACATAAGTATGTGAAGATTACTAAAACGGAAGGCAACAGTGCAAAGATAGAAGTAAACTAAAATTATTTTAAAATACACTCTCTATGCAAGATGTCAAGTCCTAGTCAGATTATAAAAGGGATTAAATAACTTCAAAGGAAAATTAATACATAAAGTTGGTTCTTAATATCAGAACCTGGTCTGCCTGAGCAGAAATGTTAGAATTCCTTTAGATCTCAAAAATGTTAATTTCTTTTTGCCCTCTAACAGCACAAATTGCCTTGCTGGGTGAAGTGCCCGTGGACAAATGGCCATCAAGTAATTTGTCAGTTTTACCTGGCTAAAACTTCTGTGTTTCTTTACAAGACAGAAAATATAAGGAAGGTAGATGCTGACATATGATAAACTGTCATTGTTTTATTGGATATATTCAGTAATTCTCCTGTGGCTATTTATAGTCATGCTGAAATTTATGAAGATTTACCAACCTGATGGTATTGCCTTCCCTGTGGGAAAAAAACCTCAACTTCCTTACATATCTCAAAATTTTTCTAAAGCAGTGAATAAAAATGCAGTAAAAAATGAATGTTCAGAATTTTTTACAGTGGTTTTTTATCCCTCCAATTATCTGGTTTTTATATTTAATCCTGGCCATTTTATGTTGCAGCAGGTTTGTACACAATCCTGAACTAAGTTGCAGGTAACCTTATTCTTTGCCAGACTTCATTCATTTTGGGTCACCTATAGAACTTAACTGCCCCATGAAAATTGTACGGGTTTTAATTAAAACTGGTTTTGGAGCCCTAAACTAAGGACACAATGTAGTGCTCAAGAAATCTAAATATTAAATAGTGCAACTAAAACCTAAATCATTTTAGTGGAGGTTTTACTTTGAAAACAAAATAGGAACAGAATGCCCAACTCTGTTAGTCTTCTAGGAAACATTTTATCCTAAATTAATATAATTACAATTAAGAACAAATTGATATTTCCCACAGTTCATTAATTAAACTGGAACTAACTTTTTTATTTATTAAATAATTAATTTTTCTTACATCTGATTTTCCCCAACCTTTAGGATTTTTTCAGAGGATCCTGAATTCAGTGCAACTGAAATACCTATTCATTGTGTCACTACAGGTTTTCTAGGGTCAGTTTCTGGTGTGATTCTACTGTTAGCTTTTGTTGGGATTTTGTATCACCCAGATAAGTGGTTTTAATCATAAGCATTGTAGTGACAGCTGTGGTTACCACTTGGGACAGGATAATGGGGAACGCTGCCCAGATCTCTGGGTTTAAGGGAGTATTAGATATAGACCAGCAGTCCAGCATGAAGCAACTCAAGGTTTCACAGATATTTTGTGTCAACAGAAGAATGGCAGGATTCAGGAATCACCGGTTCCTTTCTGGGCTCTGAGGAGAACTGAGCTCCACTGGCCACAGTCTATTCTTTCTTGGTCCCTATTTCTTTCCCCCCTCTTGTTCCTAGTTCACAGCGCTTTTCTTTCTTCAGGTTGCTCATCGACATCCTCATTGCACACAACCAGGCTCCTCAACCATGTCTCAGTTTTTCTCCACACTTCCAGGATCTGACCTTCCATGTGTTGTTATCTCTATACAGGTGCTGTATTTAATTATTTAGCTTTGCCAGAACCTCACAGAAATATCCCCCCTAAAGCCTTGTGAGAAGTCCTTGCCTTCCCAGACTATATCTTGATGTTCTTCAGTTCCAAACTAGGTGTCCTGCAGGATTTTATATCTAGTGCCTTCCCACAGGAACAAAGGAATGGGATCTTTCAGCCCAGATGACATTTTAGTGTAGGAAACTGCTTCCTAAACCAGAAGAAACTTTGGACAAAACCGAAATATTACCTTCTCCATATCTCCTTTAATTCCTAGATCAAACTTAAGCAGATACAATTTATAAGTTTATACTCTTTTCCTTTGTACCAATATTCCACATCCCATGTTAGCTGATTTACTTACAAATTGCAAGCATGTCCTCTTTTTTGTTTTTACTAAACTAAATAAGATATGCTCTAAACTAAATAAATTCTGCTCTTCTAATCCCCCTCCTCCAGGTAAAGTTTTCCATTACCGTCTCATTTTAATTCTCCTGCTCTGCACCTGTTTGAGTCTGGATTCATCTTCATTAAATGTAATCATCCAGAATAGAACAAAATACTGCAGAATTGGCCCTAGACATTAGCACTAATATGTTCTTTTCTGTACTAGAGATGCTACATCTTAAGCTTTCACATACATTTTTAAGACTATGAATGTCAGACTGATGTCTCATATATTCCCATAATGGACTTAGACTTCCTGTTGCTTTATCCTCATCTGTTTTTAAGAGTTGACAAGTTCCAAATTTATCTATGAAATTTGTGTTATTCATCTCTAAAACCCACTTCTACAGTACTGAACCCTATCTGTGCCACTCCAGTTGTCAGTGATATTCTGAAGTGTACCCTGAATTATATTCTAACTTTTCTTGAATATTGTCAGTGCCTTACAACTACTTGTTATCACATTTAGCACACTGCCATTTTTGGTGTCAAGGTCATTAATAAAAATATTTAATAAGTTCTGTCTCAAGACTGATCTTAGAGGAGTAATCACTCTACGGCCAGATAGATGCTCTTTCAGCACATTGTAGAGCTCCCTCTCTATTTTTTTCCTTACTAATCTTATACTTCTCCTATAAAAATTGCATCATCTACACTACAGTTAAACTAACAGCTTCATACATGACATCAGAGTGAAGAAAAGACAAAGAAAATGCAGTATCTGTAAAATCAATACCCTAACAAAGATGGGTGTGAAGTCATTATAGTGTGAGACATTGTCAGCAGAATCAAGTCATATTTTATCACATTTTCACTTACTTTATGCTTTTAGTTGTTTTCCCCACGAACATTTCTGCAAAGACATACCATGCCTAGGAGGCCAAACGCATGGACCCTGTTATAATGCCCATGCCCCCACCACACACATCTCAAATATTTTTATTGTGCTTGTTGCCATTTTGTCATACAATCCAAACAGACAATAGTTCTGTTCAAACTCACTGCTATGAACCTTTCAAACATGTGTCAGTTCTTTCTGGATTCTGCAACCCATGGTGTATCCAGCCACAGTGGCTCAAGTACTCTGTGTCCTTTGTATGCTGCTTCCAGTTCAGATGAGCTTATTTCAAGTTCTAAACTCTCACCTCTTTTACACTCCCTGGCTTCAGCCCTGTACTGAACATCCCATCCTTCTCACAGAGGCTGATATCTATTAGCTAGCTCTGCAGATGTTCAAAATCAACAACCACCAATTCGCCTGGCATACCAAATATGAAGTACATCTGCAAACCAGGCTACAGTAGGATCTGAAGAAGGGAGTGACCCCCAGCTGGAAATCATTTAATCATTTTAATTTCTCCTCAACCCAAGATTCTCAGTCCAAGGCTCTGTGTGTGCCCAGATGGCCCTGCTCTCCTGCTAGTGTTGCCTGTTGTTATCCCCTCATGCACATTGGCTCCAGGGCTCCAAACAAGTTAGCTACACCCAGTCCACCACTAATTTGCTGTGCAAAGGAATGGCTTGCAGGGATGTTTCAATGCAAGTGGCAGACAGGCTAGCAGCATTGGAACTGGGAAGGATGTGGCTTTCAGCTCTGGCTGTTAGGATGGCTCTCTATCTGGCACTTAACAGAAACCAGATGAAACTGAGGACAAGAACATGATTTTGAAAAGTGAGTTGAAGGCAGCAGGATGCATCTTCCAGCTGAAGCTGGGATTTAAGCACGCACCAATGCTGCCATCTTAATTTGGGGCCGGGACACAAACCGGAGACCCAGCCTGCTGAAGCCCCACACCACTTACCTGCTGATTTGTAATCTAGCCCATGTCAGCTGGCTCTCCAAGAAGGGAGCAGAGATGGGATATGCTGCAAGTCTGACAGCTGCACTAGCAAGCAGTTGGCAGTGGCCATGCTCTAAAAAAGGTTTCTTCCGAAAGAAGCTCAAGCCCACCTTCCTGCACAGCCAACAGAGGGACATCTCACACCTCTGGACACCTTTAAAACCACAAATAGTGTCAAAATAGTGCTGATATCTTGGTCATTGTGAAGCAGTACAGCAGGCTCTGACTATAAATGATTTCTTCAAAGTCAAGTAGGAAACCTGTTGGCACAAAAAAAAAAAAGGAAAAAAAGGTCAGTTTTTCCAAATTTCAGAGATAATTTCAGCCATATTTGTTCACACTTTAAAAGAAAAATTAAAGCCTTACAGTTGAAGATGGATGATCTATTCATAGCAAATAATGTAGCCATCAAACAGAGACTTTTAGTCACTTGATGTATTATCAATGAATAGACTGATTTTTATGAATATGCTCATTAGCTGTAATTGTTTAACAAATGATTTATCTGAAAAAGTTTCATCCCCTGAGTTGTCTCTGATCTACTTGCTTTTTGATTATTCACTAGATGTGGTACATGATTACTTTGCTCCCTCATAGAATAAGTGAAATATTAGCAGTATCTGTGAACACTTGCAGTATGAATATTCATTTGTGAATGCAAATGTTATATGACTTGTCATTAAAGGCATCCATTATCGCCCTATGAAGAGTAGTTTGACTCTTTTTAAAAATAAATGTAATTTATTGTGACATCTATTCATTATCAAGGTTACTCTAAAATACAACTAAGTAATTACCTTTAAATGTTAATTCATCCCTTGCTGCAAATATTTTTTCTTTTAAATACAAATTTTAAATGTTGCTGTAAACAGAGATATGGGCTTCTTAACTCTTGCACTGCCAAGCATGGGTTATTTTCAGAGAATGAGCATGTCTACACCGAAACCCCATCACAGGATAAGAATTTGCACTCACATATACTGTGGGAAAGAATTTACACTGTTAGAGGCTGAGAAGAGTGGCATCCAAAAGGTAAAGAGAAAAAAAAGAGCAAAGGGAAGAAATATGAGACATTCACAGGAAAAATGAAATTCTCCAGAAAGCAATAAAAATGCAATAAAGTAAACAAGTTGAAGTGCTGTGGAACAGCTAAAAACCTTGACAGCATGTAACGATAAATTACTCAAGAGAGGAGGACACTGAAGATGGAAATTCTGCTTGTAATTCAGTCATATTAAAGGAAACTTCAGATCTGTGTAAAGAGCTGGCATTTATTTATTTGCTTACACTGGAAAATATTACATATTGTTTTGAAATTGTTTTTTTCTTTATCCAGAAATAGCACTCTGAGTGCTACTGCTGTGCTGTTGCAATAGCTTCTCACATGTAAAATTAATATCTGCTAAATATGGCATACCAAGTGAGGTAGTGACAAATAATGGACCACAATATGATTTGTTAGGAGTTCTTCTAATGTTCTGCTAAAGAATACAGTTTTAAATGCTCCATTGTCTGGCGTACCCACAGTGAATTGCCCTTATAAAAGCTCTGCTGAATATTTTTAAAAACAGAACTTCAAAAGCCTTAGAAAGAAATTCAGATCCCTGCTTGGTGACACAGAGTTTCAGGAAATGGTTGTAATAATTGCATAGAAATGTTTTCATACAGTTCAGCAGGAAGTTGACAATCTCTTATGTCATCACTATTAATGAGAGTATAGACATTTCTTATTAGCTATGAGAAAATGAGGCAGATTATGTGATGAAAGGTAAAGGAAGTTAAAGCTCTTTCATCCATAAAACAGTAAATATAACAAGAACAGCAAAACATGGGTGCAGAAGCCAAGTATCTCTTTGGAAGGTGTTACCTGTTCACTGCAGCAATTGCTAAGTAGAGGTAGATCAGCAGGAGAAACAGGAAGCCTTCTCACACATCTACAAAGGAAGGAAGAAAAGAAGCTGCACTCTAAGCCTACAAATAGTAAGTCAGAATAGGCCAAAAAGGATGCAGTGGATCAGCTGCCATAATGGAGTGAACTGTGTAAATATATCTAGAAATTCAAACCTGGGACCTACTGTGGAGAAATACAAGACTGAAGCGACTGACTCCGACCCTTGTGTTGTAAGTACTGTGTATCTTCAGTCAGGAAGATGGACATACTTGACAAAGCCCCATTTAGTGCTGGGGCTTGGCATCCGTGGAGAATCCTAGTAGAAGTCTGACTCTTGCTCTTTCCATGAGCTTCCACAGAAAATATTCTGTATCTACCACTGGAGAGCTACACTTGGTACCTGGAAACAGAGAAACAGAAGCAAAGATAATAAAACAGTGGAGCAACTAAGCAATACAGTATGTTTAGAGTACTTACAACTGCAGGAGTAAAAAGGAAAAGGTTCAAAGAAGAATTTGGGATCTTTGTGGAGGTGGGTAGAGCCACAGCAAAGAATAATAACTTGTTTTAATATGCAAAATGAAAAATAGAGTAGACTCAGAGTGTGGAAGAAAATACAGACCAAAACAGAAATCTACTTTTGAACAGAGTTGCTATATTAGTGATAAACAAAATCATTTTCCAAAAGAGTCTAAACAAGAATAAAATGGGTTGATAAGAACAGTTGTGTATATATTTTCATGAAAGAAAAGTATTCAGCAACAATCAAGATCATTATAATAGCATCACTAAGGATCTCCAGTGGAAGAACTAGGTCCAGCAACCTGAATAGTACCTTGAATATAAATGGAGCATGTGTTAATTTCAAGCTGCATGGCAGACACCAAATCCAGTTGCACATAAAAATTACAATAAAAAACTGAAAAGAAAACCTAGTCATGTGGAACACAGGTGGTAAATCTAACATTTTACATTAGAAAGCCTACTTCTAGTGTGAATACTTGAGAACTGGTAATTAAGTGCAATAAAATCCTGACAGATTATGTAAATTTGCTCTGGTCTTCCTTTCTGTGCTCTACTCTATGTAACTAAATTTGATTTTAATACTAATATCTTCGAAATTGTGCTGCTTGTGATGGTTAGTGTACCAAAGGTGAATCAAGCTATTCAAATGCTTCACTGTAAGTTATTCCTTTCTGGTTCTTCTGTCCTAATATAGATGTTTAAAATTTCCAACATATAGCTAAAGCTATGCTGCCTATGCCTATCTTTTTATTGATATATTATTCATACAACACAGATTGAAGACAAATTGCCTCAATAAATTGTGTTATTTGATGCAACAGCGGTTATAATGTGGATCTTGTTGTGTTGGCATCATTGGAAAGATATTTCATTGTTGTAATGTCATAGAGATTTTTATATTTTATTCAGTTTAGCACCATGCAGTTTATTGCTTTTAGTTGCTATTTTGATTTTTATTCCCGTGCCACCAGATATTCCATTTAAAAATCATAATCATATGACTTCCTTTATGGTGAATGAATTCTACCTTGTAAAAATCCTTAACAGAATTTAATTGGATTCATTGGAGTTTTCAGCAGTTCATTCTATCCTGAATAAGAATGGACACAAATTTCTCCCTCTCTAAACTAGTGGTGAAAACATTCTTTTATAATATTAGACTTAGGAATAGAATATTTTCTTAGATTCCCACTTGAAATACTGCACCATCAGTTCCTGGAATTCTCCTGGCATAAAAATTTTTAAGGCATGAAGTAGTTGCTGAAGGTAAAGGAGCCTGCAGGTAACCCCACATCCCAGTACTTGCCTCTCAGGTTTAAGAAAAATTTCATCTGAAATCTGGTTGCTTTGTTAATTGATTGATTTTGTCCAAAACAGTTATGCAGTAGAACTGCATGAGTAAAATTGGGAATTTTCTATATTTTGGCTAAATATCTTCATAAATATTTATCTCTGGCCAGTGTGTTGGGTGTCTTCACTGATACCATTATTCTGTGTGCACACAGTTGAATGAACAGGATTCAAAAAAGAATAATATTTCAAGATTTGAAAGTACTGAGGCAACTTGTGCTACTTTCTCCAAGTGTCAGCATACAACCCAAAATGCATGGTGACACCCTCTCTCTAAAATAATTTCTTGTCTTTCTTGTGAGTTTCCAAATATATGACAAAAGAGAGTGAGAAAAAAAGAGACAAATATAGATGCTGATAATTATAGGAAAAGCCTTCTGGCACGTCCAGAAATAGAATGCAAACTTCTGACTCATATGTCTGCATCCTGGCCACTGCACCACACTGCTTTTCCTACAGACTTATTTTTATGGAGTAAACGCATATTTCATAAATATCGAGATTGAAATATATTGTAAAATTGTCACCAAAAACTCGTTTTACATACTGTTAAGGGTTTACTGTGTTTATACACATTTTAAAATAATGCCGTGCAAGAAAGCCCCCAGACTGCAAGATGTTACATAATTTCACTACCACTGCTTAATATTTTATAAAACATCAATGTTAATCTATCTGAGCTGCGCTATGAAAATCTTTCAAGAGTCAGTAATTGGAATTTTGCAAGGATCTTTATTTTATGAAGAAATACAAAAATGCCAAATCATTAAGGTGTTTTCATGAACAAAGACAGTATGCTATTGTGAATTAAATTAGTTTTAGCTTAACATTTTGTCAACATAGAGGAACACTGTGTGTCTCTGATCTTCATTATCCATTCTCTCTGACTTCATTGCTTTTAGGAAGACATTTTGTAAACAGCTTGAAGAATATTTTAATTTAAAAATCCTAAATATAAAACATTCTGGTTTCTAAGAAATATATGAGCTTAGTATCTTAAATGTGTTCTCCATGTAGTGTTTGCTGTCTTAAATGTGTGCCCTTTTTGCTCAGTTCACTGAGTTCTTGGAGCACAATTTGCACTTTTTGCATACAAGTATCCCCCTGTTTCTTGGAGACATAAATTATATGGAGAGATTCCAGTACCTGAAGGGAGCCTACAAGAAAGTTGGAGTGGGACTTTTTACAAAGGTATGCAGTAACAGGACAAGGGGGAATGGCTTCAAACTGAAAGACATTAGCTTTAGATTAGATATTAGGAAAAAATTCTTTACTGTTAGAGTGGTGAGACACTGGAGCAGATTGTCCAAAGAAGCTGGGGGTGGAACATCCCTGGAAGTGTTCTGGGCCAGGCTGGATGGAGCTCTGAGCAACCTGGTCCAGTGAAAGGTGTCCCTGCCCATGGCAGGGTGTTGGACCTAGTTGACGTTAAGGTCCTTTCCAACCCAGGGCATTCTATAATTCTATGATTCTATAATACATATTAGGGGAGCACAAGAAATACATATCTAAAGTCACACATTTACGCAGATTAGTAGAAATAACATACATATATGCCAAGATTCTTTATATTTATGACTTTTGGGTAAAGCAGCACTGTCTCATATTTTAATATATGGGAAAGGAGAACATTTGGGGTTTGTGGAACATCATTTTCCCTTCTATGTGTACAGGCAACCAAGCAGGATGGTCTACTTGGCACAGGAAATTATCTTCAAGAGAACAGCCTAGCTACAGCCACTGGTGGTATGTGGGCAAAAGGAGACAGAAATAAAATCAGCTCCTATTTAGTCTAAAATCTAAATGCTGAAGACATAATAAATCAAAAGACCAGAAGAAATGAAGACTCTTTATATGCTGATGTATGGGCAACAGGTGAGAGATATTCAGAATGCTTCCTTATGAGCACATATTTCAGTTATTCACTGAAGCAGGAAGGGGGTATATTAATCAAATTTTTAAAAACTTGATATATTCTAATATATTCCTTCTAAGGGATTAAACAGCAAAAGCAACAGAAGAAGGGTGCTCTTGATCATTCAGCGCTCCCAAGTCATTGAATGCCTGAAACTAAAAAGTTTTCAATCATTATGTACCACCATTCCAACAGAAATATCACGATATGGATAAAGTGAGCATGTTCTTCCTTCCATCAAATCTGAGTGCAGAGTGAGTTCCAAAAGTATTCTCTAATAACATGCAGGGAGGAAAGTTAATTACTGTGCATCCTTTCTCTTCATCTAGCAGATGTTTCAGCAAAAACTACACTTCTGCCCCTGGAACTTGTAAAACTAGAGGTGAATATTTCCTGACCTATAACTATGTTTGACCCTGGGGACATTGTATACTACAGAAATTGCTTGATTATCAGGCTGGTGACGCCTAGTTCAGTGGGAGTGATAGAGTCTGATTTATATTTCTTATGTGGAAACAGAATGCATAACTGTGTAACCAGTATGTTCTAGACTTGGTGCTTTAATAGGCCCAACGTAGAAATGCTGAAAATAGCTATGAGTCAAATCAGTTGAGAAAAAAAACATAAATGGAAGCATCTGAGACATGAGTGGAACTACTTCACATTATATTCAAAATCCACAGTCTAAAAGAGTGGAAAAATATTCACACTGCTTATAAAAGCAACTTAATAATGGAAAAAAGCAGGTACAAAATTGTATTTAATTTATATATGTATGTATATGTATTTTAGAAATGAAATGGGGAGTTTATCCACAAATGTTCAAAGTGTTCTGACTGTGGTTCATTATTTTAAAATGTGTATAAGCATGGGGTAAACTCTCAACATAGTGCTCATAATAAGGTTTTGATGAGAATACTCTTCATTCCTCTGTTTAATATTTATGAAATAAGCATTTACTTAGTGAAAGTAAGCCTTTAAGTGAGGCACATTTCTCTGTGACCAGAATGAAATGAATATAAATAATATAAGTTAGAAAGTAAGAGTTGTAGGAAATATATAAAATGAAGAAACAGGAACATGATGAAAAACCTCTAGTCAGCAGAGTCAAAAACAATGCAAATTAGACTTTTAAATAAACTAGGAACAAAAGAAACCCTGAAAACAGTGTCAGTCCATTGTTTATAGATAGAAATTCTGGCCTCTGTCTTGGCTCAACTCAGAATTCCACTGCAACAATGATGCAGTCTCAGTGCAGGAGGAGGTGGTAGATTTACTCCACTTAATTGAGGAAAGGCAAAGTGGTCTGTCAGAAATGTGCTTTTCCAGCAGTGGGATGATGCAGCTAAGCCCTGTGGTGATGAGGGCACAGAGATAGTTCCCATGCTACCAACACTGTGGTCACTTCTGCTTCACTGCTTCCTTACGTGAGGTGTTCTAAAGGAGCACATCTGTGTAACTGTATTTTAGACAGGAGCTGATTTTTGTTGTTGCATTGGGTTTGCACGGCCAAGCTTTGGTAGTGGGGGCGCTTATAAGGGTGGCTTCTGTGAGAAGCTGCCAGAAGCTTCCTCCATGTCCAATATAACCAATCCCTGGTAGTCCCAGTACTGCTGGTCAAGGCAGACCAACTAGAAATGGAGATAACACCTCCATGATAACATATTTAAGAAGAAGGAAAAAAAAGATATTGCACAATTGTAATTGTGGCAAGAGAACAGCGGGGTGAGAACATCTGAGAAGAGCAACACTGCAGACACCAAGGTCAGTGGAGAAGGAGGGGGAGGAGGTGCTCTGGGCACCGGAGCTGGGATTGTTCTGCAGCCCGTGGTAAAGACCATGGTGAAGCAACTCTGCCCTTGCAGCCCTTGGAGATCCACAGGGATGGAGAGATCCACCCACAGTCCATGAAAGAGTGATCCAGGTTGCAGCAGTTTGCCGAGATCTGTTGCTCGTGAGATGGACTCACATTGGAGAAGTTCATGGAGAATTGTCTCCCATGGGAGGGACCCTACATTGGAGCAGGGGAAGAACTCCTCACCCCGAGCAGTGGGAGAAACGACGTGCAGTGACCTGACCATAATCCCCATTCCCTGTCCCCCTGCAGTGCCAGGGAAGGGGGCATAGCTGGGAGGGAGGGAGGGAAGGAGGGAGAGAGGATGGGGGAAGGTGTTTTTAAGGATTTCTTTCACTTCTCATTATCCTGCTCTGATTTTGTTAGTAATAAATTCATTTAATATCTCGAATTTGAACCTGTTTTACCTGTGATGACGGTATTTGGTAAGTGATCTCTCATACTCCTTCTCTCAACTCATGAAACCTTCATTATATTTTCTCCCCCCTGTTCTGCTGTGGAGGGGAGTGAGAGACAAGCTTTGGTGCCTGGAATCCAGCCAGGGTCAACCCAGTACAATTGTCTTGATCTTCCTACCGGAAGCTAAGTATTTACCTTCTGTTAGTTTGTTTGCTTGTTCTCTCTGAAGAGTCCCTGGAAGGCTGAGTGAAGAAGACCTCTGTAAGACCTTGCATTCCCACCTTACCTATAGCATGCTGGTCAGGCAGCTGTCAAAGAGCCTTGATCACCTTCCAACAAAATGATGGAGAGCCAGAAGCCTGGAAGCTCAAGGATTACTGGCCTGCAAACTTCTCAGCACCTAGCTCTTTTGCAATCCAAACTCTCATGGGAATCTGGAAGACTACTAATGAGCTAGGAGAAGCAAGGGCCACAGGGTCTTCAATTATGGGTCAGAGAGTTACATGAACTGCCCCAGAGCCGTGATTCTTGGCCTTCCCTTTTACAAAAGGACTTCATCTGTCAGGGCTTTGACTGCATACTCTAAAAGTGAATGTATTGCAAATCCTGTGGAAAAAAAATCTGTCTACACCTGTCCTGATATCAGCTACAGGAAGAGGTAGTTTTGGAGACTGGAGATGACTCAATCTCTAGCTTCTCTACTGGAGAGGAGGAGGTGAAAAAATATCCCAGCAGAGGACACAAAGAAATTTTAGGTAGTGTGAGGTGGAAGAAAACAGCATATCAAAAGTGTGTTATTGCAGATGGGAAAATACAATGGGAATGGCATTCCTAGTCCCACAGACATGGTCAACCTATTGATGCTGATGCACTCATCCAATGTCACTATGCCCCAAACAATTATTTAGTCAGGCTGGAGCTTGGGGGTCATCTACTGGATCATCAATCAGTATGGCAGCACAGTTTGTGTGTGTACAGCAAGGTGTTTACAGAATAAGAGGAGAAAGGGGAGGTCAGAGGGGTGTCTGTAGGATCTGTAGCCAGAGGAAGGCACTGCCTGGAATTTCTGGACAGGGACATGGGAGGAGGTCTCAAAAGCTGTCATAGTCATCACACTGTACCTACCAACATGCTCTTCAGATATACTGTGAATCCCACAATAAGAAGGTCTTGAGATCTTTCCATTTTTATGGACGCTACACACAAATAAATGGTAGAAGGACTTCTGCATTCAAAGCAGTTTGGTAGACACAAAGAAAATCACCAAATAGAAGCCAGCAATTTTTTATGTCCATTCTGGTCCACAAAGAGCACACAGCTTTTTAAAATTACTTTTATGGAAGCTGTCTGTTCCTTCTTCTGAACGATGTCATTCAGGGTTGGCTATGGTTTTGCTTAGTCTCATCTCAAACTTTTAGTCAGTGCACCTACACCCATCTGTAGGCAATGTTTCATGTGATTTGGGAATGCCCAGCACCTTTTCAAGTCAAGTCCTTCCTTTTCTCAGGACTTCTTCCAACCACACAGCTAATTGTCACACCACTGTGAGCACCATGCCAGAGGTAAGTTTTCAGCTCCGTTCCTCACAACATACCTGGACTAAAACTCATGGTACAATCTTCCAAAAAAGGCACCATCCCAGCTTTGCTGGGGCATACTTAATTCTCCTAAAGCCCAGGGCATTTCAGCAATGTTGGACTGGAAAATCAGTGCAGTTCTACATTGCATTGGAGGTCACATCTGAAGGGTTTTTTTATGTTAAGCAATCACAGACCTGTTTTTCTGAAAGCAATGTTATTTTGGAAATTTCAGTTTTACAGGTGCTTAATCAAAAAGGCTGTAAAGAATTAATTTTCTGTGAAACTACTGAGGATTTGCCTTAGACATACACACTTAGAAAAAGAAGAAACTATTAAAAAAAAAAAAGCAAAAAGAGGCACTATCATATTGCTTTCCCTACAGTAATATTTTCTCAAATTTGTAAAACAAATTGATTTTTGGAGAATGCATCAAATCTCCTCTCTCCTTTCCATCTCTCTCTTGAAATATGGTTTGAACCAATACTTCAGACACATGTATTTTAAGCTATTTACTTTAAATTGTGATTTGCATACTGCCAAGTATTTAAATGTAGTTGTAATTACGGTGGTTGGGAGTGACAAACACCAGGAGACCATCTATCAAGCTAATTTATCTCCCTATCTGTATCAGTATCAATCCATTCACTGTTCTTCTTTTACAGTATCCGAGATAATATGGTATTTACAGTGTTATGTGTTTGCCAGATGCATGTTAATTAAGCAAGAGGAGATTTAAATGTGTCTTTGGCTGGTTTCTTCATTCAGCTGTCTTGAGAAATACTCAAAAGTAATTTCCATTAACTGCTGTGCTATTTACTGGTGAGGACAGAAATGGTCATTAGTGACTCTCTGCTGCTGAATGCAGCCCTCCATTTCATCATAATTCTTGGGGAAGATTTGCTTCAATGCTAAAAAAAACTCTGTGTAACATTGTTCCAAAACCTCTGCCTTGTCGCAAATGCCAGCATAGATTGATATTTATTTTTAAGCTTAGAATGTGAGTTTTAACAGCTGAAACAAAATCTATGCATTAGCAAAGGGAACACATTTTCTAAGAAATTTCAGGAAAAGGGGAAAAGAGCAGTTGTGAGTCCAATTAATCTGGTATTCTCATGAAAGCCTAGGCCTGGGTCTTCAACATCTTAAACCAGGAAAAGTTTTTGGAAGTTTTCTTTTACACCTTTTCTGTTTCCTTCTTTGTGCCAACATGATGTGCAAAACTGTCTGGAACAGGATAGGGGTGGTGACACTGCCAGATAAACACAAGGAAATGACTTACTGCTCATTCATGCCCTGTGCTATTCTGTGCTGTAGACACCCTAGGGCTGAATTTATTTAGCAAAGCATTTTAGGATGTACAGACCTTGCTTGGTAGGCTTTCCGGTGTTGTATTTTCACACAGATGAACTATTCTTGAAGAGTTTCTCCATTCTATAGGATAAAAATAGATTTTTCTTTAACAGCAGATGACTACTGTACATGTCCTTGTCCCACCCAGCTATTCCACAACCAGTATATTTATTGCAGAATTTGGGAGAAAACATCACTTGGCATTATTTTTATAGTTCCCATATTTTTCTCTCTGTATCTCAAGGTTGTAGCAGAATAGAATCTTGTCCCCCATCAACATGGTGATAGAAAAAAGAAATACGTGGCTGTTGGTTTAAGTTTTTCTTTTTTTCTACAGTATTTTTTATTTTCTCCACAGCATTGTGACTGTTTAGGAATGTGATAAACCTTATCTTCCTGGAAAGTAACTAGAGGATGATTTTTTTGTGGGAGTTCAGTCCTAGTTAAGACATACTATGTGAATACACACAAGGCATCAGTTTTCAAATATCTTCATTAATGGGCTTAAAACCAATCAATAAATCAACCCATGGAAATTCATGGCAGGGGGAGGGGGAAAGCAGTACAATGAATCACTGCACTTTTGGCAATTTCATGTGCTTAATCACTATGGATCTGTGAAGATCCATGTCTTTTAAGTACACTGTCTTGCAAAGGTACCAAATGATCTTTCACTCCCTTCAAAATTCCCTGTTAGTCTTTTAAACAGACTCTCCCCTCCAAAAGAGCATATGAAATATCCCTTTAATTATACAGGCACATAAACCTACCCATAAATTGATGCTAACATGCATATCAAAGATTTTCTCAGAACCATACAATGCCAGAAGCACTTTTCTGTTTCATAAAAATCTTAATGAAGCTTAAAACAGCAACTTCTAACATCTTTACTCAGAGATATAGAACCTTGTAGGTTTTTTTAATAAATATGCTCACTGATTTCTTTGATTACATGCAATAAAGTGTACAGGTTTATATACACATCAAATGAGTAAAATGATGTTACCTAGACAAATTATGTTCTCATGCATGGGGAATATCCATTAAAACAGGAATGAGGACCTGTGCTGGGTCTATGAACTCTGACTGCTTTGAGAGGAACAGTATGATTTATGACTTACAGCGAGCTGTCCTCTCCACCAAGAAACTTCCTCTCATTCCCTTCCAATTTGGGGAAATTTTCATCACTTTTCAGCATTTTTGGTTAGGGAGTACTGGCCAGGTATGGGTTACAGATGACTAAAAAATAGAGGAAAATTCTATTTCACACCCACACAATTGTGACCAGTGGGGAGGTTTGTGGTTTGTAATTATTGAAAGAAACGCACGGTCTTTGCAAGTATAGGGTCTTACTTATTTCCTTTCTTTGAGGAATGATAATGCAGTAAATCATACACCTCTGAAGTTTTATTAAATATTTATCATAAAGATTTACCAGCCTTATTAGTTTCACCTCTGCCAGCAGAAGAGCTTTCACAAAATGGAATGGGATTTCTATTTTACACTTCTCAGCCTTTGACTACAATGCATTAAGACAACACAGTGACTTATTTTTCCAGATGTGTTTTTCTTTCTTTGAGCATAATTTTCCCCCTGGTTTTGTTTAATTTTACACTTGACTGAGGTGTATAAACTGAAGGAGCTGAGGTAATTTCAGAAAAACACATATGTGGGTTAAAAAATGTTTGAATCATAATTTTGAAAAAAACCCAAAACCAGTTGCAGCAATAACATAATTATCTGGAGTCTGAATAGAATTTGCTTAAGAAAACCCATTACTTGTAGCAGTGGCACAGCAGTGGTTTAAGAAGCACTACTCCTAGCTTAGATCAAGTGATAGACTGGAGATAGGTGCTCCATTTCTAACTTGACCTCAAGCTTTCTGACTCATGTCATGAATCAAGCAAGGCCATCTAGAGCTGGTTGTCCAGGACTGTGTCCACATGGTTTTGCAACATCTCAAAGGATGGAGACTCCACAGCTTCTCTGTTGGAACACTGTTCCAGTATAAAATCATCTAAAAAAAAAAAAAAAAAAAAAAAAAAAAAAAAAACCATAGTATTTTCTGATGTCCAGGAGGATTTTCACATGTTTCAGTTTGTGTCCTTTGCCTTACATCCTCAAGGGCAAGGGGACCTTGAGGACAGTGGGACCTCACCCTCCATTCAGAAGTTAAAATCCAAATGAGAAAAAGAGCCCTTTAAAATGCCTCACATTGTCATTATGCTAAATACAAAGTGAGATCAATGAGTCAGAACTGGAGATTGGATTGCCTTTATGATGCAGATCGTCAGTTTGTTATTTTAGGTCAAAACCCTAGTTATGTACAGCTCTGTGCAATGGGACACCTGCTTCCTGCCTGGATCTGTCCATCTTCCTCCAGCAACCTAACAAGATTTCAGGCTTTTTTTCAAGTTTGCTGGGCACTCCTGGCATTTTCTAAATTATATCAGGACTGAATTACTAACTAAAGCTATTCTTGATGTTAATAACCTGAAATATGGCCCCAGCCCTTGCAAGCTGTGCTCCCCACAACGTTGTGTCTGATTGCTTTTGTTTGCTACCAATAACTGCTCAGAAGTGATCCATCCCAGATGTGCCACCTCTGGGCTCTTCAGCTCCATGGCTGTGTCCCCCACTGACTTGCTAAAAGATTGACCACAGGACTGGCTCACATCTGAGCACAGACAGGTTGCAGTAGAAGCCTGCTGAATTTCCACCAACCCATTTGTAACTGGAAGGCATGTGGCCTGCATCCCTCCTGTGTACAGGCCACTGCCTAAGGAATGTCTGTTCTCTCCTGACATAAGACTATTCAAAGTTCTCCAAACCAGTGTAGTACTCCCCTGTTTGCCACAGTACAAACTCCATTCTATAGCAGCAATACAGGATGGAAGATTCAGACTAGCACAAGGTAGCCGAAAGCCATATGCACCTTCGCTCCCACCTTGATATTGTCCTGGCATTGACTCCTTCTGTGGTGGCCATAGGTTTGAAGCTTGATTTCAGATTGCATGAAGAAATATTTTTTGCTGCTTTGAATTCTTCATAGACTTTGCTGTCCCAGTATTTTTAAAACCCTATTCCTGATTAAAACATTTGTTTGCAAAACACCTTGAAATCAGCATTAAAGGTATATACCACTAATTCTGCAAAAGAAAATTACTCTCTTAGAAGGTCTGTATTGACAAAGACCTTATGCCATTTCCTACATACTGAAGTAGCCATAAATGTCCCCTCTTTCTAGATCCTGCATTGTTTGGAAGAAATAAGGCATGATGTACAGGAGGGGAGAAGCAGCCCTGGTTGTGTCCATGGACCCAAGGAAGGCATCCAGGTAAAGCTACTGATGCAAAGGTGACAGAAGCCGTGAGAGCTTCCCTTGCAATGACCTTGCTCATCTACTGGCCTTGATTTGTATTTCATCCTGCCCAGCCCCATGCCACTTCCTTGGGCTTTGTACTTGTCAAAGCAGGAACACTCCTATCCTAACTTCAGCAATTATCCAGTGACTCCGAAACCTACGGCAAAGACCACCAGTCTTTGTTTGTATCAAACCAACTTAGGGTCAAAGGCCTTGAGCTGCTTTATTGCCAAAAAAGCCCCAAACAAAACAAACACAAACAAAAAAAAAAAAAAAAAAAAAAAAAAACCAAACAAAAAACCAAACAAAAAAAAACCCCAAACAAACAAAAGAAGAAAAAATGCTGCTGTACAAATACATTAGAGGTCTTGTGGGATATCTTGGTCTTAACAAACTCAGGCATAGGCTAAGGGATCATCTCTTTTTATTACAGGAAGGCATATTAAGTTTCCCTTGTACTATTAAAATCTGTATCTTTGAGAATTCCTTTACCCATACATCCAGAAAAAAAATTCACGCAGTGGGGTAATCCTCCTTCCCTAAGTCTTTAATTTCACTTCCTTACCTTCTGCCACCTACGGCTTTTCCTTCAACTGGGAAGTAACTGTTTCTGACAGCTCATTAATTAGTCTCCTGTTGTAACTGCTGGACTCTGCCTACCTGCTGCTCCCTGAGAGCTCAGCGAGGGTTTCCTAGGGCCATGCGATCAGTTGCATCCCAGAGTCCATTTGGGACAGCCCTGCCATCTGGCTCCGGCAGCCAGCAGCGTTACAACGCAGTGGTGGTAAAGAAGGCAGAGAAGGGTCTCTCATGAGGGTTTGAGATGGCTTTAATCACATCTCATCCCAGCGCTCTCAGAGGCAGAGAGACCTTGTGGTCCGGGTGCAGGGTGGTTTTGTCCGGGCCCAGGGGCAGTCCCTGGGCGGGGTTGGGGTACAGGAGCCAATAGGGAGAAACCAAGGGAGTGGCCAAGGCTAGGGCAGGGAACAGGGGGAACATGGCATCGCAGAATCAGGGGGTTAAGTATTGCTAGGAATAAGAAAAGTCCCATTTGCTTTCAGCTTGTGCTGCTCTTGTGGTATTTATTTGTGAAGTCTATCTTTGAGGTTTTCATGCCTTTCTAGCTAAACCATCCATTCCTTTAATGTTTTGGATTTTCTGTCATGTCCAGACTGCAAACCATCCACAAATTAAAGGCTCGTATTACATTGCTTGTTTTGATTGGTAAATTCTATTTGCTTTAATCATAGCTTAATTCTGTGTCTCCTCAAGATCTGTTATCTTATTCAAGATACAGGTACTCAAAATTGCAAGCCTAGCTCTTCAGTCTTAGTCAGAAACTCCTCTATGTTTTTCTCTCATTCAGACAATCTCTGCTAAAATTCATCTTTCTCTGTATGTATTCATGTATTTTCAGATGGAACACAATACTCCTCAGATTTCTGCCATACAGTTTCATAGTCAGCCTCCTCTTTCTGGGATAGCTAAAAAATGAAAAAAATTTGCTGCTTCAGAATCTGCTATTATGAGAAATAGAGCTACCTCCGCCTTCTTACTTGTACCTTCTGCTACTGATGGGCACTTTTTAAAATCCTCTTTTATCTCTGACACCATGTGCTGTCCATCCTGAGCCAAGGATTTTAACAAACAAGTGTTTCCTACCACATCCAAATTCCAACAAATCAGCACATTATATTATGGGTTTTGGCATAAAACAACACATTGACCAATTAACACCAGAAATTTCTAAGGCTCCCTACAAGCTCTGTAGTAGTAGAGCTCCTGAATTTTCACTCCTGTTTTTTCCCTGAAACTATTCTGAATTTATCTGTATGCTGTTTGGTGGTGGTGGTGTTTTTAAAGCAGTAAAACAGCTTCACCTCAAATACTACTCTCACCATTGATACCACTAATATATTTCTTAAGGGAAAGGAAAGGCATGGAAACTTCACAGGAAAAATGTATCTTAAGAAAACCTTCAAATCAGTTTGTCTCTATTGCTTCCTCATTATTCCCCCCCACCTTCCTGTAATAGCTTTCATGTATATATTCAGAAAATTCAAAAAGGGTTTTTCCAGATAAGAAATTGTCACACTGAAATTCAAGTCTGAGGTTGCATGTTCTCAGAAGCTTTTGATGTTTTCTCACCGTTGGCTTTCCCAAAGAAAGGAGATAGCTAACATCTCTTTTTTATTACCCCACACAGAGCAAGGGAAAAGAATACCCCTACTATTTGTTGAGCAAGGACTAAAGGCAAGCTAGAATGGCAATTCCATTTTCAAAGTTTTATCAAAATTGGTGAATTGAATGCTGATTATGGTTTATCTTTACCTGCAGTAATTTTGAGACTG
The DNA here is from genome assembly GCF_017639235.1 of Corvus kubaryi. Classification (NCBI taxonomy): domain Eukaryota; kingdom Metazoa; phylum Chordata; class Aves; order Passeriformes; family Corvidae; genus Corvus; species Corvus kubaryi. The sequence continues at coordinate 17,133,437 of NW_024582056.1, forward strand.
TGTTGAGCTTCCTGCTTCATAGCATTTCTGAATCTGCATGCCAGAATGTCAAAATCTCACACAGCAGACTCAGTAACTGTAGTACAATTTAAGGTGAGTAGGAGAGCCATTCCATCCTATCCAGAAGTTTTCACAAGTGAACTGCACCAACCTGAATTCACTTGTTCACTACCAAACTTAATAATTAGACCCCTCTTTGGCAGAAAAGGAGGGACCTGACCCTCATTAACCCTCACTGTGAGGCAATGCCTCCTTGTCAGAGGTGGCTACAGCCAGTAATCTGCAGGGGGAAAAGTTCACAGGCTCTACCTCATGGAACAGAAACTGTATTTAAACTGTTTACACTAACACAGCTGATCTTGCCTGAAGCAAACCGGGAGCATTCACCACTGCAGCTGGTGGCTGTGGCTCCCACCCCATCTCCTGGCACCCCAGACTTCAGAGGCCCCAGGCTCAGGGCCATGGTGAAATAAGTCTGGGACATGGTTGGAAGACTAGTTGCTCAAAGGAGACTCTTGAAAGCCCTCCTAAATCACCCAGGATGGTCCCTGTCTCAAGGGACACAGGACTTTCGATTCATCTGCCTAAGGCATGTTCGTGCTCAGGAGTCACAAAAAAATTGGTATTGAGAGCCAGTAGAAAATCTTCTGAAGAAGGTCAGATTGGTGAATAAAGGTTCTTGTACAATGGGGCTCAAGATGAAAAGATTCTTGAAATATTGATGGAATTTGGTATGTCAAATGGGAAACATAAACTATTTCCATTGTTGGTGGAAGCAAGAATAAAGAAGAATCAAATTATTCGCAGGAGTCTGCTTGTTCCTAGTTGACATAATCAAATAATACAAATGAATACATGCACTAATTCAATTAACTTGGCAAGTTCCCTGTTCAACACTCAATATTTAACAATTTCAAATAATAAATATAATTTCCTCCTATTAAAATTAAAGTAACTTGACTATGGGCCTGTCTGGATCAGACTGGACTACGGCCTGTCTGATCTTGTTATCACATACCAGAAATAGTAACACACCTTCTCCATGCCAGTTTAAAAAAAAAGGTATGTTTTTTTTCCTGACAACCTCTACATTAGACTTGATTTAAACTATCTAGGTCAGTTCCATAAATCTGGTGCTTCATGCATTATTTTCTGAAAGGAGAAATTAATTGTGGTAACTGAGATTATCAAACCTGTCAGATCATGCATGAATTTAAATATAAAAGTGAGACTAAATTGGATTATGGGTCAGATTTATAAGCATAAGGGTAAACTACACTGAATACAGTTGAATTGACTCTGATTAATTCACAGATTCACAGCTATCTCTTTCCAAATATACTCAGAAGTTACTGTCCACGATATGGCTATGCAACCATTAAGTAATATGTATGTTCCATTGAAATATATTTTATTCTGGTTTGTATTTTCACGTCACTTGTCCTGGTAAGTAACATTTTCATTCATGCTGTGGTTCAATTATTTTGAAAGCAGGATGTAAAATCCAGCGCAAAAAGAATCAGAGCTAAGACTGTTGTAAAAGACTTGATAATTTTTCTACTTTTCCCCTATATTCTGTTGATTAATTGAATTTAGACCATGAAAAAGGTAAAACTGTGGAATATTAAAGGGCTGTTGGATATTTTAACACAACAAAGTAATAAGCATTTACATTTATCTTAAAATATATTTCTGAATGTGGAAGTATAAAATGATATTGCATTTGATTCTCATTTCATGAAATTGCTCATCAGTCCAAGGTTGACAGGGACAATGAGAACTGTGTCTAAATCTGTGATTAGGAAGCAAGAGGAAAATGACAGCAAGAAAATCTAAGGTGACAGAAAAATGTCAGAAGAACTGGTAATGGAAGGTCTGAAGATGCATGAAATTGGAAGTGGTATCATTAAGGTGAAAGAAGCATTTTTGATATGGGTTGAAGAAACACTAGACACAACTAATGATGATCTGATCCAAGCTCTCCTGGTATAAAACTACACTCATATCGCTGCAAATTCAAATTCTGATTCGTTGTAAGTCAGTAGGCTCTTCCTAATAAAGTTAACAGTGAACCAAATACATATGTAAGGAAAGGGAGCAAAATGCAGTCAGCTATGGACCTGATGCTACTTTGTTGATGGGAAATTTTTGGCACAGGTCAGGGCACAGACAGAAGTTGGAAAACCGAAAGTAGAAACAAAGGGAAAGATATCCATCTTCACAGGAAATCCTGCAGACACCCATGGCAAGTAGAGATTCTTTCATCAAAGCAGAATAAGATGTAACAGTAAAAATGAAGGCAACTTGAAGGAGAAAACAAAGAGATGAAATATAATGACTTAGTAAGATCTTCTTTTTCCTTTATGCATAGGGGCAAAGCTCCAGCTGCCACCAAAAAAGGTAGAATAAACACATATACTTGAGCTTTTTCCCTTATTTTCATAAAATTCTTATTATTCTATAACTGCATTATTCTTATGGGAACCAAAATTTTCCTCCTTACTCTTTTTTTCCATCTTTTCTTTTCTCCTTCCAGTTCTCGCACATCTTAGGTTGGTTTTGTTTCCTTTTCTCCAGTTTGTAATCACCCATCCCCTCCATCCCACTCTTTTTCTGATTTCTAAACTATTGCTACACACCTAGTTTGCATCTCCTCTCTTTTTCTGTGGCCCCTCAGCCACACCCTGTCAGCATAAAAATACACAAAGTAGTGAGCAGAGGTAATTCCCTTGTTCCTTTCACCACCACTTCACCAACACCTCTTGGCTCTGAACACATTAATAAGCCTTACTGGCACTAACTGGCCTTATCGGGGGCCTTGGTTCACACCACTGCCCATGGACACATAGGCTTTTTTAAGCTCTTAATCTCTTTTTTGGCTATGCAGTATGAGTGCTTGTGTTGGGCTCTGCCACATTTATGCCTGGCCAGGTATAGTTCTGATTTGCAGTCTGAATTTCCAGCTTAATCTCAGACCTCCTCTGTCATGATGGATGCACCCAGAAATCACTGGACTTGTTCTTGTCCCTGACTTGTGGATTGGTTTCACACAAACTTTTCTGATAATGTGGATTTTCACTTGAACTTGACAATGAATTCTAGTCTTGTTTTTTTCAAGTTATTTGGCTGTTGTGAGGTGAGATCCAGAGTAGGGCTATGGAGAAGATTAAAGGACTGGAGAAGCTGGGCCTGTTTAGTCTGGAGAAGAGATGACTGGGAAGGGATCTTGTCAATACACACAAATATCTTTAAGGGCAGGTGTCAAGAGGATGGGGACAGACTTACTTTCAGTGCTGCCAAGTGACAGGACAATGGGCACATGGGCAATGGGCACAAACTTAAATCAGGAAGTTCCATGTGAATATGAAGAAAAACTACTGTAATGGTGACAGAGCACTGGAACAGGCTGCCCACAGAAGTTGTGAAGTCCCATTCTCTGGAGATATTCAAAACCTGTCTGGATGCAATCCTGTGTAACCTATTCTAGGTGAACCTGCAGGGTTTGAACTAGGTGATCTCCAGAGGCCTCTTCCAGCACCAACCATGCTGTGATTGATTCTGTGATTCTGAGTGATTAATATCCTTGGGATGCAAAAATTTAAAAATCTCACTGGAATTTAAAAGAATTTAAAAGGCTGCTTCCTTAAGAGAATCCTGCTGATACTTTTTTACATGTACAATGTCAGAAGAGGGAAACTTCTTGTCAAACAACTGTCAGAAGCATCAGAGACGAAAATAACCCAAGACCAAAAAGCCAAAGCTTGTGTATCTGTGAGCGGAGCAGGACTCTTCTCTATGTTGCTATTCTATTTTATTGGCTTGATCCTGCCAATGGTGTCCCGTAGCATGTGCTATGAGCTACTGTACATGGACTGTAAAGTCAAGTGATCTCATTCTTACTGTTCACAACACATTTGCTATAAGTACTTGAGATGAGTTGTAATCTCTGACTCACTGTATATGATGGGAAAGACAGATTTGACAAATGAAGAGCAAGCTTAGACTTTTTTTCTGACAAATGAAGAACATGGACTGACAGCCAAATGAGAAATCCATTCTAGTCTCCTTTTAAAATGAATGAACATGTCAGTAATCTTCTTGGTCAGAAAAAAATTACCAATAAGTCTGAACAGATAGCCTACCAAAGTTTAATAAATAAGCTAATGGTATGGGGAAAGAGCTAGTGTCATTCTGATCCATTGGAAAGAGCTTGTAGAGGTCAGCCTTGTGTGTATGGTGCCAGTGCCAAAATAAGCAGAAAACTCTCATGCTCATGGGCAAATGGTGTGGTGCATTATCCAGGGTATGGCGCAGCACTTCACGCAGTCAAGGTGAGCAGGAAGGGCACTGCAGTCAGTTCAGGTAGTGGCCATTGCCCTTGCCAAGAGAACGCAGGTATGGTGTCCCCTTGAAAGGGAGACAAGTCATTTACACTCACCAAAAAGGATGTAGTGACCCAGGCAGAGCTCCCAAAAAAATATGCAGCCATTCAGGTTTCAGGCTGTAGGGAGTGCCTGAGCCTTTCACTGGACTGTAGCAGAGATAACTGTTGTGTCAAATGTGACCAGCTGGACGATTTGCTCAGCCTGGTATCAGTTACAGGATGGGGAAGAAAGGTTAAGGAATATTAGAGAATCAAAAAGGGAGATAGACTGGTAGAATCAAGCTCTGGCCTTCCTGAGACAGAAACAGACATCAGAAATAATTCAAGATCAAGGGGATCCTCTATTCATCCCCCAGCAAGGAGAAGGTAGCAGTTGTAAAGAAAGGAGTGCATGGAGTGTAGTCCATGTTCACTCTGGGTGGCAAGTGAAATCCTTCCTCGTCATCTCACTCCCCAGGTGCCCCAGCACAAAAGGTATGAGGCTTTGTGTGTGGAAGGCCAGCTAAAGGACGAAGATGATGAAGGTCCGGTTACACCACAGGGGTCACCACAATCAGAAATGTTAACCCACCCCATCACAACCACCTCCAAAAGTACAAAAAAGTGGGTAATAGTTGTAGGTGATTCACTTCTAAGGGGAACAGAAGGCCCAATATTCTGACCAGGCCCAACCCACAGGGAGGTCTGCTGCCTCCCTGGGGCTGGGGTTAAGGAAACTTCCTAGCCTAGTGCAGCCCTCAGACTACTACCCATTACTGATCTGCCACACAGGGGTCAATTAAGTGGCAACACATAGTCCAAGAATGGCCAAAAAGGATCATTTTGGGCCTTGGGGCCTTGAGACTGTTGCTAAGGGAAGCTGGGACACAAATTATTTTCTCCTCTATACTTCCAGTTGAAGGCAGCAACAACTAGAAGCAACATATAGACTGAGTCTATTAATACATGGCTCCACAGCTGTTGTCACCACCAAAATGTTGTGGGTTTTGACAGTGGAACGGCCTACCCAGCACCGGGCATGTTGGCATCAGACCGGACTCACCTTTCTCAGTGAGGGAGCGGAGTCTTTGCTCCACAATTAGTGGGGCTCATTGGCAGAGCTTTAAACAAGATGTGATATGAGAGGGGAACAGTACCAGGCTTGTCCCTGGCAAGCTCTGGGATGGCATGCAAATGTTAGAAGGACAGGGTGGATGGGGCTCTGAGCTACCTGGTCTAGTGAAAGTTGTCCCTGCCCATGGCAGGAGGGTTGGAACTGGATGATTGTTAAGGTCCCACCCAAACCAAGTCATTCTTATGACATATGTCATATGTCATATGACTCACTCTCTAAAATGCATTTGTAATTTCAGAAATCGTTGAAATGGAATGTAATTTTGAGAACTTGATTGTTTTCTGGAAGACCTATGTTCAGTGGTGGCAGAAAAAACACTTTTCATCGCTTCTGGCGAATTTGTGACATACCTGTTGAAACATAAAAAGTGAATGGGAGTAATACAACTTTCACAGAAGTCCAGCAGTCCTGGTCTGTGTGACATCCTTGGAAGGATTCAGGAAATAGACTGATGCTGTTACTCAATGATAAAAAGCAATTAATTGGTGGGAGTATAGGGGCTGGAAGTGTTCATCACCATCAGCTAGAGACACATATTTACCAGTTTATCCTAGAAAGGACTGACATGACTGCAGTATAAATGAATATTAAAAGTTTAGGTTTGACAACCCTCAACAAAACCCCTTACAAGCCGAAGTATCACAAGTAATCCTTAATAGTTTAAGCAGTTTTGATAGGAAGCAGACACTTAAATACAGCTGTGACTCTGGAGTAGTGATCACAATAGGCATTTTCTCTGATCGAGGGTAGAAACTTTCATATTAATAGGGAACTTAAGATAACAGCTCCTTCTCTGCTGAAGGAGAAGGGATTTCCCTCCATAACTCCATCATTTGTCTGCTCAGTTTCCAGCTCAGCTGCTCTGCCTCAGTCTGGAACAAAAGATTTGCTCACAAGTGCACATTAGCCTGGTTTATGTTAATTCAAATTATGTAAAATTGTATCCAGATCTATCACAATGCTAATAATTTTAGAGCAAAAATATGATTATGCATGTCATATTTCTATTAATATGTAGTTAGATATCTAAAATTGCTGTCACTTGCATCAAACTGCAATCAGATAGCAAACAACTCATTCAACACTACACAGTGTTGGGAATGTTTAGCATTTTAAAGACATGTAAGCTAGAATAATAGTAACATTTTTAAAAAAGCCTTTGATGATAATTGGCAAAGTAAATAAAAATTTTAACAAAACAATTGATAAGCTATAAAACCATAAGACTATTAAGGTTGGTCATCTAGTCTGAAGTGTTTCATTTCAGTGATGTTTCCTTTTTTTTTTTTTTCCAATTCAAAAGCCTGTTTTATTTCCTGGTCCCATTTTTAGAATTCTATCTTTGCTTGCTTGTAAATATACCTTCTGTCACAAATGCAGTAAGTCTTACTCTTAAAACCCATGGAACACATGTTTCTATCTTGTTGTACAAGAGAAAATAAAGTTGTAAGGCTACACCCCTTACATAATCATAGATAATGGGGAGGTCATTTCTTAAAGGGCATAGTCTAAAGTAATTGACATATCTGAGATCTCTGGGGACTTCCCAATCATCTTCAAGTACTACTGCTTGCACATCCACACTAAATTTGAGAGTGTCCATTAAATGAAGGTTTTGACACGCTCTGTGAAAAGTTCCCAAGAATGTCCATAGCCTGTGGTTATCACACTTGGGCATGATTGATAGACCTTACCATACTCAGGTGAAGCAGACAAAAGCTTAGACATCAGGGACAGTCAGAGAATCCCAAATGGACTGAAACAATAAATAAATACATTTCAATTTGTGTGAGATAATACTATTTTAAAAGTCTACTTATTGGCCTGAAATTCACTTTCTAACTTATATTGACAAAACAAGCATCTGCACATACCAATAGCAAGGATAGAAAGACTGGCATCATGCCTATTTCAGACATATCACTTACATGCACCATTCAATTGATGCTTGCTGATTTAGAAAGAATTTTTTTATTACATCCCTACCCACAAAGAGAAGAGAAGAGAAGAGAAGAGAAGAGAAGAGAAGAGAAGAGAAGAGATTTCACTTGGAAGGGACCTACAATGACCATCTAGTCCAACTGCCTGACCAGTTGAGGCATGACCAAAAGTTAAAGCATGTTTTTAAGGGCATTGTAAAAATACCTCAAACACTGACAGGCTTGGAGCATTGCTCACCTCTACAGCAAACCTGTTCCAGTGTTTGACCACCCTGTCAGTAAAGAAATGATTCCTACTGTCCAGTCTCACCTCTCTTGACAGAGTTTTCAACCATTCCCATGTGTCCTGTCACTGGGTCCCAGGAGAAGAGCTAAGCACCTCCCTCCCCATCCTGAGGAAGCTATAGAGAGCAATGAGGTTGCCCCTCAGCCTTCTTTTCTCCAAACTAAATGAATCTGAAATCCTCAGCTGCTACTCACAGGTTTGTTCCAGCTCCTTCACCAGCTTTGTTGCCCACCTTTAAATGCATTCCAGGACCTTCACATCCTTCTTAAATTGTGGAGCCCAGAATCACATACAGTCGTCAAGGTGAGACTACACCAAAGGTTCATGTCATTTGCTGCAGCATGGCTTTGAGGGAACAGTACTAATCAGCAGTGGAGATCTGCAGACATCTACAACAGCTTGAATGGAAGCAAGGTGCTTTGTGGCTGGGTCTACCTTGCAGACAATAAAATTCCTGCTAATGGGCACTACAGACTGACAAGGGGTCATGGTATCCTGGTTCATACCTCTCAGCAGTATAAGGACATCAACTGCAGTACCCAAACTGAAGTTTTTATCTCTCTATTTTGCTGCTCTGCCAGTGTACATGATTTGTGTGTTTCATAATGAACAAAACAGAAAGTTTGCCTTCCTCTGGACAGCATGAATGAAAACCAAAGGAAAGCTCCCTGGCATTAACTGTTTGCAGCAACAATGACACCCTGAAGCAATACAATGACCTGTGAGGAATGATTTTGTTTGTGTCAGTTTAGATGTTCTGTCTTGTTCCCTCAATAACCTTTCTGACTACCTTTGGGTTATTTCAGCAATTCAGACAATTATCTATAATGCAGATATATTACCCTCTGGAAAAAAGAATTTCTACAGGAGCTCTATAGATAATAAAAAAATCTCTGATTTTAACCCTTGTCATGATTTCCATCCACTTAAATGTACATTTAAGCTGCAAAACTGTCTGTTTCCCAGCATGCAAAAGACTTGAGTGCCAAGCTATGCTTGCAAATCAGACATTAAATATGCAGATCCTGTGACATGGAAACTGAAATGTACATTTTACAAAGATGTGCTGGCATTTGAACATTTTGTATTTGGGTGTTCCTGAACACCACCAGTGTGTGTGCTTTTCATCATTCAACTATAAAGCCATTCATCAAAAAGGGGTTTTGATTTTGTTATGGTTTTGGTTTTGTTTTTAACTGGAATAAAAAATAATAGCTCTGTGCAAATTTGGGAAAGTCAAAAGGGACACAGAGCTATAATTGACAGTAAGTATTACCCTGATATTACTGAGCATAGAGCAGCTAAGGGAACAGGAAATGGTCAGAGCCTCGCACTGCATACTGAATGGACCTGTGGTTTACAGTAAACTGATGCTTTTGTAACAGCACAAGATGATTCATAAATATTAAAAAACAATGAGAATTAATGTAAATACATGCTAACTGAGATGCAGTTTCTTGAAAATGAATTGAAATTAAAGAAAATATTTACTAACGTAGTGTTTAAAACTTTACCCTCACTTTAACATATAAAATGTTTCCCCCACTTAGTTATTGCAGAAATCAAGACCCAAAGTAGCACAAAGTTTATTTCCAATGTCTTTAGTCCCCTTAGCATGGCTGTGAATAACTTTGTATATATTAGATTTCTTATAAAACAGACATGATCCAAACCCTGTAAACTCTTGGGTTCATCCTTTATACTGCTCAAAATTTGGTTCAAGAAGAAACTGGAGAAGAAATGGGCAGAAATTGAGCAAGACAGAAGAGGATCTCCTTCCTCTGATTCCTGTGAGAAGCTCACTAAAGGGACTATATGCTCTTATTTTATTCCTACTTCATATGAGAGATTTTAAAAGCTCATTATTCCTTCAGTTCTTCCTTCCTGTAAACCCATAGGAAGCACCTTTTTATCTGGAGGAAAAAAAAAAAAGAGTTAGAATAGAGGATATTGAAATGGTTACTTAGTTCTGAGAAGATATTTTTCTATTTAATTTAGGAACAGTGTTCTGGTTCTAAGCAGCACTTGGGTTCAAAATATTTTGCCTCCTCCTCTATTTCAGCTGATAGTGACTGGTAAGCCAGAACACAGAAGTAACTAGTGTATCCTTGAGACCCTCTGTGGGAGTGCTCCAAAGGCACCTGTGAGGCCAGAGCCACGCTGAATGGCAAATAAAACTAGGCACTCCACATCCCTTGCCCTACTATACTGATGGTTTGGTACCCGGCAGTTTGGCCACCATGACCTGTTTATCCAGGCTGCCTGCAGACCCTCCACTGGCAGCTGGTTCACGAAACATCCTCTCTGTGGGTACCAAGGCCAATGTTTAGGAGCAACTATTTCATACCCCGGTACCTCCACAACACTCATTCCAGATACCTTTATCTACGCCAATTATCAACAGCAGACACTAGTGAGAGTAAGTGTCTCTCAGCATTAGTTTACATCCTGAAACATGCCTTTTTACTATTTACCACACCTATTTGCTATGTACATATGGAGTAACTATGTACTATTTACTATATATGCTTATCTCAGTGTAACAGTGGTGCTGAAGCACAGCTTGTATATCAGTTGCAGGTTGTGGATCCAACAGCTTGGCCTGCATTTGCTCTCATCATTTATGGTACAATGCCAATTAAAAATCACACGTCATAAACAGACATATTTACTTGCAATTGTTAATAGCACTGTAGATAGAAATAAAGTACTTTTTAAAGCTCATTCATTTCTCTGCACTTAAATTCTCCATTTTTTTCTTTTTTGTTCTTTTTTACTTCTTTCAATCTAAGCAATGAATATGTAAAAAGGTGTCCAAAGTTTTTATATTTATCTGCTTAAAAACAACTTTAACAGGATTTATTTTCAGTTGCAAAGTATTCCTGGGGGTGTTAAGTCGGGTAAAAAGCTTCAGTAACATGTAAATGTTTGCTGGATTTTGTCAGCTTTTGAGATAAACGTGACCTGCCAATGGTCCTCATCAGCAAAATGCTGAGAGTGGCTCCATTTGGACCAGAAAGGAACATCATCTGCTGGCGCCGCTCTCTGTGAGCCACACTTCTGTGTTAAAGGCAAGGCTGAACGCAGTTTTACTACTTATGATACGAATAAGCGCAGTTCTCAGCCTCCCGGCTTGTTACTGATGCTTTTGCCAACGACACCGAGCGACGTTGATGTGCCGCCGATAAGCAGCGTTCAGCTGCCAAAACGCCGGCTGCCTTTCGGCATGCCCAACTTTCGCTTCCCAGCCCTGAGTTCCCTCTCCCCGGCGGGTGCCGTGGGACGTGCGGGCGGCACGAGCGGGGCACCGCAGCCCGGAGGGCGAGCCGGGGTCCCGCACAGAGACCGCGGGCAGGGACCGCGGCTCCCCCAGACCCGCACGGGCGCTTCTCCCCGCGCAGCCGCTCGGCTCCGCGGCCGCGGCAGCGCCGGCAGCGCTCGCTGCGCACACGGCCGCGGAGAGCCCCC